>NC_064633.1:40857155-41167418 GCF_023864275.1 Schistocerca cancellata | reverse complement strand
ACGGTCTTACCAGCAGATCTCCAGTCTTCCCCATGTGATCACCGAAAGTTAATAATTATTACAAATGTTTTCAGGAGATCGACTGACAATTTTCGTCGCACCGAGACTTCGAAATTGCTTCAATGCCTTATGGAATTTACGTTAAGCTCGATTTAATCAGGATAGAACAGTATTGAACTGTGTGAATGTGATAAGCCTGCTTTGTGAATGAAAATTCCCTTAACATACGCATGTTTTTACTATCCTGATCAGTGAAGCTAAATCAGGCCGGTGTGGGAGAGGTTTTTTAAATTTTAGATCCCACAAAAAAAATATTTAACAGTCTATACCTGGTAAATTAAAATCTCCACCCAGAACTATAACATGGTCGGGAAAACTACTCGAAACATTTTCCAAATTTTCATTCAGGTGCTCTGCCACAACAGCTGCTGAGCCAGGGGGCCTATAGAGGCATCCAATTACCATGTTTAATAGGTTCCCAGGGATTACGCCGGATAGTATTGTAAAAACCGCACAATATTTCAGCGAGACAACTGCCCACCATCTTCAGGTTCTACTGTAGCGTCGCTTTTTTTTTTTTTTTTTCATTTATTGAATTTCAATTCCCCCCGAAGGGGGCGGGCTGGCAGCAGCTTAGGACGCCGCTCTGCAGCCTACAGGTTTTCTGACAAAGAGCAGGAGAATAAATAATAATAAAAAAACAGGTGATAAAATCGGGGACTTAGTGAGTAACAAGGTGAAAAGAAAACGGGGAAATTAAAACAAACAACAGAGGGATGATGAAGCGAATAAAAATACATACGGAGCAGACAGGGAAAACAATAGACAATTAAAAAAAACACGGCGACAGTCTGGATTCTGTTCGCAAAGTATATAAAATGCACACCCAGCGACAGCATGGTTTCTGTTCGCAACACAACACTGAATAGTCACTAGAACACAGCACGAAAAAGGCGGCAAAGGTGACACCACAGTCGAGAGCAGGTGGGGGGAAACTGGACAGGAGATGGGAAAACAAAAAGGGGGGGAAAGGAGAGTAAAAGCGAAGGGGGGGGGGAACCGGGAAAGGAGCTGATGGAGGATGAGGACCCATAAGAGGGGTGGGGGGCAGACGCGACAGGGAGGGGGGTAGGCAGAGGAGGGGAATACAAAAGGACTGGGGGGGAGAAGGGAGGTAGGGAGAGGTGTAGTGGGGAGGAAACAGGACGGAAGGGGGGGGGGAAGAGGGAGCCCAGGGAAAGGACAGAGGAAAGGAGGGGGAGGGAGGATCAGAGTTGATAGGAAGGATAAATGGAGGGAGAGAGGGCATCATCCGGGAGGGGGAGTTGACAGAAGCCACCTTGGGAAAGGAGATGGAGGGTGTAGAGATGGAGGGTAGGGGGGACACAACGGTGAAGACGTGGCAGGGGGCGAGGATGGGAGAGGAGAGGAGCAACCAGGGGGTGAGGGGGTTCAAGACGGCGGGAGGTGTAGAGGATGCGGATATGTTCGAGGAAGAGGAGCAGATGGGGGAAAGGAATGAGATCATAGAGGATCCGCGTGGGGGACGGGAGGCGGATACGGAAGGCGAGGCGGAGTGCATGACGCTCAAGGATCTGGAGGGACTGATAGAATTTGGGGGGGGGCAGATATCCAGGCAGGACTGGCATAACAGAGGATGGGACGGATTAAGGATTTGTAGGTGTGGAGGATGGTAGAGGGGTGCAACCCCCATGTCCGGCCAGAGAGGAGTTTGAGGAGGCGGATGCGGTTGTGGGCTTTGGATTGGATGGATCGGAGATGAGGGATCCAGGTGAGGTGACGGTCAATGGTGAGGCCAAGGTAGGTGAGGGTGGGGGTGAGACGGACAGGACGTGCGCAGACAGTAAGGGAGAAATCCAGGAGCCGGAAGGAGCGAGTGGTACGACCTACGATGATTGCCTGGGTCTTGGAAGGATTGAGTTTCAGGAGCCATTGGTTACACCATGCAGCAAAAAGGTCAAGGTGATTCTGGAGAAGGCGTTGGGACCGTTGGAGGGTAGGAGCGAGGGCGAGGAATGCGGTGTCATCAGCATATTGCAAGAGGTGCACTGGAGGGGGGGGGGGTTGGGGCATATCTGCCGTGTACAGGAGGTAGTGGAGAGGGGAGAGGACAGAGCCCTGGGGCACACCGGCAGAGGGGTAGAAGGTGTGGGAATTGGCATGATGGATGGTAACGTAGGAGGGGCGGCGGGAGAGGAAGGAGGCCACCAGATGGATGTAGTTGATAGGAAGGGCGTAGGTTTGGAGTTTAAACAGGAGACCGGGATGCCAGACACGGCCGTAGGCCTTTTCAAGGTCAAGTGAGACAAAAATGGCGGAGCGATGGGAGTTAAGCTGGAGGGAGAGGAGAGGAGTGAGGCGGAGGAGTTGGTCATCAGCAGAGAAGGAAGGTCGAAAGCCACATTGGGTGTTTGGGAGGAGGTGGTTTTGGTGGAGGTGGAGATGGATGCACCGGGAAAGGATGGATTCCAAGAGCTTGCTGAACACCGACGTGAGACAGATAGGATGATAGGAAGAGGCATCAGATTGAGGCTTATTGGGTTTGGAGAACATCAGGATACGGGAGGTCTTCCACAGGTCGGGATAGAAGCCAGTGGCAAGGATAACATTGTAGAGGGCGGCAAGGAGGGAAAGGAAGGAGGGAGGGCAGTGTTTGAGGTGGCGGTAGGTAACGCAGTTGTGGCCGGGAGCAGTGTTGCGTTTAGCGCGGAGTGTGAGGCTGACGTCCTGTGTAGTGATGGGAGTGTTAAGTGCAGATGGTGGGGTGTGGCCCAAGTACTGGAAGCTAGGAGCAAGGGGAGGAACAGAGGTATTCGTACGGTCCATGACATCAGGGAAGAGGGAATAATCAAAGTGGGGATCATCTGGGATGGAAAAAAACATCAGAGAGGTGGGAGGCAAAGTGGTTGGCCTTACTGAGGTTGTCAGGAAAGGGACGGTCATTAAGGAGGAGAGGGTACTGGGGGGTGGGGCGGTTCCCAGTAAGGCGGTGGAAAGCAGACCAATACTTGGAAGAGTTGATGGGGAGCGTGGTGTTGAGGTGTGTACATGTCTGGCGCCAGGCTCGGCGTTTCTTCGCAACAAGCAGGTTGCGGATGTGTCGCTGTAATTGCCGGTGGCGGGTAAGTGTATCCCGGTCACGAGTGCGGAGAAAAGAGCGGTAGAGGCGGCGGGACTCCCGAAGGAGAAGGACAGCCTGTGGAGGCAGGGCGGGGCGGTGAGGGTGGATGTAGCGTCGCTAAGAGGCTCGCCAATTTATATGTTGGCTTTCTTGAACAGCGCAGGCGCCAGCGGTGGCATAACGTCATCGAAGGCCAATCGTAGACGGCGTTGAATACCAGAGCCCTCTGCTGGAAAAAAGGGTCTCGGTCTGCGGTGGCGCGCGGCGGCGCAGGAAACTGCGGCCGGGAGCGACGGAGTCCGTTCGCGCGCGCGAGGTGTTGGCGCGCGATTTAAGCGTCTACGCTAAGGCTTCCCATCTGTGTTGACTCGCTGCAGTTGCTAACATGTGGCTGACGATTCCTTAGTGCCACCAAGGCTGGCTCCAAGGCTTTGTTCACGTGAAACCCCGTGTCTCTGTTTATTAGGTAACTGTTTGTACGTATTTCGACCGCCTCTTTGATGATGGAGTCTCAAAGTGTGGAAGCATACGAGAGTATCTTGGTTTCTTCATAGTTAATGCCATGTCCCGTGTCAAGGCAGTGTTCAGCAACTGCAGATTTCTCTGGCTGATCCAACCTCGTGTGACGTTTATGTTCGTCGCATCTGTCTTTAACCGTACGACACGTCTGGCCAATATAAGAATTCCCACAGTGGCACGGGATTTTATATGTTCCTGGTCTCCTCAGGCCGAGATTGTCTTTAACAGAGCCCAGCCTTGATTGCACTCGTGCTAGAGGCTGGAAAACACATTTAATTTCAAAAAATACCGGATTAAATTAACATTAATTATTAATGCACATGTAGTTTGCAAGTGAATCCTGACGATACAGTTTAGTAACATGATGGTATATACCTCTCAGGATCCTTAGGAAACCTAAAAAAAAAAAGACAGCTGTGGTGTCTTCTTCCTATTGTTGCTGCAATTTATTGCGCTACAAACGCTCCGCTTGTGAAAGTCATTGTAGAAATCAAAATAAACAACCACTGTTCGCTTTCACGATCGCGTCGAACTCACAGTTTAAGTTACTGGCCACTTAGGACGCTGCTGGCGCGGTAGGCAACAAAATCGAGGTGAAGTGTCGCGACTGTTATGTTAAGCCGGGTTCACACACGCAACGAAAGTATCGCCACAAGGCAAGTCATTCTGAAGTGGCGCTGTGAGCTACCGTTCACACAGGACGCCACAAATTCTTCGTAATTGCGCAGTTTGCAAATTGGCGTCACCTGTCTCAGCTGATTAAACGGCTGTACATATTACTACATAAGATGTTTTGGAAACATAATAAGTGTAAAATATTACTTACCAAAGTGTTTCTCGTCTCTCTTGTCTCGACTACATGTTTTAAGAACCAGTCTGCAGCTTCAAACCAAGCAGGGCTGGGTTTATAAATACCGTCTGTAGACGCACCACTCTTAAGTGATTTCAGTACTTTTTTATGTTCATTCACGTAAGCATTTCGAATGCTTCGAATTTTTAATTTTGTTGTAGCTACATCAATTCCAGGTACATATTCACGCATACTGTTTACTACTTCAATTAATGCAACATCTCTCAAATTTCTGTCTTTGTATGATTCGCTTTTGTGGTTCCAAAGGCATTGTCGTTCTTGGTACACCTCCTAGAATCTCATAATTGTCGCTGTTGACAACGTTTTCGACATATTAATAACAAACGCACAAACAAAAGCACTATCTGCGAACGAATATGCACTAGAAAGGTTTGAATCCAGCCGCGAGGTAGCAATCGAATGACGTTATTCGATTGTGGAGAAGGCAAAATGGCGCAATAAAGTAGAAACAAGTTCAACTTTTTGTGGCGTGACAAAAGTTGCGCTTCTTAAATGGCGCCACCGAAAACTAGGACTTCACACATGCAACTAGAAGGCAACTGCAGTTCGCCATTAGCAGTGGCGATACTTTTGTTGCCTGTGTGAACCCGTAGATTGTGGTACAACCTAATTTTTTGTAGCACAAAGAAAAGTTGCGTCTCGTAAGTTGCGCCACTAAAAACTTAGAGTTGACAAATGCAACTGCAGTATGCTGCAAAATCACTCTAGTTTTGCCACAGTCTAAGGTGCGTTTACACTGCGATTTGTATCGGCACATGTATGAGATACATGTATATGCGACTTTGCGACATGTATCGCGACTTGTACGAGTTGACAAGTATCAATTTCATACATGTATGAGCGTGCGTTTATACTGATTTGTATCACTGTGCGATGGCTTCCGACGACGATTTGGAAGATTTCAAATTTTTATGTGCTGGTACACTTGCTCTTTTGGAAGATGATAGGAAGAAAAGGCGGAGGAAGCGTAGATGGTGGCAGAGAGAGTTTCTTCGCAAACGCGCTACTCACGGAGCTTACGCAATGCTCGTTCAGGAATTAACGCTAGAGGATGGCGCATATTTTAGAAATTATGTTAGGATGAGTATGGAGGATTTCAGCGGTTTGTTATCTCTTGTTGCTCCTCTTGTGTCCAAAACCAACACAAACTTTCGGGAAGCGATTCCACCAGAGGATCAGTTGGCAGTAACACTCCGTTTTTTGGCCACAGGGGATTCCTTTTCGACGTTAATGTATCGGCATAGAATATCAAAAAGTGCCATATGCAACATTATTCTTCGTGTTTGCGAGGCCATTGTGCAAGTTTATCCCAAGAAGTGAAGGTAAAAGTTTTATATATACATCTCAGAGTATGTAATACATTATATAATTTTTTCATGCATCTGGCACGTATATCAGTTTTTTGCTATTATTCCGGCGGCCTCACGTGATAATGTTGACAACGGATGCTAATACCGACAATCGTGTGTGAGACGTTGTCATTAGCAATCGCGCGACAATGCAAATGTTTTGTCATGAAATCTTCGTTTTACGAGGGCAATTACTTTTAACGAGTGGACGAGGGTACATACAAGTAACTGTCAACCAGGAACAGCAGCACAAATTTTCTACCGCGCCGTTGATGTTGCCAACATTACCACGTGAGGATGCTGGAATAGGAACTAAAATTTTAACGGCACATACATTTTGCAGCATAAATTTCTCAAATTTTGCTGAAATGGGTTAGCATTTAGTTCTTTGGATCGATTGACATGCTTCACTCAGTAATACAATATCACAATTTCTGAGGACACTTTCTTCACAGTAAAGATATCCAACAACATTAATTTGTATTTAGTTTTATTAAGTAGTACTTGACAGCACATTACATGCATATTTCAACATTTATACATGTTTTTAAAGAATCCATAAATTATGATGCATTTGCATCTATTAGTTCATCGTTTGCCTCCTGCAAACATCTGTATATTCCGTTCTCAAGTGTTGCCATAATTCTAGTATGGCCATTTTCATACAGAAATCTGAGCTTATTGGCGACCAGGTCACCCAAGTGGGTAAACTGGTCCCTTTTTCTGCCTGCTAAATTGTCGCCAACTTTTCTTAAGGTCTGTAAAAGACCTTCTCGGTCTTCATCCAGGTCTCTCCTGGCTCTCTTCAGTGCACTTGATCTACCACTTCCACTCGGACTTGGAGTGGTACAGGGTGACACGGTTGCACATCCACTTTCATGTGGAGGCACAGAAATGACTGGAGTGGTTTCCACTTCCACAATGTCTTGTGGGGGCGTGGCAAATGTCACCTCCTCCATTTCTGTTACATCGAAAGGGAAACTAATGCTTCCTTCTCCTCTACCATCTCCTTCTGTGGCTGGGGCTTCCATGACCTTTAAAATACATAACACATTTCTGTGAGCTATATGTTATATATTATACATATATTATATGTTATACATACATTATATGTTATACATACATTATATGTTATACATACATTATAATCAAAGTATCTTAATGTATTTAGAATTTTTTTGAGTGTCCATGCGTAAATTAAATTAAAAGAGTAACAATTTTCTTTCCAGCTTCCTGCTACTGCAGAGGAATGGCTGAAAATTGCCAAAGAATATGAAGAAAAATGGAATTTCCCCAGGTGTTTGGGAGCTATAGATGGGAGGCACATTGACATTGTGGCACCACCCAACAGTGGAACAGTTTATTTTAATTATAAAGAGCGCTTCAGCATTGTTTTGCTAGCAATTGCTGATGCTAATTATAGAATAATTTACGCTGATGTTGGCACGCAGGGGAGGATTTCAGATGGTGGTGTCCTTAAAGACACCACATTTTACAAAATGTTAGAAACCAAAACTCTAAATATACCACCATCAACTCCTCTTCTTGGTAGGAGCAAGCCTGTTCCATATGTTTTCGTTGCTGACGAAGCCTTTGGCCTAGAGGAAAATATTGTGAAACCATTTCCAGGTCTGCATGAAAAAAATAGTTGGCAACGTATTTTTAACTATAGAGCATGCAGGGCAAGAAGAGTAATAGAAAATGTATTTGGGATTATAAGTGCTGTTTACAGAGTGCTGAGGAAGCAAATGCTTCTCAGTCCGGAAAAGGCTACAGTGGTGGCACTAGCCTGTGTTTATTTACATAATTTTCTTCAAAACAGAAAATCTCAAAGTTATTGTCCAGCAGGAACATACGACAGAGAGGGAGATGATGGCAACGTAATACCTGGGTCCTGGAGAGACACCCCTACTGTGCTGGAGTCACTGCCAAGAACTGGCCGAAGAACTTCATTGCTGAATGACAACAGAAGATGGTGGTGGTGGTGGTTAGTGTTTAACGTCCTGTCGACAACGAGGTCATTAGAGACGGAGCGCAAGCTCGGGTTAGGGAAGGATTGGGAAGGAAATCGGCCGTGCCCTTTCAAAGGAACCATCCCGGCATTTGCCTGAAACGATTTAGGGAAATCACGGAAAACCTAAATCAGGATGGCCGGAGACGGGATTGAACCGTCGTCCTCCCGAATGCGAGTCCAGTGTGCTAACCACTGCGCCACCTCGCTCGGTGACAACAGAAGAGAATATGCTGAATACTTCTGCAGTAGTCAGGGCTCCATCCCATGGCAGTATGGAAAATAAGTTCCACATCATTGTTAAATGATGACATAAAGTAATATGCTCTATTCTTCTGCAGTATTCAGGACTTCAAACCATAGCAGTATGGAGAATCATGTTTTTTCAGTGAAATTGTAAATATTCACATTATGTAAAGCATTAGCATGAAAAAATGTTGCCAAATATATGATTAATAAAATAATATAACAAATTTACTTACTGGTACTACTTCATGTGTGCTCCTATGAGAGAGTGGTTTGTAATTGTCTCTTATGAACTGCATACTTTCAAAAACATACCATGAAGAGTGGTACACATTGCTTGTAGCACTTCCAGTTCCTTTGCTGCTCTTCCTTTTCGCTAACTCGCGACTATATTGGCTTTTTAAATTATGCCACTTGTCCTCACATTCCTTCCTTGACATGTTAAATGCCTTGGCAATTTCCTCCCACTCGTCAACAAAAAGGAAAGAACTCATTGAGAGAACGCAGACTTACACAGGCCGTCACTCATAAGAGATTTCAGGAGAAAAGTCTCTAGTGTTACAGCAGATATTTGAAATTTAGTTCATGTGTTGTGTAGCTCGGGTTAGTCCATATAAATAGAGCTCATTTCGTCTTTCATGCAACGCCCAGTGTCAGCAGAAAGTGTAGGTTTGTTTCCCATTACAAACAAAATTATTTTTAAAGCGGAATCTTATGTGCTCATTCGAAAGAGCGGTTCCACATTAGTCTAGTGCAAATTATTTTGTTTGTAATGGGAAACAAACTAATGCTTTCCGTTGATGCTGGTGTCACATGAAAGATGTGTTGAGCAGCATTTCCTTGGGTTGCCTCCATCTACACATTGCAAAAATGAAACTGCAAATATTTGCTGGAATGCCAGAGAAAGTTCTCCGATTAAAAACAGTGTAAGACATGGAGGTAGTCTTTCGCCCCTACTGTTCAATCTATACATCGAATAATTAATTATTTATGGAAATAAAAGAAAAATTCAAGAGTGACATTGCAATTCAAGGTGAAAATATATTAGTCGTACATTTCATTGATGGCATACCTATCGTCAGTAAAAGTAAAGATGAATTACAAGATCTGCTGAATGGAGTGAACAGTCTTATGATTATATATGGATTGAGAGTAAACGAAAGTAATGGAAAGTAACAGAAATGAGAGTAGTGAGAAACTTAATATCACATGTGATGATCATGAAGTTATGGAATTCTGCTATCTAGGCAGCAAAATAACCCATGATGGATGGAGCAAGGAGGACAAAAAAAGCAGACTAGCAAAGGTAAAAGGCTGACCAAGAAAAGTCTTCTAATATCAAACATAAGCCTGAATTTGACGAAGAAATCTCTGAAAATGTACATTTGAAACTAAGCATTTTATGGTCATGAAATATGGACTGTGGCAAAATCAGAACAGAAAATGATTGAAGCATTTGGGTTATGGTGCTACAAAAAGAATGTTGACATTTCGTGAGCTGATAAGGTACAGAATGAGGAGTCCCTCTGCAGAATCAGTGATGAAAGGAATATATAGAAAACACTGACAAGAAGTTGGAATAGGATGATGGGTAATAATACATCCATGCTACTTGAGAAGTGGTTCCCAACCTAGAGGTAATTTACCCCCATGGGTAAAATGAAATTTTCTGAGGGATTAAAACAAAAGGGTCTGATTGTGATTCAGTGATTAAACTAAATTATTTTTATAGGATCTTTACTACTATCACAATTTTGTAAGATTAATATTGAATACATAAGATATCAATAATTATTTTTTTCTCAATTACTAGGGTTTACGGAGATCACAGGTTTCACACATAGTCCATCCACTACACACATGCTTTGTGCCACACACTGATCGTGGTAAAAGTGAGACAGACATGTAACCAATGCTAAATATCTCATGAAAACGTCTTCTCCAAGTTGTAGATAGCTTCTGCAATAGACCAGAAATTACTCCGTTACTCACTTCAAAATAGATAAATAAACTAATTGACAGTTGGACAACAATATGCAGTGTGTCCCAGGAGGAATGGTCAATTTCAGGGATACGCATGCAACAATCATTTGAAGCAAAAAAAGTCTAGTAAACATAGGCTATAAATGCATCCTTAAGAACTGTCAGCACTTCTTCATCTTCGACACTGTGATACACATCTCTTCTACTGCAAGCTCTTCACATATTTTGCGAAGAGGTAGTATGGATCAAAATGAGAAAAAAAGTCAAGTAAACATGGGCTGTAAACTGCATACCTAATGGCTATGAGCACTGGTTCATCTTTACTGGTGTCAAACACACTCTTCTATTACTGATCAAGTGCCCATAGAGCTTCAAGTTATGCATTCCAGAGCCCTGTGTACTAAACAAGTTTTTCTTGTTTTGCTTGATGCTGTCTCCTCCCAAAATATGGAAAGCAAGGAGCCTGTAGTAGAAGATATTTGCTTCACAGTATCGAAGATGAAGAAGTGCTCGTTGCTCTTAAGGTATGTATGTTAGAGTCTATGTTTACTAGACTTTTCTGCTTCAAATTATCATTCTTGTCACATACCTGAATATTGGCCATTCCTCCTGGGACACCCTGTATAAGGGCTACTAAAGTGCTGTACACAGTATTATTATTATTAGAGTGGTCACACATAAAGTAGTAATAGCCTGAAGTCTTCCAATTTCCCAGTTCAGAATTAAGGAATCCAGCAACCAAATGATTTACAAACAGTAAGTGTAGTGCATACAGTTTAACTTGGCACATTTTAAATGTGAAGCAAGTGCCACTAGAGAAAGCAATAGCACAGGGAAAGCATGTTTTCTAACAAGTGCCTAACCTCACTTTACCAATTAGCTTTCTTATCTGAGAAAGAGGAGCAGATAGTAGTCACATTGCGCTTCACCATTCTCTCTCTCTCTCTCTCTCTCTCTCTCTCTCTCCCTAGCTCTCGCTCTACCCAAACACAACACATGACACGTGGAAAAGAACTGTGGGATTCCGAGATTTATAGATGTGAAAGTAGTTTTTTGACTATGTAGCGATGAAAGTAAAAACAAGTAATTGCAGCGCCCAGGACTGAATAACAATATTCTTGTTAAAACAAGTAACTGAATCGATCTGCAGCATGATTTATGATGTGCACTTACTGAAAGCAACTCAAATATAAAAATGTTTATTAAACATAAGCATTATCAGTTGTCTCATTGACTCATTAGTTTGTGACTGTAAAACACTCGCAAAACTATAATTCATCTTTTGCTGTTTTTAAAGTAAAAGTTTCCATAGGAAGTTCTTTTTCAGTCTTAAGTTTAGTTAGGTGCTAAATTTGGTGACAGTGGGGAGACTGGTTGTAGGGGGCAGGTGGGGAGGGCGGAGTACTATTTAATATCTGGTTGCACTCAGGGGTAATGCTCGAAGAAAGGTTTGGAACCAGTCTATTGGAGTGAGCAGTAGAGGGTAAAGACTGTAGAGGAAGACAGAGATTGGAATACATCCAGCAAATAATTGAGGATGTAAGCTGCAAATGCTACCCTGAGGTAAAAAGGTTGGCACAGAAGAGGAACTCTTCGTGTGCCCCACGAAAACAGCCAGAAGACGGATATCGGAAAAAAACTAAATAAAGTTATCTTTTTCCTGACATATATAGTTTTTTAAAAGTTTTTAAGTTAAAATACATACTCACCTACCTGTTATTTAGAGATGAGATCTAAAGGTATTAAACTAGAATTTATTGCATATGAATTTAATAGTAGGTTTTAATGTTATGAAAAGGAAAGTTGGTAGTCATCATATAGCAGAAATGATGAGTCACAGATAAGCACAACAAAAAGGCTGTCACAAATAAGCTTTCAGCCAGCAAGGCTTTCGTCAAAAATAAATGACAGACACATGTACACACACTCATGCAAATGCAACTCACACACATGTGTGTGAAATTCATGCTGTGACATGAGAATTAAATTTCATTGTGAACCCTGCAAGGGCAGGTGTGACAAACTTTTTGGAGAAAAAGGTACGGAGAAATCTAAAAAATTAGAGAATTGTGCTAACAATTACTAGTTAGCAAAAACTCTTGTCGAGTTAAAAAGTGAACTAGCAATCAAATAGCTCAGCAATAAATACAAAGCTAGACACAGTCCTCAATTCAAATGCAAGATCAGAAAAATATTAATTGCAGTCATCTAAGTGGTTTGTAAAATGAAGTGAAAAAAAGTCTGAAAACAATGTGGAGTGTGTGGAAAATGATTTTGTGAAACGAAAAGCAGAAATTCATAAGCAAGACCATGACATCAACTTACACTATAAAAGCCTAAACAGTAAACAAAAGAAGTGTTGTAAATCAGAGCTTTCAAGACATCAACAAACTGAGGACAACAATTCCTTATTTATTGCAAGCAATTTTCCCAAACTTTTAACTGATAGCCTACAACAAAAAACTTCTAATCTTAGATTACAGTTCTTAAATTAATAACACACTTTTTCTTTGGTAAAGTGTGTTATCATTTATCTTTGTCTTTTGTTCTAATCTATTGTCTAGGGACTTCCTTGTTTGTTACATACATCTAATTATAATGCAATAAAAGTATACTAAAGTGATCAATAAAATAAGACCTGAAAGTGCAACAAATTTAGATTCCACCTTTCAAATATGCTCTACAGCTCCAGTGTCTACACCAGCTATGGAGAATATACGAGGACACCCATTCTTTGTGCAGATACTTCAGGGTAACCTCTTCCACAGTGAAAAGATAAACATTTTTGGGCCACCTGAACAACAAAGAACAGAACTGAAACATGAATGTGTTGTGCTAAAGCATTGTTTTATCAAGAATACAAATGCCAAACAAAGATAAGAACAACATTCACATCAAATGGACCTATTCAGCGATGTCTCACCCAAAACTCTTAGTGTTACTCATCACCAGCATTCAGTTCAGATGACAAAAGTATGACAGTGCAAGGAACACATATGGATATTTACATGTTGGTTCCACTCCAGTCGAATCCATTCATTACACAATACGCAGTCCAGACGGCTGGGCCTCACAAGATGCATTCAACATTTGCTTCCACACCATGAATGTGCCACAAGCTTGGACTGAAAATGCCATCACAGTGCAATCTGAACTTGAATGTATTTCCATTATAACCTGCTGATAATACTTAAATTACTGGCTTTTCAGCCAGAATATACTGTACTGTGGCTTCAAATACCTGAATTTAATTTAGAAAGCCATAGCATTATAGAAGACACACCTAAGTTTGTGGCCTTATTGAATACAATTGCAAACTATGCTCACGTAATCAGTGATATCATTCATGCTCCTCCAACCATTGGAGAATTCAACACCAGAAAATCTTAATTACTTCAAGGGCATGGTAAGACAGAATTGGTACGAAAAAAACTTTCACAACTGTGGCAGCACATATGAGAGGCTCTCTCTCCAAGTATCATGCTGTACAACACTCTTTGGTCAGCCGAGGGAATATGATTCGAAGGAGATTAATTTGTGTATGAATGCAGAGTCTCGCGGCGATGACATTGAATAAAATGTTCTCGGGTTTCCAACCGCGTCAATTGGTTAAAACTACACGAGCTTTCGGCCAAGCACTCCTTGGCCATTGTCAAGTGTTATGACTGCCAGTGGGATGTTGGTGTGCCCTTATATACACTAGCTGCCGGCTGTGATGACACTGGTGCCCGTGATATTGCCATATATGGGCATGTTTTGAGTCGGCGTTCGCCGTGCCCTCTTCAACCGCGCGATCGCTGGATCCCACGCAGTGCTGAGCTGTAAGCCACCGTCTCTATTCAGGGTGTTTGTGGTAATTTTTATTTTAATAGCTTCCTGTATTAAACTGTCCCAGAAGCCATTAGTGCGAGCCACGACAGAGGTATCGTCAAACTTTATGTGGTGACTGTTTTCTAATGCATGCTCAGCTAACGCAGATTTCTCTGGATAGCGTAGGCGATAATACCTCTCATGTTCTTTCCTGCGTTGTTCCACAGTGCGCACTGTTTGTCCGATGTACTTCTGGCCACACTCACAAGGTATTTCGTAAACTCCAGGTGTTCTGAGACCTACAGTGTCTTTAACTGGTCTCAGTAATTGACGGATTTTCGTTGGAGGCCTGAAGATCAATTTGATCTTGTGTCTTTTCAACAGGTGGCTTATTTTTCCTGACACAGACCACAGAATGGCAGCAAAGCAAGTTTCTTTTCCTGCTCTTCCTCACTGGTCTTATTCTGATATTTCCCAGAAATCACTTCTTTCACTTGATGGGCGCTGTAGCCGTTATTCCTGAAAACCTTGCGTAGGTGGCTCAGTTCGTGGGGCAGGTTGTCGTCGTCTGATATTACTCTCGCACGATGCACCAATGTTTGAAATACTGTGCGCTTCTGTGCTGGATGATGATGGCTGGTAGCGTGCAGGTACAGGTCTGTGTTGGTGGGTTTTCTGTAGACGCTGTGGCCAAGGCACCCATTTCGTTTATGGTGGACAAGGACGTCGAGGAAGTTCAATGCATTATCTTTTTCCACCTCCATGGTGAACTGGATATTACTGTTGATGCCATTGAGGTGTTCCAAAAACTCGTCTAATTTCTCGCGTCCGTGTGGCCAAATGACGAACGTGTCATCAACGTATCGAAAGATAGGCTTCAATGGCGCAGTATCTATGGCAATATCCTCAAAATTCTCCATGAAGAGGTTTGCAACAGCTGGAGCCAACGGGCTACCCATTGCTACGCCGTCTGTCTGATCGTAATACTGGCCGTTGTACACGAAGTAGGATGATGTAAGAGTGTGCCTAAATAGTTCGACCACGTCACTTACAAAGTACTGGGAAATTAGATCCAGAGAATCTTTGATAGGCACATTTGAAAACAGCGCCACTACATCAAAACTGACCATAATATCGTCCTCACTAAGGCGTAGACGGTTGATTCTGCTGATAAATTCTGCTGAGTTTTTTATATGATGTTCGCAGTGTCCCACATGTGGAGCGAGGAGCTTGGCCAAGTACTTCGCCAGCTTGTATGTTGGAGAACCTATTGTGGACACAATAAGGCGAAACGGCGTCCCGTCCTTGTGTGCAGTTTTTATCACCCTTTTTGTGCAATGGAATTACTACTGTCTTCTTTAGACATTCTGGAAAAATACCACTGTCAAATATCCAGTTTATGAGTGTGCAGAGAGGGAATGATATCAAGTCGATTATTTTTTTAATCACAAAATTTGAGAGGCCATAAATATCTTCTGATCTGGAGTCACTTAACTTTGCCACTGATTTAATTACATCACTTATTTCCACATGTCCTCAATTACAGGTTGGCACAGTATCAGCAAAGTTTTGTAAAAACTGGTTTATATAAGTAGAGTGTGTATTTGATTTTGAACTCTTCTTATGAGGAGATGAGGGATTAGGGTTTGCTACATTGATAAAAAAGAGGTTAAATTCATCTGGGGTGACATTAACATCAGTTGTAACTTTTACACTATGACTACCTGTACCTAATTCTGCTTTAATGACCCTCCACGCAGCCTTACACTTATTATTGGAGTTTTTAATGAAGATATCATTTGCTCTACATTTTGCTAATCTGACTTGTGATCTATAGTGTCTCTTGAGGCTAACATACGTTGCATTGTCAACACTACCATTTTTTACTTATCATAGCATATCAAAACCATTAATCTTAGCTTCTGTAAATATGGTGTGAACCACCTATGTGGAGTAGTTCTACCATGCTTTCTTCCCATAGTTTTGTTTTGTTTGGTAACCATTGGACAGGAGGTATTGAAAATTTCAGATAGAGTACTAACAAACCTGCTACAAGCCTCCTCAACATTGTTGGAAGCATATATTATATTATTCCAGCTTAGTACCTTCAGCTTATCCCTGAAGCTATTTAACCTTTTATCATTTAATAACCTGACATACCGGGTTGGTTCACAAGCCCCTTTTGTTTCATTAATTGTTAGTTTTACCCATATACCTTTGTCATCTGTCAGATGGTTGACATTAAGGAGTCCCAATTCAAAATCATCTTTATGTATATTTGTGATAAAATTGTCGAGACAAGAAAGTTGTCTTGTGGGGCTATAATTTGCACAGAAGAGATTATGGGATCTTAGCATGTTAAGCAAACTAGTATTTTTGTGTGTATTTTTCCTTACACCAAAATCTAAATCTCCTAAAATTACTGTCTTGTGTTTGGTATATTTTTCTGTATGGTGAATAAGTTTATCTAAACACTCTACAAATTGATCGGCATCACTATCAGGAGAATGGTATATTGAAATAACTGTGAGTTTTAATGTTGGTAGTAGCATGACAGCCTCTTCAAAAATGCCTTTAACACATATGTCCCTAACATCAAGCACAGTAACTTGTAATTTATTTAAAAACATGGTGGTACATACAGTTTTATCTCTTCTTCTCTTAACCAGTGTTTATTAATACATAATACTATTCTATTGTTTCCATTCAATACAACACCAAGTTCATCAGCTTTATATTTCAGAGATCTAATATTTATGTGCATGAATAATATTGATTTTTCACAGCAAGAGGGAAGATGCATGGTGTCTTGGGCCCAACTGGATGCACACATGGTGGTTTGCCTTTCACTGGTCCTCATGCTTGGTGTGGTGATGGTGTTTTGTTTTGGTAGCGGCTGGACTTCCTTGTGGCAGGCCATAAAAAATCATTACTCTCTGTGGTATTTTTTGGTTCTATTTGAGGCTCGGGTGACAGACTTTTTTATTTCACTTCCTGCATAATTTATCTGGCATGGGGGATTTGATATAGGCCTACTTGATAACACATTAGTGTGGGATGGCTGATTTGATGCAATAGATAACACTTCACTATGGGATGGCGATGATACAATACTTACTGAGGTTTCTGTCTTCTTATCTGCTAATCGAGGTGACATTTTTGTTGTCTGTTTCTCAAGGTTCTTGTTTGTCTCACATGTTACATAGTTTATGTGGGCAGGCTGAGTGGAGGCACTTGATAACATTTTGGCATAGGATGGAGGTGGCGATACAATACTCACTGTGGTTTCCTTCCTCTTTTCTACCAGTGACTGCAGTGGAACTGCTACAGTTGTTGTTGACACCATTTCTGCTTGTGCTGCTGTTGTTATTGGTCTTGTTGCTTGAGCTGGTTCAGATGTTGCTGGCTTTGCTGGTGCTGCAGTCGTTACTGAATTTGATCGTGATGCTGTAGCAATTTGTGGTTCTGCAGCTGCTTTAGTTGTTGTCTCCAAGACAGATTCACTTCCTGCATGGTTGCTTTCTGTAATCTATTGGTAGTTCATTACATTGGCTGGTACTGATTCATTGATACTCTGTTTTTTTATATGTTTCTAATGTTTTGTAAATTGCTTTGCACAGAGATGACTTGCCTCTCCTATTCAGATGCATGCCATGTTTTGTAAAGCTGAATCTATCCAGGAAATCGACTGACAGAAATCTTATGTTAGAGTACACTTAACACACTGTTTGTATCTGTTTATTTGCTTGCTTAATTTCTGTGTTCACACATGAAGCAGATATGAGGTCATGCCTATGAGGTATACCAATAACAGTTACTTTTTGTTTTCTATCGAACTGAGGGCACTTTTGAGACTGATAATAGCGTTAGCTAACTTGTTACAATACACATCATTTGCTCCTCCAATTAATACAACATGACAATCTTTGTTGTCTTGTTTGTCCAGTAAGACGTCCCTAATAATTTCCCGCATTGGTGCTCCTGGTTTCACATGACTGCATACTTTCAGATCGTAATGGTTTCGTAGTACTTCCACCAGTCCGCGTCCGTGGCTCTCTGAGTAGATATTTAACTCAGTGAGATTTCCTGAAGATTTCTTATTTATTCTTGGAGACAAATATTTCTGTAGTTTGTTCATTTCTAAAAGATTTTTTCAGTGGGCTGAGCCAACAGTGCTCTTCATCCCTCCCTCCCCCTTTCGTCCAAAATCTATTAATGTTCATTTTATACTATAATAAATGAATCCAGCAATTCATGTACTATTAAATCTTAAAATATGTCCTTACTCATGCACTATCAAATGACTAACTATGCACAATTAAAGGAAGAACATGCAATGTGAGAATTCAGTTTTTGTTGTGCTGCATTTTATTTTATTTTACAACAATGTACAACAACCAATTTTTCCAAATTCTCCACCACCTTTGGGTACCTCTAAGTGTTAAGCTGCTGCACTAACAATCCCTGGATTCAGGAGGCAAGGTGGTTTGAATCCACCAGTAACCTTGAAGATAATTTTCAGTGGCTTCCTGTTTTCAGTTTAGGCAAATGCTGAGAGTGTTCCCTTACTATATCCCACAGCCAGTTCCTTCCAAACACCTTTCTCTCCTGACAGATTCCAATTCCCTTAAAGATTCAGTCCCTCTGCTTAAAGTAAAAGAACTGCATTAAAATGAGCTAAGCATCTCTTCAGAGACTCCTGGCACTAAAAGCCATTTGATAAATAAATAATAATCCAAATGCTCCTCATTTACGTTTGTGTATTTGTCTGCCGAGACATTATTTAATGCAGGAAATGATCTTTCTTACATTGCAAGAAGTGGCAGATGCGTACTTAAATGAGGAAATTGGGGAAAGTGCAAGGTTGAACAATTCCAGATCCTTTGAATTTTTGGCACCAAAAATTATTCCACCTTCCCTGTCAAGATTTCTTTATTCCAAAATCCCTGACAGTAACTGTTGTGTCGGCAGATTAGCCAACACAACGCACTAATTTAGAGAGGAGGCCGAAATGCACGCGTCAACTCACGCCGGCTTGCGTTAAGTCTGAAACATGATACGTAATGAATGCTATAACGAAAAGTACGTAGCTGCTGGAATACTTAACTTTAATCCATCATTTGTATACAGCATTCTTGATGATACAAGTGAGACTCTCTCTAGAAATGGTTAATGGCGCCTTGCTAGGTCGTAGCCATGGACTTAGCTGAAGGCTATTCTAACTATCTCTCGGCAATTGAGAGAAAGGCTTCGTCAGTGTAGTCACTAGCAAAGTCGTCGTACAACTGGGGCGAGTGCTAGTAAGTCTCTCAAGACCTGCCGTGTGGTGGCGCTCGGTCTGCAATCACTGACAGTGGCGACACGCGGGTCCAACATGTACTAATGGACCGCAGCCGATTTAAAGCTACCACCTAGCAAGTGTGGTGTCTGGCAGTGACACCACAGTAACAATCGCAGTGTCCCAAAAAATTAGCGCTTGTGCATTCCTGGCCATTTCCTCAGCTCATATCCAGACTGAAAGAGGAAGATTGTAAAATGATCTTGGATGGTGAAGGGAGATTGGAGCATGACTGCTTCTAAGTGGTTTGCCAACAAACAGCACACCCAAGTAACAAGATTATACAGGGTGTTCATTTTAAATGAAGATATTGAAATAGCTCAAAAACTACGCACTGGATCAAAAATATGTTATAATTCCAATTTGTTTGTCTCAGAGGGGGATATCCAATGATACCACACTCGATCCTCATCGCACCCCATGTGTGGATGGCAGGGGGAATCTTTGAAATTTTCAATGGGAACCCTCATTTTTTTAACGAAGATTAAGATTCTATATCAAAATCTACATAGTTTTGTCTGAAGCATTTTCTTTGTTTCACCACAGATGGCACTGTAATAGGAGGAATAGAAATGGGCGTACAGTCATAATTTACCACATACTACTTGATGGCCCTTGAATACCCGATGGCTTGTGCAACCCCACCTCCATGCTGCGAGGGTAGAAGAGGGCAGCATTTCATAACTTCTAGTTGGAAACGCCCTTCACAATGTTGTATTCCTCCAACATATCGAACAGGGCACTACTCAATGTGCCACTGTGGCCACGTCTCGAGATGAACGCTGCTCAACTATTTTAATTAGAGTAGTGTTCAATCACAATATTGCCAACTTCTGCTTTTTAACTGACCATTCACAGGACGGAAGCATATCTGCAGGAATGTGACCACAGGTATTTTTGATGCAGTCAACCATATCTTTACAGCCTTAATAGTACACCACATCTTTTAAATATCCACACTATCCCCACAGAAAGAAATCTGGCGACATCAAATCCAGAGACCTAGTGGACCAATTAATAGGAGGGCTACCTCTGCTGATCCACTGACCAGTGTAAACAAGGTCTAACACCTCCCATGCTTTAGTTGCATAATGCACTGGGCAACCGTCATTCTGAAACCACATACATTATCGAACATCCAGGGTAACATCCTGCAATAGCGCAAGTAGTTTCTATTCCAAAAACAATTGATATTTGTGTCCATTCAGTTTGTCTTGAATAAAATATGGACCAATGAATTTGTTCCCTATGATGTCACGCCATATATTAACCGACCAAGGACATTGATGGTCAACTTGTAACCAGTGGGGTTTGTCTATGCTCCAAGAAAGCAGGCTATGTCTGATAATGCTACCATGCTTCATGAATGTAGGCTCATCAAAAAATAGTACCACAGCAAAGAATGTTGGGTTCATTTACATTTGTTGACATGTCTATCAACAAAGTACTACCCAGTTATGGAAGTCGGCACCATGAAGTTCTTGACGCAGTGACATGGGGTATGAATGATACTTATGATGATGCAGTATTGTGACAATATTACATATGGACAAACTGGAATCATGGGGTATTTCCAATATGCTTATCCATGGGTTGCCACTAATATAGCTATTTCACTAGCTTCTCCCATAAGAAGTTTGCTTTTGTTTCCTTTTGCCGGTCTCTACACTGCCAACAGACATAAAAGTATTCACAACTTTATAAAAGAATGAACGAGAGCAAGCTTTCTCTGGAAAACACTTGACATACAAGGCAACAGCATTTTCAACATTTCTCCTACGTCCTCTGTAAATCAGGATCATTTCAATTTTTTCTTTTGTGGTTGCAACATTCATCGTCCACTTCCATGTCTGTTCTCCAAATGATAGGCAGGTATGCAGGCAATAAACACTATGCAAGTACTATAATATTTAGAGCTGCTATCTGTTCTATGTCTGCACAATATGTGAGCTCCAGTCACAGTGTACTGCCTGTTATGATACGTCATAATTTGCTACACGGCCACGGGGCTGCATTGAATAGTCCCCTGTTTGATATGTTGGAGGAATGTAATGTTACAAATGGGGTTTCCAATTACAAGTTATGAAATAGTGGCCTGTTCTACCCTCATAGCATGGAGATGAAGTCCCATGTGCCATTGGATATTCAAGGGCCCCTGAGTAGCATGTCATAAATTACAATTCTGTATCCATTTCTACTCTTCTGATTACAGCCACATTTGTGGCAAAATAAAGAAAATGATTCAGACAGAACATATGTATATTTTGCCATAGAATTGTAATCTGCAATAAAAATGGGGTTCCTTTTGAAAATTTCAAAGTTCCCTTCTGTCAGCCACCTATGGGGTGTGGTGGCATGTCATGTCAGATGTTCTCATCCAAGAGAAAAAAAATTTGAATTATAATTTTTTTTATCTGATTTGTAGTTTTCAAGATATTTCAATGTCTCCAGTTAAAATGAACACCCTGTGTCTCCGCTTGGTGAAAACTTCTGAGATCAAATTCAAATAAAATGGTTTACTGTTCTTTATGGAAAATTTCAGAATAAATGAAAAATGTAAGTCTTTGTATGATCCTCTTTAACTAATCAGAACCTCCCTTTGACAAAATACTGACTTCATCCCTGGGTGCAGGTGTAATCTCTATTCAGTTATTGTAAAACCTGAATTATTTTTTGCTTTCAGATATCTGGCTTCTCTTGTGGAACATTTTTAATACCAGTATATCACAAAAACTTATCCTATATTGCTTGTATAAACTGCATACTAAATCACGATTGACAGGACAAGTAAATAAATACAAATACAAAGCACAATAATAAAATAAACACTAAGAAGCCACAAAAGAATGAAATACACAGCTGTAAACTGGGGATGTGGCAAAACCAGGTTGGCTTCTGATGTTAGTAGACAACGAAACTGCCCCCCCTCCCTTTCCCTCCCCCACCCATCAATGTCAAAACTTCCATACCATGACCTTGGTAGCATGTTCTGTCCCATCCTGTTCAGTTCCTTTGGCAGCCTGTGTGAATGCCACCATTTGAAATTCATTGTGGAAAGTTTTGACACTGCATGCCACTCTTTTCTATTCCTTCAAATATCAACCAACCCTTAAGCAGTGAATGAAATAAATAAAATTTCAGTTTCTTGCATTCCACTTAGCAGGTAACAACTGAAGAAGAGTTTATTTTTGTCCATCGATTGTATTTGAAAATGATTTAGTTTAAAAGGTGTACAACTTTGCTTCTGCCATATTTTCCCCAACATTTGAGGCTTTAATGAAACAAACTGGTTACACATGTATTTTCCATCGCTGGCCACTACTTTCTCCCATCTTTTGGGCAGTGTACAAATCCCACGTCGAAAAAATTGCTCATCTATTGAAGCGATCCACGAATCGATCCAATTTGTGACTTCTTCATGAGATCAGAAGTGTTGGTCAGCCAGGCCATGTGCCATTGATGTAAACAGGTGATAGTCAGAGGGAGCAATGTCTGGAGAATACAATGGGTGAGGTAGGACTTCCCATTTTAATGTTTCCAAGTACGCTTTGAACTCTTTTGCAACGTGGGGTCGAGTGTTGTCATGCTGCAAAATCACTTTATCGTGCCTCTCACTGTGCTGTGGCTGTTTGTCTTTTAATGCTCTGCTCAAATGCATTAATTGCATTCAATAACAAGCCCCTGTGATTGTTTCACTTGATTTTAACACCTCATAGTGCATGACGCCGAGCTGGTCCCACCAAATGCAGACATGATCTTGGAGTCATGAATATTCGCTTTGGCCGTCAACGTGGAAGCATGTCCGGGATATCCCCAAGATTTTTTGCGTTTAGGGTTATCATAATGAACCCATTTTTCATCCCCGGTCACAATGCGATGCAGAAATCCCTTCCGTTTTTGCCTTTGAAGCCACTGTTCACAAACGCCATTCAATGTCTCTTGGTTTCAGCTCACATGGGACCGAAGTTTTCTGAATCATACCCATAGCCTTGAGAAGTTTTTAAATGGCTTTCTGTGTCACTCCCACTAATCGTGCCAATTCGTCTTGAGTTTGACGCGAGTCTTCACTCAGCAATTTCTCCAATTCTGCATCTTCGAAAATATTCTCTCTTCCACCACTATTCCAGTCTACAACGTTAAAATCACCATTCTTGAAGCATTGAAACCACTCATGACACATTCTTTTACTAATAGCGTCCTTACCATATGTGCTTGAGAGCATTCGATGAGACTGAGCCACTGTTTTCTTCATATTGAAACAAAACAGTAACACCTCCCACAAATGGCAAGAATTAGGCTCATCAATCAAGAACAACTTTATGATGCAGACACAAATCGACTAATGTTTGAACAAGGTTATGTGACCAAGGTCCAAGCTAACTGCCTGACATCTGTGATCTGTTTCTTTTAACCATTACTTACCATTGTTGCCACTTATCGGCAAATGGTGGAAGCAATTTGTACACCTTGTAGTTTTGTCTGGATATCACATTTTACAATGATATTAGGTATGTCATATTGTATGTTTTATACAGAATGAACACAATTTCTTATACATTTATCACCAATACACAAAGATAAAAAATTTGAGTAATTATACAGTAATGATACCAGATAACAATAGTAACCAGCTTTTGTAGAAACAGTAAAACCACACAGAATAAAATTATTAATAATCCACAGCAGTGATAAATATTAGTAGCCTGCATTAATTTAGGCAATAATCTTGCAAACATAGAGAAAGTCAACAAAGCTATATACTTACGCTATATTGCAGAAAATACTAATACCTTTATGAATACTGAAAAGTTTTAAAGATAGGCACAACAAAAAGACTGTCAAACAAAGATTTTGACCATACAGACCTTCATCAGAAATAGACAACACACACACATACACAAATGCAACTCACACGCACATGACCGCCGTCTCTTGTTGCCGACGGCAGACCGCGAGCAGCAGTGCATGATGGGAGAAGCAAACTGCGTGGTGGGGCAAGTAGGAGTCAGGCTGGGAGGGGGAGAGATAGCAGGGTGGGGTGGGGGACAGTAAAGGGCTGCTTGTGGGAGCACACAGGGACAAGACGATGTGGGGATAGGGTAGGACAGCTAGGTGTGATCAGGAGGTTAAACAGATGGCACGGAGGACAGGGGGCAGCAGAAAAGGAGAGAAGTAAAAAGACTATGGGTTCTTTGGTGGAGTAGAGGGCTATGTGGTGCTGGAATGGGAACAGGGAAGGAGATAGGAGGGTAAAGGATAATGACTAATGAAGGTTGAGGTGAAAAGGGTTACGGGAATGTAAGATATCTTGTAGGGAGAGTTCCCAAGTGTGCAATTCTGAAAAGCTGGTGTTGGTGGGAAGGATCCAGATGGCACAGGCTGAAGCAGTCATTAAAATGAAGAATGTCATTTCGCATAATGTGCTCAGCAACTGAGTGGACTAGCTGTTTCTAGGCCACAGTTTGTCGGTGGCCATTCATGTAGACAGGCAGCTTGTTAATTGTCATGCCCACATAGAATGCAGCATAGTGGTTGCAGCTTAGTTTGTAGATCACGTGACTGGTTTCACAGGTTGCTGTCACGTGATCTACTAGCTAAGCTGTGCTGTGCTGCATTCCACATCAGCTTAATGACCAATAGGCTGCCAGTTCGCATGAATGGCCACCGACAAACTGTGGCCAAGAAACAGATGGACCAACCAGCTTCTGAGTGCGCTGCTCAGCAAGACATTTTCTTCATTTCAATGATTGCTTCACAGCTTGTGCTATCTGGATCTTTCCTATAAACATCAGCTTTTCTGAATTGTGCAGGTGAGAACTCTCCCTACAATATATCCTACATTCACGTAACCCTTCTGGCCTCAACCTTCGTTAGTCATTATCCTTTACCCACCTGTCCCCCTCCCTGTTCCCATTCCCACCACACAGCCCTCTATTCCACCAATGCAGCCACGGTCTTTTTATTTCTCTCCTATTCCATTGCCGTACCCCATCACCCCTGCCCACCATCTATACTTGTGACTGCACCTAGCTGCCCTACTCTTTCTCCACTTCGTCCCTGTATGTTTCCACAAGCACCACTTTACTGTCCCCCACCTCATCCTGCTATTCCTCCCCCTCTCTACTCCAGCCTCCTCCTTACCTGCACCACCTAGTTTGCTTCGCCCATCATGGGCTGCTGCTTTTGTGGAACCACCACTAGCTTGCACCTTGCCTTAATGACAAATTGGGTCCATGGTTTCACAGGGCCTGCACCACACTTGATCTTTACCATCAGCTCTTAACAATGGACATTGGGACTTGTCTCACCAAGCCACAATTTTATTTGTCTAGGATCCAACTGATATGGTCACGAGCCCAGGAGAGGCACTGCATGTGATGTCGTGCTGTTAGCAAAAGCACTTTCATTCATCCTCTGCTGCCATAGCCCATTAATACCAAATGTCGCTGCACTATCCCAACAGATATGTTCATTGTACATCCCACATTGACTTCTGTGGTTGTTCCGTGCAGTGTTGCTTGTTAGCACTGACAACCCTATTCAAACACCACTGCTCTTGGTCATTAAGTGAAGGCCATCGGCCACTACGCTGTCCATAAGCCAGAGGTAATGACCAAACTTTGGTGTTCTGAGCACACTCTTGACACTGAATCTCTGAATACTGAATTCCCCAATGATTTCTGAAACAGAATATCTCATGCGTCTAGCTCCAACTACCATTCTGTATTCAAATTTTGTTAAATCCTGTGGTGTGGCCATAATCATTTCATAAACTTTTCATATCACTCACTGGAGTACAAATGACACCTCCACAAATGCACTGCTCTTTTCTACTTTGTTTATGTGATACTACAGCCATCTGTATATGTGCATATCGCTATCCGACGACTTTTGTCACCTCAGTGACTATGCATTATTTTTTTAATGTCATGAATACGAAATATGTGAGCTGTCAACTGTTGCAGATAAATCCTGGACAGAAATCTGTGAAATTTGGACATTTGGATGCAATCAAAGCTAAAAGCAAATACATGGGACTCGTATGTCCTCTTAGCTTCTTCTGTAAACTTGTATACATTTATTTCTTTGGCCCTCCACATATGAACCATTAGCTCTCCAGTGACACATCACCTTCGACCAACATTAAGGCAAGGGTTTCTCGTTTTCACCTCCAACTCTTCAAGTAAAATTAATAGCTGATTATAATCTGGAAATGTTTTTCCTTAAACAACTTATACATGGCTAGAATATTAACTCTAGAATCTAAATATTTTATATCCTTACTAGCATAATGGCTTTCTTTAAGTGGAAAACTTTCAATTTGTTGCCAGGTAGCTTCTCTTGTTTCTGCTGGAAGGGTTCACTTAACATGCTTACCACTATTTTCCATTGGACTTTTCTCTAAAACCTTCAGTTCCACTATTTTTTAACTCTCTTTACTGTGATGGGATATAAGACATAAAATGAAGACAAACCTCAATTCGCTGGTCACCAAATAAGATGAGATACTTCAATGAGTGACTGTTCTTCCATGCAACATCCTCCTTGCTGTTTTACAATATGAACATCAATCAATGATTGGTGGAATAAGTGTTGCTGATCTTTAGTTTCTAGGTCATGTAATTTTATCCAAATATCTACCTGATTCTCTTCATGTATGTTTCCAAAAGGATTCTTTCTCTTGCATCTAAAATAAAAAGAGATTGATATTCTTATTCCATAAATAATTATTATTTCATCACATTAGATTCTAATGGAGGACTCTATCTAACCTGTTGAGTGTGACAAAATTTCTGATCAAAATTCATTTTAATAATATCATTGTTACATAATTAAATAAATAAGCAACTGTTTATAGATAATGAATGCTAATCACCTTCTTCTTAATTTCATGTATTAGGCAAACTGCCCTTATGGTACTCCATGACTTGTATGGCCTTCCTAAATTTCTTCTCCAGTACATTTATAACAGATAGCCTTTACCAGGAATCTTCCTCCACCCACACAGTCTACATGTTCCTTCCATTTTCTCCTGTTTTCCTTTATTTTCTTGTTTAGATTATATATTCCTAAATCTTCCCTTATATCCACATTTCTTTTTTGATGTTCCCTTGTACAACATTCCACTTCTCTTACGTATCTCATTTCTTGCAGCTGTATTCTACTTTCTTGGAATCTTGTTGTTGCCCTTGCTTCACTTTCATAAGTAACGGTTGACAAAGCTATTGCTTCATTTGCTAATTAATTTCCATATATAACAATAAATATTAAAGGCATTTCACCTGCACTGTTCTCCAATGTTTTTGGCTCTCTATAATCAATACACTCTTTTCCTTTAACTTCAGATGTTTAATTCTGTTCCTAGTCCACATGTTTTTATTTTCTTTCCATTTGCTTCCAGTATTTAGTTCTTCTTTTATCATGTTTTGTTTGTTATATTATCCACACAATGTACGAGGGCTGTTCAACAAAGAATGATCATAATTTTTTTTGACAACATACCTTTACTCATCCTCATAATTTTGATGGTCCTTCTCAAAGTAGTCTCCCATGAATGTGATGCACTTGTCCCAGCATTTCTGCCAGTCTTCAAATACATGCTGGAAACCATTTTTTGAGAGGTCCTTCAAAATCACCTATCCAGCCTTCACCACTGCTTCTGATGATTGATAATGCCTCCCACAAGGGTGTTTCTTCATGTTAGAAAAAAGTCACATGGGGCTAACTCCGGACTAGGAAGAGTGAAGGATGCACTTCATGCTGAATTTTGCTAGATATTTAGCAACAACATTGGTAATATGCGGCCGTACATTATCGCAGTACAGCATTCAGCCTGATTCATGGAAATGTGGTCTTTTGTGTCTGATATGGACTTGCAATGTTTCCACGACATCCCTGTAGTATTGTCCAGTTACTGATGTGTGTGCAGGTACAACTGCTGATAAACCATTCCATGAATATCAAAGAATGATTTGACTATAACTTTCCCAGTAGAAAGCAACCACTTTTGCTTTCTTGGAGGTTGGTGGTGAAGGAGATTTCCACACTGAGCTTTGCTGTTTGCTCTCAGGATCAAAATGATGTAGCCACGTTTCATCAGCAATGATTACATTGAAAGAAATTCCGGATCTTCCTCTAACGTCAACTTTAACTGCATGCAGACCTGCATGCGAATGTTCTTTTGTTCAGGAATCAACAGTCTTGGAACCCATAGCGCACAAACACATGTCGTGTAATTTTTCTGTCACCAACCTGCGGGTGGCACCCAATGAAATGTTCAGTATTTCATTAAGTGATCTTAAGGTACTTTGTCAATTCTCTCTCACAATGACAGCACCAGTGTTGATCTTTTCTTCTGTAAGAGCAATAACTGGAGCACTGGCTCCACCTTCCTTTGAAATTGATTGTCTCCCCTCTTTAAACATTTAAAACACCTTCAAGCTGTACTGTAGGGAAGAACAGACCCTCCATAGGCCTCCTGTAAAATTGTATAGGCCTCAGCTGAAGATTTGTTGAGACGAAAGAAGAATTTCAAAGCTGCATATTCCCGCGTGTTACCTCCATTGCAGCGGTAGGCAATACTGAACATGTCTGACCTTGCCTGCTCCTCACAGGCGGAAACCAGGAGTCCCAACAATGAAACTACTACAGCGTGTTTGTTGCACATTCAGCTAACAACATATCATAAGATGAAATTTTAGCGCAAGAAATTACAGCCATAAAAAAAAATCATGATAATTCTTTATTGAGCAGCCCTCATAGTGTATATAGCAAGAAACACTGTAAGTATAACTTGGTCCACATCAGACAAACCATGATAATATGTTTGAAAAAGTACCATAACAAAAGCAGTTCTGGCAACATAAAAATGTTAGAAGAGCTTCAGTCACTGACTGAAGATCTTACTACACATGACATGATTTCTGTAGCATCCGACTAAGTGCCTTCTAGCATTAAAAAAATGCAAGTACCCTTCAGCAGTACAAAAATGTGCTTAATTCCATTTTGGATATTTTCTGACTGAGGCCCTTCTAGTATGTGGTGATTTGTTCATATGAAATACATAGAAACTGTTAATCTCATACAGCATGGTTTTTTCTTTCCAAGTACCAAAAAATGTTAAAAAATAAAGTTAATTTTTCTCCTGCATGGATCCGACTGTTAAAAGGGATTATAAAATGAAAATTGCTTCATCAATTGACATTCTTTTTTATACACAGTGTAGGGTTTTTTTAGAATTGGAATCAGTTTTTGGTTTCATATATCTGGCCTCTCTTGAGGAAGGACATTCCTTGGAAAAATAATTATAGACATGGAACATTTCAAGTATGTCCAAAAAAAAAAGCAAAATAATAAAATAAAGACTGATAAGAAGTAGATGGGTGAAATCAAATACTATTGACATTTGTAAGCGTGGGCAAAATAACTTCCTATATTACCAGATCACAGCACAGTCCTTTCCCCCTCCCATAGTCCACAACCAATGTCAACAACAAAACTTTCGTTCTGAAAATCAATCTCACTCCATTCTGTTTAACGAACCGTGGAAATGCCGCTATCTGAATTGCATTGTGGAATGTTTTGACACTTCATTCTGTCATAAATTGACCTTTATTGGAAGTAGGTACAGGCATGGCCAATCTATATGAAGGGTCACAAGATTGATGCATGTTGCTGTTACAGGCTTGATGCCAGCAGCTTATCTTTTGACACAGGACTGTGTAAAGTGAGTAATAAGCACAATGATCCAGATCAACCAGATTTGTAGGGCATTAGAGTGTGGAAGTCCACAAGATCCAAGGTCCCTTGCCACTGCATGATAAGTTCACAGTCTGGTAGGCAAAGGGCAAAATATAACGTGACGGAACTTGTGGGTGAATTCCCATACAGCGTCGACACAGACGGAAAATGCGAAACCTAAGACAAAATCCACAGGAAAAAAAGTCTTGAACAAGAGGAGTACACAGGAACGACAACTGCAAGAACTTTGGACACAAGGAACATTCAGTGCAAATCATGTATACAGCTCTACCAGAGGAAGATGACAACCAGTCAATGCCTATAATCAACCAACTAAATCAGAAGTGAACACTAATAAGAAACATTCTCAAGTGCCATCAATAGCCATTCAAAATGTTGGGAACCATATGGAGGTCAACCAGGAACTCAAAACAATCATAAAAATATGTTTAAGAGCAACATATTGAGATGCAATATTATTCAGATGTAGCTTTATTCACATACACACCATCAGCAGATATGTAAATGATGACAGCTGTAATTCTTTGTTTCAGGCAGAACAAAGTGCATCAGGTTGCTTGTGTTTAGGGTCTTTAGCAGCCTGGTAGGGTGTATAAGAGATACGAACAGCATCAGATACTGAGTGATCACTGTGAAGAACATGGATATGAAATGTACTCGTGTGAGACAGCATTATCAGCACCTGACAGAGCTTGGAAGGGACCTCATTGTGGGTCTCCGTTTGGGTGGCTCATCAGATCATGCAATATCCATATTTGTGAGTCATTCAGATGTGACAGTGGTCCGATGTTGGACTGCACGGGAACATGAGGACAGGTGTATTCATTGTCAAGTTTATGGTTGAGTACATCTGACCACCACAAGGGAGGATAACCACATTGTGCATCAAGAACATCACGACCCCTTCACAATTTACCTGCCATCCAATTACAAATAATGAACTCCTAGTAACATTCTGTATCATCCTGCACCACTGGTCAGAGATTAGCAGCAGCCGGGCTTGGGAATTGCCATCCCATACATAGGCTGCCATTACCACCACAACAAAAATGGCGGCTTTTGAAATGGTGCCATCATTGTGAAGCATGGATTGCTGATGAATGGCATCGCAATGAATTGTAGTCTGACTACTCCTGACGACTACTGTCAGCAAGTACATCAGCATCCTGGGGAGAGATCCTATTCCTCCAACGTTTTGGAGAGGCACCACCGTGCTGCTCCTGAGGTAAAGATGTGTTGTGCCATAGGATACGACTTCAGGTGACTGCTCATAATGATTGAGGGATCTGCAGTGGCACAACAATATGGATGGACATCCTACATCCTCATATGTTACTTCTCATGTGATAGTATTGTGGTTCCATTTCTCAACAGGACAGTGCGCATCCATACATGGCACATGTGTCTATGAACTGTCTTCATGATGCTAAGGTACTCCCAGGGTCAGCTAGATCCCTAGATCTGTCCCCAGTATAATGTGTGGCATCAGCCTGGACAGCAATTCCAACCAAGTGCCAGTATCCAAGACATCAAGAACCAGTTACAGCAGTTGTCAGTCAGCTGGCCAGCCCCAGGAGAGGATATAACAGCTTTCAGCCACCATTTCAGCTGAATCAGTGGGTGCATCCAGGCCAGAGTGGACAAACATCAGATTGATAAATGGGCTCATACTGTAAAGTTCTTTGTAAATCTGACTCAATTTTGTAATCACTGAAATAACATCACATACACTCTCAAAGCGTGAAGTTTCATTTTGTTTCCTCCTCCCTTTCTAGATGTTTCACTTTTTTTACTAGGTAATGTAAATACTTATTTGACACACTATAAGAACAGAGGACAGCTATCAAATTTTGCATCGGTGGAAACATATCCTTCTACACCTACCAAGACCCATTGTCATGTGTGCTGAAATGATTATGAAGAACAAAATCCCAGAAGAGGACGTTATGAAGTACTCCAGAATGGGGGTTTCATAGTCTAGGAAGTGTATCTGTAAAAAAAAAAAGAGGCAATCACATTAGACAAGAATGATAAAACTGACCATATTTGTGAAATGCTCCACTTCCTCTACAAAAAAACTAAAAGAAGATCACCAACCAAAGGATGGCTCATAGTATGCAAGAAACACCAAAGGCTAGACTTTTCTAACTCTGCAAGTAGCGACAAAAATATTCCATCATTGGGCAACACTATGGATGTGTAATCGATTTGTCAATATTAAAGAGGGAGGGGTACGGACACTGAGCCATTCGGAAGCAGAGGCCATCAAAAGCTCATGAACAAACTCTTTGGTTATTCACTCAGTTGAAATAAGTGCACTCTACCACCAGGAAACCAATCTGAATATGTAGCACTCCTTTATACGCCATTATAATACTGTGTTTATAACATCGCCGTGCATTTGCTTTTTATTTGGTCAGAACTGGGGCTACTTGTACATTGCTTATGTCATACCTGGCTCTGGTTCTGGAATTTATCAGCTTGTGACTTCTTGGTTGAAATCGTGCATTGCCAACTCCCATCTTGCACCTTTCTGAACATGTTCCACACCAGTTTTAACTTTACTCTTAGCATTGCACAATGATTCTCACCTATTGTGCACATTCCTAACACTTTGTACTTGAATCCAGCAGGAAACAAAACAGACCACACAAGAAACTACTGCCAGTTTTCAGCACAGTTTCTCAAATGTGCAGGCCAACAGCACTCTGAAGATTGTTGACCCACACGACACAACAAGGTGACCTAAGCATCCTGCAGAAGTGACCACCCTGCCTAGTCACTTGATTGTGATGTAGGCAGCAGGCATTTAAAGCATACAATGTGAACAGGCCAATGCCAACATCGAATGCAGTAGACCCATAGACACCACCAAAGACAGTCACAGAGAAGAATTACACAAATACCAAGGCTCCAGAATACCAGTGCAACCACAAACATAGGAAAAACATCAGAGTGTCTGGACAACTAACTCATCAATATTGAAGCAATATTATAGATGTATATATCTTTTTGGCTGTCACAATCCAATGGTATCAATACACAAATAGAGGGGCTATAAGGTAAATTCAAATTCAAGGCTTCTGGAACATTTGGAAACAAATTAATTTTTTAACCAAAATTGTAGAAATTGCCTGAAATATCTGAGAAGTGCCAGAAAACCAGAGACATCTGCTTTTCACTGAGTAAGATCACAACATGATCAACAGATGGAAAGTACATGTTCTGTCAATGCAAAATTTAATAGTTGTGCTCCCTTGTTCTAGTGAGTCAATTGTTGGGTCTTCAGTCCAAAAACTGTTGTGATGCATCTCTCCATGCTACTCTATCCTGTGCAGGCCTCTCCATAACTGAGTAACTACTGCAACCTACATCTGCTTACTGTATTCCTCTCTTGGTCTCCCTCTACGATTTCTACCCACCACACTTCCCTCCAGTACTAAATTGGTGATCCTTTGATGCCTTAGAATGTGTCCTACCAACCGATCCCTTCTTTTAGTCAGGTTGTACCACAGATTTCTCTTCTTCCCAGTTCTATTCAGTACCTCACCATTAGTTATGTGATCTACCCAACTAATCTTCAGCATTCTTCTATAGCAACACATTTCAAAAGCTTCTATTCTCTTCTTGTCTAAACTATTTATTGTCTATGTCTCACTTCCATAAATGGCTACACTCCCTACAAATACTTTCAGAAAGGACTACCTGACACTTAAATCTGTACTCACTGTTAACAGATTTCTCTTCTTCATAAATGCTTTTCTTGCCATTGTCTGTCTACACTTTACATCCTCCCTACTTCAGCCATCATCAGTTATTTTGCTTCCCAAATAGCAAAACTCATTTACTACTTCAAGTGTCTCATTTCCTAATCTAATACACCCACCATCACCTGAATTAATTCAATTACATTCCATTATCCTTGTTTTGCTTTTGTTGATGTTTATCTTGTATCCTCCTTTCAGGATCGTGTCCATTCCGTTCAACTGCTCTTCCAAGTCCTTTGCTGTCTCTGAGAGGATTACAATTTCATCAGCAAACATCAAAGTTTTCATTTCTTGCTCAATATACAGATTGAATAACATCAGAGATAAGCTACAAACAAACCTGTCTCACTCCCTTCTCGAACCCTGCTTCCCTTTTGTGCCCCTCAACCCTTATAACTGCCATCTGGTTTCTGTACAAATTGTAAATAGCCTTTTGCTCCCTATTTTCTACACCTGCCATCTTTAGAATTTGAAAGAGAATATTCCATTCGACATTGTCAAAAGCTTTCTCTAAGTCTACAAATGCTATAAACATAGGTTTGTCTTTCCTTAACCCATCTTCTACGAGAAGTCTTAGAATCAGTATCACCTCATATGTTCCTACTCTTCTCCAGGATCCAAACTGATCTTCCCTGAGGTCAGCTTCTACCAGTTTTTTCCATTCTTCTGTAAAGGATTTATGTTAGGATTTTGCAGCTGTGACTCATTAAGCTGATAGTTCGGCAATTTTCACAGCTGTCAGCATTTGCTTTCTTTGGAATTGGGATTAATATATTGTTCTTAAAGTCTGAGGGTATTTCACCTGTCTCATACAGGAAGACTTTTGTCTTGGCTGGCTTTCCCAAGGTTATCAGTAGCTCTAAAGGAATGTGGTCTACTCCTGGGGCCTTGTTTCGACTTTAGTCTTTCTGTGGTTTGTCTTGTTCTGTGGTTTCTCTTCATCATCTGCAGAACTAGTTAGCATATGAACTTGTACTACTGTGGTAGGCATGGGCTTTTTGTCTATCTTGGCTACAACAATGCGTTCACTATGCTGTTCGTAGTAGCTTACCCATGCTCCTTCTTTTTTTTTTTATTAATTATTAAACCTACTCCTGCATTACCCCTATTTTATTTTGTATTTATTTATTTAGCATCCGTGTCATCGTACAAACGATATTGGACTTGTCATATATAGAAATTAACAATATAGAATATACAAAATGAAATTGTCTACAATTGGATTTGTCATACACAGAAATTAAAATATAGAATGTACAAAATGAAACTGTCTATAATAAATGACAGAAAACTTACAGTTTCTTTCCACATAAATGGTTTATAGTAATTTGTTTCTCAGTAACAATATATAACTAGTACTATAGATGGTAAAGTATAATAAAAACTGAAACAAACAAAGATAGAAAATTTTGGGGGTTAGTTTGTAAAGTCATTTTCTTGGTCTTCAAGATATTCATTTATTGAGTAGCAACATTTATCAATTAAAAATTTTCTAAGTTCAAATTTAAAATTTGTATTGTCCTTTAAATCTTTAATGTGCATTATAGAGCTTAATGCCCATGTGGCTTACATGTTTCTGAGTTAGTGTTCTTCTTACTTGTTCTGTGTGGATATCATTCTTGTTCCTTGTGTTGTAGTTGTGACAGTCTGCATTTGTGTGGAGATTGCTTAGATTACCTTTGGTTAAGAGTGCACATTTAAGTATATAGACTGATGGCAGAGTAAGTATTCCTAACTTTTTGAAAAGAGGTCTGCAGTGAGCTTGTGTCGGATTGTGGGTAATTATTCAAACAGCCCGTTTTTGTAAAATAAAAATGTCTTTCAAATCAGATTTTGAGCTGGCCCAGCACACTATTCCAAATGAAGCAAGAGAATGAAAGTATCCAAAGTATGCCATTCTGATGCCTTATAGAGTGCAAACATTTGCAATAACTCTCAGTGTAAAGCAGGCTGAGTTAAGTCTGTGTGTAAGAAATTTTACATGGTGTATACAATTCATTGCTTCATCTATATGCATTCCTAACACTTTTGCAAAATGCACTCTCACTATTAGTTTGTCTTCCAGTTCTAGATTAATGTCTTCATCCTGAATCATTTTACCAAACTGTATGTAATTTGTTTTCTTTGCATTGAGTGTAAGTTTATTTGCACTGAACCAAGTTTCAATACCTTTTTTGATTTTGTCAGTAGTTGACTGTAACGAGTTTTTAGAGTCGCTTACTATCAGACTTGTGTCATCTGCATATAGTACAAGTTTGGCTGTATCACATTGTAACTGTAAATCATTGACATATATGAGAAAGAGTAGTGGCCCTAAGAAGCTGCCCCGGGGTTCTCCTAAAGGAACTTCTTTTGCTTCTAAAACTAACTGTTTTTGAGATATGACTCAAACCACATTTTAACTCTTCCTCTAACACCTACTGCTTCCAGTTTATCAAGGAGTATTTCATGGCGGACCATATAGAAAGTTTTAGACAGATCTAAATCGCTTCCTACTACACTTTTGTTTTTCTCCAAATTTTTAATTATTTCTTGGGTGTAGTCTATGACTGCAGTTTCTGTGCTTTGTTTTGCATGAAAACTATGTTGATTACTATTCCGAAGTTTATTATTGTCTAGGTTCCTAGTGACTCTCAGTTTCATCAGTTTCTCTAATATTTTGGAGGAAGTTGGGGCAGTAGTTTTCTATTTTATGTCTGTCTCCATTTTAAATAGTGGCCTCACTTTTGAGATCTTCAGTCACTGAGGAAACACACCTTCACTAAAGGATAGATTTGCAATATGTGCTAAAGGTTTTACAATCTGCACTGCAGTCCTTATTATGACTGAAACTGGTACTTCATAAACACCTGCTACCATTTTTGGTTTCAAGCTTCTAATCACTCTAATTACTTCCTGTTCATTTGTTGAAGGAATATTCATGCTGCAGGCAACCCTTGGCACATGTACTATTTTTTGTTTTGTGAAGTTTAAGTCTAGTGAATGTGGTACATTTAAAAAATAGTTATTAATACAGGGTGGTCCCGAATTCATGGTACAAACTTTAATGGTAGGTACAGGACATTGTAACAAGGATTTATTGTATAGGAATGTATAGTCGCAGGTGACGCGGTGAGGCGTAAACAGGGGAAAGAGAAATGGAGTGATCGGTTGGTGTCACTGCCGGTAGAGGGCAGTAGATGAACATGATGTATCGCAGTAGGGACAAGCGCCATTCACAATTGTGCTGCCGTAGACGATGGGTGACTTTACGTATGCAGAAAAAGCAGACATGCATTACATGTACGGCCGTGCAAATGGTAACGCCAGAGCTGCGTTACGAATGTATCGCGCGGAGTATCCTAATCGACGAATGCCGGATCATAGAATTTTTCAACGGTTACATCGTCAACTTTGTGAAACAGGTACGTTCGACGTCAACAGACATGACGCTGGTCGATTAAGAGCTGTACGCACTCCAAGACTGGAAGAACGCATCTTGAACATAGTGGCTGATAGACCCGAGTCAAGCACAAGAACTGTTGCGCGTGACGTACATGTGAGTCATCAGACTGTATGCAGAGTGTTAAATGAAAATCGCTTACACCCCTTCCATTTTCAAAAAGTACAAGCATTGAATCCGGCAGATTATCCTCTTCGCGTGAACTTCTGCCAGTGGTTGTTGCAGCAATGTGCGTTGCAGCCGGATTTCGTAGGTCATGTGCTATTTACAGATGAAGCGACATTTTCACGCGAGGGTGTCTTTAATGCGCACAATTCCCATGTGTGGGCAACAGATAATCCACATGCAACGCGTCCACATGCGTATCAACAACGTTTCGGTATTAATGTGTGGGCTGGTATTGTGAACGACTTTTTTATTGGGCCATACTTACTACCCACGCGACTCTGTGGCGAAAGCTATCGTATTTTTCTGCAAGAAGTGTTACCAGAACTGCTGCAAGATGTTCCGCTCGCCATTCGTAACCGCATGTGGTTTCAGCACGATGGAGCGCCAGCACACTTCAGCACTGCTGTACGGAATTACCTGAATGCCACGTTTGGTGCTAGATGGATTGGGCGTGGTGGACCAGTCCCTTGGCCACCCCGATCTCCTGATTTCTCTTGCCTCGAATACTTTTTATGGGGACATCTTAAGAGTCTTGTTTATGAGACTCCAGTTGACTCAGATGAGGATCTCGTTGCTCGCATATCTGTAGCTGCTGCAGGTGTGCGTGAAATACCAGGCATCTTTGAACGTGTACGCCAATCGCTGCACCGACGCTGTCAAGCATGTATCGCTCATGGTGGACGCAATTTTGAACACTTACTGTAAACATGACACTTGTCAACAACGATTTCAATAAAATCATTCGTTTTCCTTTCGGCCGTTATTTCCCCTGTTTACGCCTCACCGCGTCACCTGGGACTATACATTCCTATACAATATATCCTTGTTACAATGTCCTGCACCTACCATTAAAGTTTGTACCATGAATTCGGGACCACCCTGTATAGTTTGGCATTTCCTTCTTTTCCATATTGCAATTTTCACTGCTTTTGAGTATTATTTCTTGCTCTTCTCCCAAGCCAGTACTTTCATTCCTCACAATGTTCCATATAGTTTGTGGTTTGTTGTCTGAGTTACTGATTAAATTGTCATTATATAGCAACTTTTCCGTTGCTATTGCCTTTCGGTATATTTTTCTGTATGTTTTTACATATTCTACAAACTGTGGATCTGAGCAAGTTTTAATTTCTTGGTTCAGTCTTTTCATGATTACACTGGAAATCCTGTAGTTATCCAAGGCTTGTGTGCTTTTTGTTCTGAAGACTTGGACCTCACTAACTTCTTAGGGAAACACATTTCAAATTGTGACATGAATATAGAAAAAAAAGTATTATATGCATTATCTGCACTTGATTCTGATCTCACATCTGCCAGCTTAGACAGTTAACAAAATGCATGCAGTTTTCTTTAGAAAAAATCTTTTATATGTGTGGCAAGATTTCCCCCCCCCCCCCCCACACACACACACACACAAGCATTCGGTGAACAGTAAGCACAAGAGCATTGTGAGCGGATAATCCAAGGTCAGTGTTATTTACCTCCACCTCATTGGAATCTATGTTTGAGAATATATTATCTATGAGGGTCTGTGATGTGTGTGTTATTCAGGTAGGATCTATTACATGGGGTAACATGTTAAAACTCTGTAAAATATTCAGAAATTTATCTTTAACCGTATTATTGCACATAAGATTTATGTTAAAATCCCCACAAAGAAGCACAGTAGCTTTTTCATTGTACCCCATGTTTAACATAATTTCTAGTTTTGAAAAGCATTTATCCCCACATGGTGACTTGTACACAATCATTACCATCATTTTCCTTTGCTTACCATACAACTCAATAGCAGCTGCTTCAAAATGCGTTTCTACACTTAACTTTTCAATATCGCATCTCCTTTTGAATTATATCCCTGTTTTTGTATAAATACAGACACCACCACTTCTGGCATTTTCCCTACAGTAAGAGCTAACTAGTCTAAAAGGATGTATAATCATGTTGTTTAATTCATATTCCCTACACCAATGCTCCGAAAGACACAAGCACTCAATGTTAAACTCATCTAAAGCAACCTCTAGTTCAAGGTATTTATTTCTTAGAGACTGAATATTTAGATTCATAACTTGAAAAGAATTTGATGGGAGCCTAGATTTAGTTACACTCACAGTTTGTTTTATCGAACTGGTCATAGAGAAGTTGGTTGTCTGCACATTTGTTGAAAGTTCTATACTGCAATTTTTCCTGTTCTGCAGTAGAAAAAATCCTGTTTCACTCTTGAAGGTCGTATTGGTCTTAAGGTCATTTTTCCATTCTTCGGTGTGTCGGTTGTCACTATAGGCTGCACTGATCTTGTTTTTCCGTTATTCTTGCAACTACTTGGACTAGTGGAGTGTTTCCCTGAATTATTGATCTTGCTTTCAGACTTCTGTGTGCTTGTTCCAACAGGAGTGAGCTGTACTGCATTTGTTATTACATTGGTTCTTGAAGCTGTTGGAGTACATAATTTGTTTTGGACTAGTCCTTTACGCACAGCTTTCATAGTTAGAGCAGGTGCCATGGGTGTTACCTTCGTATCTATACACATATTAGAGTACTGTGCTGGGTCTTCTGCTTCCAATTGTAATATAACAGGATCATCATCTTTCATAAACCTGTATTCATCTGGCCAAAGGTCTTGTTTCTCCTGCCACCGAACTCCACTAATTCCCACTATATCTGACATTAACCTATCCATTTCCCTTTTTAACTTTTCTAACCTACCTGCCCAATTAAGGGATCTGACATTCCACACTCCAATCTGTAGAATGCCAGTTTTGTGTCTCCTGATAACAATGTTCTCCTGAATAGTCCCCACCCGGAGATCCAAATGGGGGACTATTTTACCTCCAGAATACTTTAACCATGACGATGTCATCATCACTTAACCATACAGTAATGCTGGATGCCCTTGGGAAAAATTATGGCTGTAGATTCCCCTTGCTTTCAGCTGTTCACAGTACTACCAGCACAGCAGGGCCAGATCAGTCAATCATCCAGACTGTTGCCCCTGCAACTACAAAAGGGCTGCTGCCCCTCTTCCAGAACCACATGTTTGACTGCCCTGGGGTAGGTAGTATTACTGTTAATGAGACTGAGACCATCTTAAGCAACAGTACACAGATAGCCGATGTATTTAATAATCACTTCTTAAGTGTAGGAGAAAAAATTGGAGAGAATAGTTCGAAACAAAAAGCCAGGCAGTACATGGAAGAGTCAGTTTTGAAAAATTTTAGTCAGATTAAGTTTCATCTAACAACCTCTTATGAAATAAGGAAAATTATTAAATCTTTGAAAAATAAATGTTCTGTTGGAGTACATGACATCTCTAACAAGTTATTAAAACAATGTGGTGCAATTACAGGTGATGTTTTGAGTCACATATGTAATGCATCACTGACTCAGGATATTTTTCCAGACAGGTTAAAGTATGCCATTGTCAGGCCTCTCTATAAAAAGGGGGAAACCACAGAGGTCAATAATTACCGACCAGTATCCTTGCTTACAGCATTTTCAAAAATCTTTGAGAAGTACTCAAGATTGGGTAGCCATCTTAACAGTAATGGGATACTTAGTAAATCACAGTTCGGATCTCAGAAATGCTGTTCCACTGAGACAGCTATATACAATTTCACTGTCCACGTAATAGAGTCTTTAAATTGTAAAATGTCACCAGTAGGAATATTCTGTGACTTATCCAAAGCATTTGACTGTGTGAACCATGACATTATGTTAGAAAAATTACAATTCTATGGTATAAATGGAACAGCATATGAGTGGTTTAAGTCATATCTACAGAACAGGAAGCAAAAAGTCTCTTTATAAGCTTCAAGTGATTCAAAGGAGTTTGCCACTTCATCTAACTGGGGTGAAATTACATTTGGTGTTCTACAAGGTTCAAGCATGGGTCCCCTCCTGTTCTTGATATATGTGAATGACCTCCCTTCTTATGGGAAACAAGATGCTGAACTGACACTGTTTGCTGATGATACAAGCATAATTATTAATCCAGTAAAAGAAAGACTGATAGAAAATGATGCAAATAAGGTCTTTGGAAAAGTTATTAATTGGTTTTCTATGAATGGGCTTGCTCTGAACTTCGAAAAAACACAGTAGGCCTACATCCAATTTTCTGCTGCAAAAAGTATAATTCCTTCAATAAACATAACACATCAAAAGAAGTCAGTAGCCAGAGAAGAGCATACTAAGTTTTTGGGTGTACATATAGATGAGAATCTTAATTGGAAAATTCATATTTTGGATCTCTTAAAGCGACTAGGTTTGGCAACTTTTGCAATCAGGATAATTGCCAATTTTGAGGATTTAGAAATTAGTAAGCTAACATACTTTGCATACTTCCACTCTGATGTCATACAGAATAATATTCTGTGGCAACTCAACACTTAGGCAAAAGGTATTCATTGCTCAAAAGAAAGTAGTTAGAACAATGTGTGGGGTTCATAGTCGCACATCTTGTAGCCATCTGTTTAAAAGTTTAGGAATTCTTACAACTGCTTCACAGTACATTTACTCAGTAATGAAATTTTTTCTCAACAACATGGACCAGTTTAAAATCAACAGCGACATTCATGATTACAGTACCAGAAAAAAGAAAGACCTACACTATCCTTTACTTAATCCATCTTTGGCACAGAAAGGGGTAACATATGCTGCTATACAACTTTTTGATAAATTACCTGATGAGATAAAATGTCTGACAGACAACAGTAATAGTTTCAAAAACAAATTGAAATCATACCTCCGTGACAACTCCTTCTATACCATAGATGAATTCTTGAATATGAGTAAATAAATGTGAGGATATAATATATGCATTTTGTGCCATTTAAGGGAATGGGATAGATAATAGAAATATTTAGGTACAACACTATAATGTAAAAAAAAATAAGAAACTTGTTTCCTGTGTGCATTTCTTGTGCATTTGACACATTCCACATGATAATGGTTTTCCGTGCTATTGATCAATGGAACACGTAACTAACTAAACTAAAACTAAGACTCTCACTAAATTGTAAGATAACACAGTATATACAGTTATGTACAGTAAACGGCATAACACCATTGATAAATACAGACTTTGAACAGAAGTCTGTTGCTAAGGTAGAATATTCAAAATTTCTGGGTGTGTGCTTTGATGAGAAATTGTATTGGAAGAAACACATTGATGGACTACTGAAACATTTAGCTTTGGCTACTTATGCTATTAGGGTTATCAAAATTTTGCTGATAAATATAACAGTAAATTAGCCTACTACGCTAATTTTTATACACTGTGTTCATACGGCAACAATTTTCAGGTGATTTATGATTAAGAGTAAAATATTCATTGCACAAAAGCATGTAATCAAAATAATAGCTGGAGAACAAAAAAAATCACATTGCAGACATTTATTTAAGGAACTCAGGATATTCACAGTACAATACATATATTCACTTATGAAATTTGTTATTAATAACCCATCCCAGTTCAAAAATAATAGCAAACTGCATAGCTACAACACTAAATGAAAGGATGATCTTTACTATACTGGGTTAAATATGACTTTGGCACAGAAAGGGGTGAATTATGCTGTCACAAAAATCTCTTGTCATTTGCCAAACAGCATTAAAAAAAGTCTGACAGATAGACCACCAGCATTTAGCCACAAACTAAAACAATTTCTGAATGAGAACTCCAATTTTTTGACATGAAGCAGTAAAAAGAAAAAACAAAATATATCGTGTAAAAGAACAGCTACACTAAACTGACATGTTCAATGTCATTACAATATGTTGTCATATTCATGATTTATGGAACAAGTATTAATGTAATATAATGTTACTGGAGTTGGTAAGACCTATGCCCTCATGTTCCACAGACCTTTCAACAGACATACCCAACCAGTTATATGAGGATCCATAGTTTACCATGGACTCTGAACCATAGTGCAGCTTGGCGTTTTTCACATTAATAAACCATTGCCAGAGGTGAAAGAAGTGATTAACTAACTACCAAAAGGCTGGTATCATTTGCAAACTATCTCTGCTATTGGCAAGGTTGTGGTAAATAGTTTATATTTTATTTAAACAATGGAAAATACAGGATGGAATAATGACAATATTAAGAAAAGGATAGATTACTACTCACCGTACAGCATAGATGTTGATCACAGATAGGCACAACAAAAAGACTGTCAAACAAGTAAGCTTTTGGCCAAAAAGTCCTTCATCAGAATCAGACAACCTGTAGACACACACACACACACACACACACACACAGCTGCCAGAGACTGTGGTCGAGTGGGTTGTCTAATTCCAATGAGGGCCTTTTTGGCTGAAAGCTTACTTCTTTGCCAGTCTTTTTGTTGTGCCCACCTGCGACTCAGCATCACCCCTGTATGACGAGTTGCAATCTATTCTTTTCATTATATTTTATTTATTTATAAATAACAAGTGTGAAGAGTTTGACAGAGCAATGAAAGATCAAACTCGAAACAAGGCCCCGGGAGTAGACAACATTCTGTTAGAACTACTGATAGCCTTGGGAGAGCCAGCCCTGACAAATCTCTAGCATCTTGTGACCAAGATGTATGAGACAGGCGAAATACACTCAGACTTCAAGAGGTATATAATAATTCCAATCCCAAAGAAAGCAGGGGTTGACAGATGTGAAAATTACAGAGCTATCAGTTTAATAAGCCACGGCTGCAAAATACTAACACGAATTCTTTACAGTTGAATGGAAAAACCGGTAGAAGCCGACCTCGGGGAAGATCAGTTTGGATTCCGTAGAAATGTTGGAACATGCAAGGCAATACTAACCCTACGACTTATCTTAGAAGAAAGATTAAGGAAAGGCAAACCTATGTTTCTAGCATTTGTAGATTTAGAGAAAGCTTTTGACAATGTTGACTGGAATACTCTCTGTCAAATTCTGAAGGTGGCAGGGGTAAAATACAGGGAGCGAAAGGCTATTTACAATTTGTACAGAAACCAGATGGCAGTTATAAGAGTCGAGGGACATGAAAGGGAAGCAGTAGTTGGGAAGGGAGTAAGACAGGGTTGTAGTCTATCCCCAATGTTATTCAATCTGTATATTGAGCAAGCAGTAAAGGAAACAAAAGAAAAATTCGGAGTAGGAATAAAATCCATGGAGAAGAAATAAAAACTCTGAGGTTCGCCGATGACATTCTAACTCTGTCAGAGACAGCAAAGGACCTGGAAGAGCAGCTGAACAGAATGGACAGTGTCTTGAAAGGAAGATATAAGATAAACATCAACAAAAGCAAAACGAGGATAATGGAATGTAGTAGAATTAAGTCAGGTGATGTTGAGAGTATTACATTAGGAAATGAGACGCTTAAAGTAGTAAATGAGTTTTGCTATTTGGGGAGCAAAATAACTGAGGATGGTTAAAGTAGAGAGGATATAAAATGTAGATTGGCAATGGCAAGAAAAGCGTTTCTGAAGAAGACAAATTTGTTAACATCGAGTACAGATTTAAGTGTCAGGAAGTCTTTTCTGAAAGTATTTGTATGAAGTGTAGTCATGTATGGAAGTGAAACATGGATGATAAATAGTTTAGACAAACAGAGAATAGAAGCTTTCGAAATGTGGTGTTACAGAAGGATGCTAAAGATTAGATGGAAAGAGCAGATAACTAATGAGGAGGTATTGAATAGAATTGGGGAGAAGAGAAATTTGTGGCACAACTTGACTAGAAGAAGGGATCAGTTGGTAGGTCATATTCTGAGGCACCGAAGGATCAACAATTTAGTATTGGAGGGCAGCACAGAGGGTAAAAATCGTAGAGGGAGACCAAGAGATGAATACACTAAACAGATTCAGAAGGATGTAGCTTGCAGTACGTACTGGGAGATGAAGAAGCTTACACAGGATAGAGTAGCATGGAGAGTTGCATCAAACCAGTATCTGGACTGAAGACCACAACAACAACAACAACAAGCACAAAAATTTGAGCCAGTACAGAGCCTTATGCTATTCCACACTGAACCGTTCTCTAAAACATTACTCCACTACTAACTTTCCTAGTTGTTGAAAAGCACCCAGTTTTCATGATAAATTTCTAAATTAGTATGCAATTAGTATCAACAAACAAATAAATAACATTATGCAACCAATTATTTTATTTTTCTCTGTTTTGTGTTTTGTTATACTCAAGTGGTGCAGTCTGTCAGTGGGATTCTTTTTCCTTACTGTTATGAAATGTCAGATTCCATTCTTGTAAGATGTATGCCATTAACGCCAAAACCTTTTTTTAGTACAATTTTACTTTAGCAAAACCCACGATATTTGCAAGGGTGCCCAAAACAATGGGGAGAATTTTTCTTGTTAAGCTCTGACAGCATTTCATCTATAAAGCCATATATGGCTTTGGTTGTCGAGAATCCTTGCTCAGAAATCAAAGTGAAAGGTAATTAATAATCGTACCTAGAAAATGGTCTGTTTTCTATCACAGGTTTCTTGTATTTTTTTAAAGTGAGGAGGGTGTGACGTAGGACTGTCATTAGAAGCTATTTGTTTGCTAGTACTTTTGGAGGCTGGAACCACTGATAGTGACGGCCAGTGGCATCAGTTTATGCTTACTTGCTTTGCTTCTTATATCTGGGAACTGGATGTAATTTTGTTTCCTGCTGCGCAATTGTACAGCTATTTTATCAGTGTTTTACAGATGTTAAATCAGACAAATAGATGCTCACGAAGAGGAATTTACGCATTCCTCTGGTGCTTGAATCGAATGGGTTTAAACTTTTGCACATTATCGAGCGAAGTGGCGCAATGGTTAGAACTGGGCTCGCATTCGGGAGGGCGAGGTTTAAACCCGCGTCCGGCCGTCCTGATTTAGGCTTTCTGTGATTTTCCTAAATCGCTTCAGGCAAATGCCAGGATGGTTCATTTGAAACAGCACAGACGATTTCCCTGCCTGCCCTTCTCTAATCCGAGCTTGTGTTCCGTCTTTAATGACCTCGTTCCCGACAGGACGTTAAACACTGATCTCCGCCCCTCCTCTGACTTGCATATATCGTGCAATACGTTTGTGCATTGTGCAATAAGAAACTAAGCAGTACCCACAGCCAAGCACTTCTCAGTCATTTGCAGTCATAGGCATAGTCTTTTTTTTAATTTTTCTTGAAATTCTTATTATTGTTCGTACTGAATGTTTTCAAGTTAATGACGATTCTGTAGCAGCCTACACATTGCAGAGCGGCTTCCATTCTTGATTTTGTGGTTACTCGTTTAACGTTGTGGTTACTCGTTTAATGCTGTCTCCCCTTACTGATAACCGATACCGTAGTTTGATCATAACTACGCAAAGCAAGCGGTCGTAAAAATAAACAGGTATTTTTATTCTCTGCTACCGCGTTGTTTTTTTGTGGCGTCAGAGAATATCTATAATGATGAGATAAATTTCCGGTATCATAAACATGTATCTGCTCATGGGCTCTTGTAAGTATTTTTGAAAAATTTAGCAGCATAATTAGTCCAACGGACCACCTACACTCACCAGTCTATCTACTACAGCTGTTTGTAAGTAGCTGATAAGCTGTTTAAAAATAATATTAATTATACAGGTAAACACGACGAGAATAATTTACTTTTTAACAACAAATTTGGTTACTAATTCGATATTTCGCTTTAGCTTTGCCATCATTCGTTAAACTTCAATTAACCACAGCTTTTTGTCGATTTCGATGTCAATCAATGACAAAACAAATACATTGCTCTATAAACTCACCAATTAGTATTTGTATTGTAAAATTGACATACATACGGCTTTAGAACTCCAATCAAGCATAAAAACTTGCAATATCCTTATCGTTTCCTCTTAAAAAAATAATAAACGTTGACTTGTTTCAAAATTAAGGAAAACAGAAAAGTAAAAAAAATAATGCTGGCGTTGCGTTTTGTGGATATTGTTCATTGACGAATGAGAAATGGGGGACATAACTGGAAATAAATTACTGACAACAGAAATGAACAGAAAAGCGAAAGAGTGATACAAATCCCTTTCTGCTAAAAGACTCCAGCTTTCTCGCAGGAAACAAACCGAGGACTTCGTCGGATTATTACGTAGTTAATGAGACCATCAGTCAGTAAACAAATCAACATGACGAGATATCAGGGAAGCTGCTTTCTAATTTTGTTTTTAGTTACAGTGGATGAATTAGGAAACAGTAACAAGAACGTAATGGAAGTGATTAGTTATAATTCCTATCGGAATGAATGTAAAGATACGGTACTAGTTCTCAGATTAGAGACGTTTACGCCAACTGAAAAGAATGACACAACTAAAACCTTCCTCCCGACGTCCTAGTATGCCTCGTGAGTAAACAATGCAGTTGGAAATTATTAACTTAACAATCTTCGCTTTTTAACTAGATTACGCATCGTCACTTGTAAGGGGAACTACTGCGAAAAGTTTTTTGTTAGTTCTTAATACATGAATCAACCTGCATTTTTTTCCTCAATGCGTTCGTATAATTGTTTACATTATTTTTCCTTGTAAATTTTTCCTAAATTTTAGTGATACTGTTGTTGGTCCTCCGGTGATGACAGATTGATTACAATTCAATCCTTTTGTTGCGAAACACTTCTTATACAAATTTTTAAATACTCCTGATATCGCTGTGACTTAATAGAACGTGTATCAAACTTACAATTTTAAATCTAGTAGCTGGTAGCTGATTACATTTTGTTGTCTAGCAGGTGCTTTTCTTCTGCTAGTTTGTTTTCTAAGGTCGTCTGACTCGCTTCGATTTCTCATTTCCCTGGGCGGTAAAACAAAATCGCATAAAATTTTTAGTACTTGGTTTTCCTGACAATGTGTGTAAGTCAACGCACAGTTTTACAATGCTAATCAACGGCTCCGCATTATATATGTTTCTTCTTCTATTCGGCCATAAGATAAAATTCTGCCTTTCATAACACCATTTTGTACACATATCATTGAAACAATAACTTCAGTTTGTGCAGCCATTATATTTTGCAATATAAATTTTTCTTTGTGCAAAGATGCGCAGGCAGCCGTATTCTACCGCATTTCATCTCAAATTGCTAGTTCTTTCGCGCTTCGTGTAGTTACTGATTACCTACCATTTTAAGTGAATATCAAATGGTATTGTGTAATAACCATATGATTGCATCATGTATCGACTACGAGCTCCACGGTAGTGTTAAAAGGATAAACAGAGACCCAGACTGAAAACTATTAATTGAAATCGAGTAACGAATATCTGCAGCACCGAAGGTCATACAGTTAAATAATAACTTTAGACCCCTCAAAACAGTATTGTATTGACGGAAATAGTTTCTGTTGTTCTGGCAATGTTTGGACCTTTCCTTACATGCGCCTATTTCTTTCTCTCTCTCTCTCTCTCTCATTTTCTGTCATTGTATATGTACATATAATTGTTGCTTTCATCCACGAGAAATTAATTCATAACAAGACATTGTGATGATCTGCAAATAACTGTTATAGTGGCAGAAAATGTATGCTCCAGGGGAATAATCAGGGGCAATAATTCACTGTAGACTTTGAAAATATCATACACGCACAAAAGGAACAATTTCATAAATTGCAGCATAAAACATCCGCGCAAACAAGAGCAGACTTTGTGGCTAGACTGCAACGCCCCGCCTGCAATGACGTCATTGAGCTTACCGCGGCGTTCGATCAATAACATGATTGGCGTAGTTGCCTGGTATCATACGTATCCTGTATTGTTTTCCAACAGTTTCTCTGTCGCAATAAACCAAAGACATTTAGTTCTGTAATAATATAGCAAAACAGGATGTTCGTGAGGTACAAAATCATTTACCAGCATCTTAACTTTTTGTTCAGTTATTCACATCCAAAATTGTGGAATAATTAATATTAGAACTAACTGCGTTACAATATTACATACGTAAATATCAATATGTCTAATTTAATGTCTTTTCGAGGGTATTAATCGGAAAATTTTTTTGTCTTTAAATATCTATTGTGTTTTTCATACGCTAATACGGTCCACAGTCTGAGTAGCCGGACCTGCAGATATTATGGATTGACGAAATACTATCACGAAAGAAGGTCGTGTGTAAGACGCACTGCTTACATTATAGCCTTTAGCTACGAGACAGAAAGTAACACAAAATGGGTGAATGTGTCTCAAATTAATACGTTTGAGATATGTAAAATTGTTTTGTGTCATAAAAAGTAGGAAATTACGTTACTAATCGCCTCCATTCAGTGCGCCTTTTAAAAATCGTTTCCACAACGTTAAAGAGTATCTCCCCAGAAAGACTATTCGTGTTAATATCCCTAAGAAAGGTACGACAACGAATGATGTAAAGCTTGCATGATACAATTCACGTACGAGTTCTTCGAACGGAAGGCCGGTGTAATCAGTGCGATGTTGCCAGAAACAGCCAGAAGTCGTTCTGCGCCGTTGGAAACTGTTGGTAGGGGGAGTGACGTCACACTGCGCGACAACAAAGAAACCCGTTTAGGCAGGTCTCTGGCCTTGTAGCGAACAGCTTACACATTTCCTTTGAGCTTTGAAAACTTTACTTCGCACTACTGCTAGGGTTCGATTACTTCGTTTATGCAAACGAAAAAGGTTTAGGAGAATACGTGTGATAATAAATTGATTCGCTAATCTATATTTTGCACTATATGTTTTAAAGCAACAGTGATTAGTTGTAATGTGTACCGGCGTACTATGTACACTCCGGTAATAATGATATTAAACATGAGATTTAACACATACTTACTGTATCGGCGTTATAACTGTCTCATTTGAGCATGGGAACAAGTTGGTCACTGTGGTGTGTTGTTAACGCGCCTCTGGATTTTGCCCTTTGGGCTTCCCTTAAGACAACCCGCAAGTTTGTGATGATTGTCCAGTACATTTAGCGGTGATGAGAGGACGACCAATCACTGAGATAGAGGATTCTCACTTTGAATAATCTCTCAGAACGCCTAATCAACACCTTTCAAGTAGACGTTATTCGCATAACTCGTAGAAATCCTGGTTTTTCAGCCCTCCAAAAGTTTGAAACTCACATAAAATAAGACGTGGGTGTCATAGCTGATGAAATCTTCCCTGGTCAAGTAAGTGAATTTCGTGATCGGGCATTATTATTGGTAAGGGCACGCCGTTCGACTGCATACAACACATTTAGAATTCAGCGACGACAACGGATCAGAATTTGGTCACACTATCGAAATTCGTCGTCGTTTTGCTACGTTTGAGTTTCTGTATGCAATACTGACCATCATATATTCTCCAGAACAAGTAACGTGTTGACAGTATTTTTACTTTTATTTTTACCAGTTTCGTGAAGTCGGTGATCAGTTCACCTTTGTCTTTGCTAGCTGTGAAATGTTCCGCATCTGCTATTAGCCAATATTATGAGCGATTTTTGGTGCCAGGATAAAACTTTTCTACTAACACCAACTCCATTCGAAAATTGAATGGGTGATTGTTGCATTATCTCAACTTGAGTAATATTGTATGACAGCGAAAATTGGTAGATATGCTAATGCGTTAATGCGGAACCGATTTACACTGGAAAAATTCGTTCCAATTTTGGCTACCAGGTGCAAATCTGGCACTGTACAACATCTCGTCGGCGTCTCCAGTGCTCGTAATGAACAGACTGTGTAAACTGCAGTTGAAATCAACATTATGCCTTTCTCACTAGTTTAATCTTTTCTGCCCACGTCCCTTTCCTAATCCATCACACATGGAAACATTTCTATACAGGCTCCTTACATTCACACCACCTGATTTACACCTAGTGACCAAAATTGAAACTATTTTTTTCCAGCATAAATCGGTTGCTCGTCAACGCATTATAACATATACCAAGTTTCGCTGTCATGTGATAATTACAGCATACACTGTACCTCTGTGAGTAGCTGCACTTTTTAAATTATAACCACCTATTATACACTCCTGGAAATGGAAAAAAGAACACATTGATGATTATGATGATGTTTGATTTGTGGGGCGCTCAACTGCGTGGTTATCAGCGCCCGTACAATTATCCAATCTTTGCTCAGTCCAATTTCGCCACTTTCCTGGATGATGATGAAATGATGAGGACAACACAAACACCCAGTCATCTCGACGAAGGTGAAAATCCCTGACCCCGCCGGGAATCGAACCCGGGACCCCGTGCTCGGGTAGCGAGAACGCTACCGCGAGACCACGAGCGGCGGACGAACACATTGACACCGGTGTGTCAGACCCACCATACTTGCTCCGGACACTGCGAGAGGGCTGTACAAGCAATGATCACACGCACGGCACAGCGGACACACCAGGATCCGCGGTGTTGGCCGTCGAATGGCGCTAGCTGCGCAGCATTTGTGCACCGCCGCCGTCAGTGTCAGCCAGTTTGTCGTGGCATACGGAGCTCCATCGCAGTCTTTAACACTGGTAGCATGCCGCGACAGCGTGGACGTGAACCGTATGTGCAGTTGACGGACTTTGAGCGAGGGCGTATAGTGGGCATGCGGGAGGCCGGGTGGACGTACCGCCGAATTGCTCAACACGTGGGGCGTGAGGTCTCCACAGTACATCGATGTTGTCGCCAGTGGTCGGCGGAAGGTGCACGTGCCCGTCGACCTGGGACCGGACCGCAGCGACGCACGGATGCACGCCAAGACCGTAGGATCCTACGCAGTGCCGTAGGGGACCGCACCGCCACTTCCCAGCAAATTAGGGACACTGTTGCTCCTGGGGTATCGGCGAGGACCATTCGCAACCGTCTCCATGAAGCTGGGCTACGGTCCCGCACACCGTTAGGCCGTCTTCCGCTCACGCCCCAAACATCGTGCAGCCCGCCTCCAGTGGTGTCGCGACAGGCGTGAATGGAGGGACGAATGGAGACGTGTCGTCTTCAGCGATGAGAGTCGCTTCTGCCTTGGTGCCAATGATGGTCGTATGCGTGTTTGGCGCCGTGCAGGTGAGCGCCACAATCAGGACTGCATACGACCGAGGCACACAGGGCCAACACCCGGCATCATGGTGTGGGGAGCGATCTCCTACACTGGCCGTACACCACTGGTGATCGTCGAGGGGACACTGAATAGTGCACGGTACATCCAAACCGTCATCGAACCCATCGTTCTACCATTCCTAGACCGGCAAGGGAACTTGCTGTTCCAACAGGACAATGCACGTCCGCATTTATCCTGTGCCACCCAACGTGCTCTAGAAGGTGTAAGTCAACTACCTTGGCCAGCAAGATCTCCGGATCTGTCCCCCATTGAGCATGTTTGGGACTGGATGAAGCGTCGTCTTACGCGGTCTGCACGTCCAGCACGAACGCTGGTCCAACTGAGGCGCCAGGTGGAAATGGCATGGCAAGCCGTTCCATAGGACTACATCCAGCATCTCTACGATCGTCTCCATGGGAGAATAGCAGCCTGCATTGCTGCGAAAGGTGGATATACACTGTACTAGTGCCGACATTGTGCATGTTCTGTTGCCTGTGTCTATGTGCCTGTGGTTCTGTCAGTGTGATCATGTGATGTATCTGACCCCAGGAATGTGTCAATAAAGTTTCCCCTTCCTGGGACAATGAATTCACGGTGTTCTTATTTCAATTTCCAGGAGTGTATTACTAATAGGGTCCAAAGTGCACAAACCTAGTTGTATGTGGCCTGTCTAACGGCTTCCGAGGATAACAACTATTTGATTTCCATATTTCATGTAATTACTCACTGAATTAAAAATTAAAATGCTGTCATAACCTACTCACTAAGAGGTATAATCTTGTGTTTAAGGTAACACCCAAATACAGTATTATAGTCAGAAACTGTGCATATATCTTGAGAATGCATAATTCACAGCCTGCAAATTACCCTGACATATTCATCCAGTATTTTAGAATGACAGCAAAGAGTGACTTCCAATCAGCTTTACACATAGATTCAAACCGTAAGGAATTTTTTCTCGCTGGCACCCGCCAGAAAATGATGAAATGAAAAAAGGTAATAGCGTGCTACATTTTTGGTGTTCATGCAGTTAAACTTCAGCATCAGCTATAAGGTTTTATTTTATTACTTCTGTAATACTAAATCTGTTCCCAACACATTTTGCAGTCAATATGCTACAGAATATACTTTCAAAATGTTGTCATTGTTGGACACATTGTAGTTGCAAGAGATATGATGTTATAAATACTGAGATGCATGAAAAAGTAGCTTTCGCATAAAATGGAGTCCAAATTACCCAGACTATACTCGTACAGTGTACAATAATGAGAGAATTTGGCGATTTCCAACAAAAGGTTCAAGTCTTTTTTTAAATTTTCTCTTGTTTAACTGCTTCTCATAAAAATTGTCACATATTCACTCGTTTGTAAAGCATTCAGACGTTTGAAACTGCGTTATAAGTGGGAACTTGGAGGGGGTTGCTGACTTGTATTACAAAGAAGCACTGGAAGGAAGCTGGTCAGCAAGCGGTTTTTCCCTACATACAGGTGTTTCCTCCCTACTCATAAACTTTTATACTATGGACTTGTGAGTGTATAGACATACTGAAATTACTTCGAATAAGATATTCCATATGAAAACAGTGTAAGAATTGGCTTGTTGTAATGTAGTCTCCTTAGTCGTCATCATCATTGTCATCAAGGATTAGTCATTTGGTCTGTTCCACCAATGAACTGTTCACGCAATCTCTTCCAATGAATGTACGACGTTCCTCTTGCCAGTTGGCTTTAGTTAGTCTATCATTACGCATACGTTGGACATTGGCTTTCCAGTTCAGTCGGTATTTTTCGGTTATATTTGTTATAGGTTCAACACGTACTTATTGTCTAATATGATACATCTTTTATGATTGAACACGTAATATCCTGCTCCAAAGCAGAGGAACTTCGCATCTGATGATTCGATTCGCCGTAATTGATCAGATGTTAGGGTGCAACATGCGTTACCGTACAGTAGCAAAGGTAACAGTATTACGTTGTAAAGTTTAATGAATGTTCCTTTCCACACGTTATGTTTATGTAAGTTATATAGTTCGACAGAAGTGACTAAATCTCACCAATTTTAGTTCTACATCATTTGACTTGGGAAATTTAAAATTACACCCCCAAATATTTAAACTCTTTTCCTTGCTCAATTATATGTCCACGTATAACAATTTTGGCCCTGATGAGTTCGAATCCTTGAAATGCCATTACTTTGGTATTATCTGTCGATATTGTCATTTCGTATTTAGTGGTAATTTACTCAACATGTGTACTGATATTTGAACCTATTATAATTTGATCATCAGCAAACAGTATCATCATAAAACTAAAAATTATCATTTTTCAATATATCATTTAATAAAATAAATATTTACGAAAGATATCGTCAATCATTAAGAAGGGTGGGGGATTGTGGACAACCTTGTCAGACTGCTTGATGGATATCGACAGATTCTGTCCCATTCCTTACATTACGGATCCTTATTTTATTATTTTTGTATAATGACTGAATTTCTGTAATCGTATATGCTGGAACTACCAATTCGGTGTCCGCCTGCTTAGCTGAGTGGTATCGTGCTTGCCTACCATGCAGCGGGCCCTGGCTCGATTCCCGGGCGGGCTGGAGATTTTCTCCGCTCGTAGACTGGGTGTTGTGTTGTCCTCATCCTGATCTCTTAATCACAACACACAAGTCGCACAATGTGGCGTCTTTTGAACTGGGACATGCGACTGGCGGCTGAACTTCTCAACAATGCCACACGATTATTTGACTTACTTTCCCAATTCCGCAAGTGATTCCCATGGCAATTGTTGTTTTTCCTTGCCAAAAGCCTCTTCTTAGTCGATTTAAACACAGCATATTTTACCTCTAACATACTTGCTTTCAACTGTTGGTACTAATCTCTTGTTTGTAATTTTAGCATATAAGTTTTGGCAGGAATTTAGTATACTTATTTTTCGGTAATTTGCGCGTTGTGACTTATTGACTCTCGTGCAAATAGGATATACCGAAGCTTCATTCCACTCGTGCACTCAACCTGTAACCATCATAAAACTGAAGAATCAATGCTTTAGTTGATCAGTTGCATATTTAATCAGGTCCATGTTTATATTATTAGTTCAAGACGAATTTTTTTATCACATTTGGTAGCTCTTTCATTGCTTCAGATCTACAGAGTCGTTGGTATTGGTGTTTATTTCTGGTTCATCTTCATTATCAGTCCATAGATTTTTGAAGTATTTTAACCATCCCTTTTCGGGTATTACATTTAACTGTAAAGCATCTCGTTCTTGTTTATTAAAGTGCATCATATTTTGTGCGCTTTGTTCTGTCTTCCATGAATGTCATGTTCTATTTCACTCACATATCGGTCCCAACTTTCCCGTTTATTCTCCATAGTATATTGGTTATACCCTTAGCTAAGCTTACTCTGTAATTTTACTTTAACTCAATGTTTTTCTGTTTACTTTATACTGTTGTAACTACTGTTTCTTGTCTTCTCAATGTTGCCTAAAGCCAAAATAAATAAATACTAAATGGCCTCTCTAAACGGCTTCCAGGGGTAACAAATTTTTAATTTACAGTATTTCATATAACTAAAAATTTAAAATGCTATCATAATGTAGTCATTAAGATGGATAATATTTCGCCAGAGGTTTAACACAATACGTTAAGCATTAAAGATAGAAATAGTGTTCACGGCTTGAGGCAGCGGCAAGTGGCTCTTACACATTAAATAATATTGTCAAACCGTCAATGAATTGACCGTCTGAGGATGCGTATTGACATATTGCCAATACTAGAAATCTTGACGGCCCAAAAATGTTCTCACATCAATATTGTTAATACATACAGAGTGTATGAGGTCGAGAATTGACGGTCTGGCAATATTATCTGTTCAGATGTCGAAAGAGCTTCATGATCCAGCCACACAGGGTGTTACTGTGCTCAGTTTATGTTTTCAGTTAGCCTTTGTGCATATCATCGCTCAGATTCAGTTTTTCAAATATTCTTTTAACACAAAACAATTTTAATAGTACGATACAGGGTAGTCGATTTATCTACCATTTCAGGGTGGTCAGTGGAGGATTCTTTATGGTATTACTTTCTTTATTAATTTGAAAAAGTCTATTAGTTCACTGAATCAAAGAGCAGAATAGAAAACAGCTTGTACTTGAAAAAGTACGTCAGACATACAGGGTGCACAGAAACAGGCTGAGATGTTTGTAAGGGTGTTGCAGGGGACGTTGTGCTGAGAAATAAGTGTTAAGAAAAAAAGAAAGTTGCGCTGTTTCCGTGTTAATTAGGATTGAGGTTAGCCTATCAGCTCGCTGCGCGATCAAATTCAAGCAGCCTGCAAGATAAAATTAGTGTCTGTTGTCTTCATAGTGTAGATGATAGTGCAGTAGACGTCTCAGCCATCCCATGTACGATTTCTGTACCACTTTCTTGTTCGGTTTCAGGAAAAAAATGAAGAACACGTTTGGCGACACCTTCTGTGCCCGGTTGCTTGAATTGGCTAAATGTAGTGCTAATTAACTCGGGAACGACGCAACGTATCGAATTTTTTCTTAACAATTATTTCTCAGCACAACCTACCCTGCAAACACGCTTACAAGCTTTTCAGATTGTTTCCGACCACCCTGTATGCAATGACTTGAAGAGGTCTGCGAAATACGTGTCACACTCACAACATTAATACTAAACGTAAAAGAAATTGTTACGTTAGCGGAATATATCGTTTCAGGATAGATACAACACGTCACAGGTTTCAATAACAATTCTGCTAACAGTGTTTGTTGATATTACAGCATTGTAGATATACTTCAAGCATTCGAATTTCGTGCCTGTCGCCATAAATCTTAAAGTCACTCCTAATCTCTCGTCGAATGAGATTGCCTCCCCCATTGACGTATTTTGTTTCTCTGCTTTATATATATAATTTGTCGTAAGGTACAGGTTTCACCCAAAAGAATTTATGAAGTCTTTCAGATGCATGTTTATGATTTTGATCAGTAAGTTAACATACGACAAGTCACTCTTGTTTCAGTCGTTCACAGACCCATTTCCTCTAAGTTGTTTTCTGTCGCCTACTAACTGTAGCAGATATAACTGCAATACGCTTTTTTGTGTGTTCGTCATCTTAACTTGGTAAAATCGCGTTCCCAACTGACAATATAATTGATGATATGAGAGTCGCTTCAATATACTGAAGATTTGACAAATTAGTGTTGTTAATATATTAAAACGGCTGCAGACCCCTTAGCTCACGGCACACAAATTACCCGACTACGAGGGCTATTCGGAAAGTAGGGTATGATCGGTCGCGAAGCGGAAACAATAGTGAAAAATCAAATTTTATTTGCAAAAGTTAGTTGCAACTTCCAGCCACTTTTCTACATAGTTGCCGCTCTGACTTACACATATGTCGTAGCATTGTACCAACTTTTCAAAACCCTCTTCACAGATGGAAGCCTCCTGCGGTTTCCAACAATTTTCTACGTCGGACTGTTGCTCTTTGTGTCAGAATGTTGTTTTCATAATCAGCGGCTCATCTGCGCAGAGATGAAAATCAGAGGGAGCCAAGTCTGGGCTGTATGATGGGTGATCAAACGCTTCCCATTGAAAAGCTGCAGGATCGTCCTCATTGCCCCTGAAGTGTGCGGCTCAGAACTGTCACGAAGAAGGAACTGCATGGCAGTTACGTTACATGGGGTTGCATGAAATCAGGCGAAATTTCTCGGCAGCTACCTATACTTCACGGGAGACATTATTTTCTAGACGTCTTGACGCGCTCACTGTGCGCTCAGAATTGAGAAGAGTGATGTAAGGTATCTGTGGACATACTTGAGACACTGCCCAACACATCTGTGTAAATGAAATGAAATGAAGTGTCGTGTGGCTAGGGCCTCCCGTCGGTTAGACCGGTTGCCTGGTGCAAGCCTTTTTAGTTGACGCCACTTTGGCGACTTGCGCGTCGATGGGGATATCTATGATGATGATGATGATGATGATGATGACGACGATGAAGATAACACAACATCCAGTCCCTGGGTGGAGAAAATCTCTGACCCAACGGGGCATTCCGTTGCGCTGACCAGTCAGCTGTCGAGGTGGACTCACATCTGTGTAAAGCTCCATTGGATTTCCACTGCGGTTTCCATTTCACGACCGATCGTTCCTTACTTTCCGAATAGACATCGTACATCCATCCAAATATGAGAATGACAGCACTTAGCGAGTTCCAACAAACTTAACACATAATTTCAAACCTCTTACAAACTTTTCTCGCTGACAACCCTCACAAAATAATGAAAGGTAAAAAGTCCATCATCTACAGCATTTTTGTTGTTCATACAGTAAGACTTCAGGGTTGGGCTTGACGTTTTGATTGATCGCTTCTTTACTGCTAACTATTCGTGACATATTTTACAGACAGTATCTACATACACCACTAAATGTCCCAGCAAAATTACATCATTCTACGACACAGAGTTCAGGAGGTACTACGTATTAAACATTGAGATGCGGGAAAAACTGGCTTTCTAAAAACGGAGCGCAATTACCTAGACTATACTCATTCAGTGAATAATCAGAAACTAATAAAACCAACATAATTAGCGTTTGCCCTCAATCATAACAGTTTTACATGATTAACGTCAAATATTTTAAAACACAAACTCATTTGTAAAATAATCATATAATTTCTGAATCAATCGCTTTACGCTGATGCTGGTTTTCTTCGTATTCGTGAAATATCATCCAATAGCCGTGAGAAGCGATGCCATGGTAGCAAAGAATTTTGTAGATCTATTTCTGCTGGGATGCCTCAAACGCTCTCCCTCGAGGATCTTTCGTGGAAGTTATTCCTGGCCTACGTTGGCACGCTGTCCTTCCGCGCTCGTAAGCTGTCTGAATAAATTAGGGCGGTTCCAAAACTGGCTCAATCCAAGGAAGCTTGACTGTTTCACGCGAATGCTGAAGCACATAACTGGCGGATACCATAGGTTTATGTTGTGCTACTCATAGCCGCAAGTACGTGTAAATGCGTGGTTCCAATATGTAGAGACTCACAAGAATGCTAGCGACATTCATATAGATTAGGCCTGCAATCCCTTAAATTGCCGATCCTGGGCAAAGACTTCGAAAGCCCCGGACATTTGGCTGATACCGGATTACACTTGGGTAATAAGTAATGAAGAGCGGTATGCACGTGTACAGATGGCGGTTATCTGGTAATCGAGGTATAAAAGGGCAGAGCATAGGGAGGGGGGGGGAGGGGGGAGGGCCTGTCATCTGTACTCAGGTGATTTATCTGAGAAGTTTTCCCGTATGATCACCATCGAACGACGTGAATTTACGCGGAATGGTTGTTGGAGCATGGGACATTCCATTTCGGTAATCGTTAGGGAATTCAATATTCCGAGATCCACAGTCGTAAGAGTGTGCCGGGAACACTAAATTTCATTCATTACCTCTGACCACGGGCAAAGGATTGGCCGATGGCCTTCACTTAACGACCGAGAGCAGCGGCGTTTGCGTGGAGTTGTCACTGGCAACAGACAAGCAACACTGCGTGAAATAACCGCAGAAATAAATGTGGGACGTAAGACGAACGTATTCGTTAGGACAGAGCGACGAAATCTGGCGCTAATGGGCTATGGCAGCAGACGTCCGACGCGTTTGCCTTTTTAGTGGTTGGACCCTAGACGACTGGAAATCCATGGCCTGGTTAGATGAATCCCGATTTCAGTTGGTAAGAGCTGATGGTAAGGTTCTAGTGTGGTCCAGACCCCACGAAGACACGGACCCAAGTTGTCAACCAGGCAAGCTGGTGGTGGCTCCATAATAGTGTTTACGTGGAATGGACTGGTTCCTGTGGTCCAGCTGAACCGATCATTGACTGGAAATGGTTATGTTTGGCTACTTGGAGACAATTTGCAGCCATTCACGTTCTTTATGTTCCCAAACAACGATGCGCCAAGTCAGTGAGCCACAATTGTTTCCAGTTGGTTTGAAGAACGTTCAAGACAGTTGGCCACCCAGATCGCCCGACGTGAAACTCATCGAACATTTGCGGCACATAATCGACAGTTCAGATCGCGCACAAACTCCTGCACAGGCAACACTTTCGCAGTTATGGTTGGGTATAGCGGCAGCATGGTTCACTATTTCTACAGTGGCCTACCAACGACTTGTTGAGCCCACGACACGTCGAGCTGCCGCACTACGCCGGGCAAAGGGACACTATTTTAGGAGGTATCCCATGACTTTTGTCACCTCAACGTATTTGTTTCGTTCAAAAAGTAATTTCAAACCCAATCGAAAATTCTTTTAACAACTTAACTTAAAAATAACTCAGAACCTCTGAATTTAATTTATTATGGAGTAAGTGGTGGAAGGAGTATATAGAGGTTTTATACAAGGGCGATGTTCTTGAGGACAATATTATAGAAATGGAAGAGAACTTAGATGAAGATGAGATAGGAGATATGGTACTGCATGAAGAGTTTGACAGAGCACTGAAAGACCTAAGCCGAAACAAGGCCCCGGGAGTAGACAACATTCCATTAGAACTACTGACAGCCTTGGGATCCGTAGAAATGTTGGAACCCGTGAGGCAATACTGACTCTACGACTTATCTTAGAAAATAGATTAAGGAAAGGCAAACTACGCTTCTAGCATTTGTAGACTTAGAGAAAGCTTTTGACAATGTTGACTGGAATACACTCTTTCAAATTCTGAAGGTGGCAGGGGTAAAATACAGGGAACGAAAGGCTATTTACAAATTGTACAGAAACCGGATGGCAGTTATCAGAGTAGAGGGGCATGTAAGGGAAGCAGTGGTTGGGAAGGGAGTGAGACAGGGTTGTAGCCTGTCCCCGATGTTATTCAATCTGTATATTGAGCAAGCAGTAAAGGAAACAAAAGAAAATTCGGAGTTGGAATTAAAATCCAAGGAGAAGAAATAAAAACTTTTTTGAGGTTCACCGATGACATTGTAATTCTGTCAGAGACAGCAAACGATCTTGAAGAGCAACTGAACTGAATGGACAGTGTCTTGAAAGGAAGATATAAGATGAACACCAACAAAAGCAAAACAAGGATAATGGAATGTAGTCGAATTAAATCGGGTGATGCTGCGGGAATTAGATTAGGAAATGAGACACTTAAAGTAGTAAACGAGTTTTGCTGTTTGGGGAGCAAAATAACTGATGATGTAGAGAGGACATAAAATGTAGACTGGCAATGGCAAAGAAAGCGTTTTTGAAGAAGAGAAATTTGTTAACATCGAGTATAGATTTAAGTGTCAGGAAGTCGTTTCCGAAAGTATTTTTATGGAGTGTAGCCTTGTATGGAAGTGAAACATGGACGATAAATAGTTTGGACAAGAAGAGAATAGAAGCTCTCGAAATGTGGTGCTACAGAAGAATGCTGAAGATAAGGTGGGTAGATCACATAACTAATGAGGAGGTATTGAATGGAATTGGGGAAAAGAGAAATTTGTGGCACAACTTGACTAGAAGAAGGGATCAGTTGGTAGGGCATATTCTGAGGCATCAAGGGATCACGAATTTAGTATTGGAGGGCAACGTGGAGGGTAAAAATCGTAGAGGGAGAGCAAGAGATGAATACACTAAACAGATTCAGAAGGATGTAGGATGCAGTAGGTACTAGGAGATGAAGAACCTTGCAGAGGATAGAGTAGCATGGAGAGCTGCATCAAACCAGTCTGCGGACTGAAGACCACAACAACAACAAAAAAATCTAAATGTGTGTGAAATCGTATGGGACTGAACTGCTAAGGTCATCAGTCCCTAAGCTTACACACTACTTAACCTAAATTATCCTAAGGACAAACACACACACCCATGCCCGAGGGAGGACTCGAACCTCCGCAGGGACCAGCCGCACAGCCCATGACTGCAGCGCCTTTGACCGCTCGGCTAATCCCGCGCGGTACAACAACAACAACAACATGGAGTGTACTCATTGTTATTTTTCGCAGATATACTTAGTACTTGATATTAGGCTTTGTGTAGGAAAGTTGAATTCTCATGACAGAGAGATGTCTGTTGCGGTATTTATTTTATGTCGTCACGTAAGCTGAGTACCCGAGTCCGCACACATAAATTATTTGCAAATGGTAAAGTACCAACACGGCCTTTTGCGGCAGTGGACGTTAATCATCTTTTAAACTGCGCAAAAATTCCGTTAACGGCAAACGTAAACATAAACACCACTCACGGATTAGTCCTTTTGGCCTGTTCCGAGTACTGCCTACAAGACAGTACGTGGAGCGAGCTATGGTTGCGGGACATGTGATCAGCACGTCGCCAATCTCTCTGGCTGTTATTGCCAGTAAATAAATCGTGATCTCACTGCTTCTACTGTCCTCCCAAGTTCGTAAAACATTTGATGAGATACCACCCGGAGATCGAATCCGGGTCCTTCTGCCTCGAAGACAGCGAAGCTTTGTTTTTTTTTTTTCGCCGCACATCAGTATGTTTTTATTACCATTAATTTTTATTGAAACAAAAGCTCTGTGAGCAAGTATATGAGAAACTCTAATATGACAAAACATCAACTGCAAACAACATGTGCTAAACCTTTTACGTATGTCCCAAAATTAAACAAAATCCCATAGATTATTTCATAAACATTGCTGGATTCCAACTGTATTTGAATTATACAAGGCCACACGGAGTGGCCGTGAGGTTTGAGGCGCTACTACACTGATTGTGCGGCCCCTCCCGTCGGAGGTTCGAATCCTCACTCGGGTATGGGTATGTGTGTGTTGTTCTTAGCGTAAGTTAGTTTAAGTAGTTTGTAAGTCTAGGGATCGATGACCTCAGCAGTCCGGTCCCTTGGGAATTCACACACATCTGAACATTTGAATTACACAGGATGTTCGGGAGTCTCCGTTACAAACTTGTAGAGGTGAGTGAATACGTAATATTTTGAACACCACTTCCGTACTACGACGATTTGTGTTCAGATGTGTAACGCGTCCACGTGTGGTTCCACTCAAACTAACTGGTCCTGCATATTTGATCTTCCTGCAAAACGTATTGGACTCGTTCTTGGAAGCTGCGCCATTGAATGTCCGTCATGAAATGTGGTTCCAACTTTATGTTGCACCACCTCACTTCTCACGTGCCATTCCGAGACATGACAACAGGCGATATGGTCAAAGATGGATGGCCGAAGTGGTCCAACCGCGTAGCCGCCGCAATCACCGGATTTTACTCATATGGATTACTTCTTGTGCGGTCGAAAACAAAGTTTAATTCACGAGACTCCAGTAGAGGCAGAGGAAGATCTGCTGGCACGAGTTCTGGTAGCTGCACTAGACACTGGAGAGACACCAGGTAGTGTGGGGAGTGTGTGCCAGAACATGCTTCGTAGGTACAACGTCTGTAACAACGTTGGTGCTCACCACATCGAGCCGCTGTTGTAATCCGTCAGTACTGTTCTGAACCTAAGGAATGCTTGGTTCTTCCGTGTTATGGAATAATGTAAACACATATGTTTAAGTGTTAATGTAAACCAATGTGCTTAAATGATAAATGGATGTTTCGTTGTGTTTCCTTTCGGCTTGTTACCAAATAATTATACTGCGTCACGCCTAATTCATTTCCTCAAGCAGAAGTGGATGAGCTAAGCTTCAGAACTCAAACCGCCGTAGAACGGAAACGGTAGGTTTTCAGACATGGGTTCCTATTCAGAATATTATGTACTCATTACCCTGTACAAGTCCTTCCAATTTGTAACGGAAATTTCCGAACATCGAACATTCTGTAGAACTATCTAATCTTGCATTGAGAGTGAAAAGTATTTCAGGAATGTTTTATCAGAAAAAATCTGTGGCTCTGAACTTAATTATTTAGCTACAGAGGCGATCCCATTAACAACTTTAATTTGAATTTTTCTGCTCACGATGAAGCGGTTAGGGGGTGGCGCATTGAATTTTTGCATAGGAAAGGGGAGGGAGGGGGGGGGGGGTGGAAGGCTGCGGGGTACGGGCATGCACGTTAATTTAATTTCCTAAATATTGGTACGCTAATATGTGGTAGGGGAAATCAATATGTGTTTCTGTTATCAGTTACAGCAAGCTCCCGATTATCCAAGTGCGGATTATCCAGTTCCGGATTATCCACGGATAATCTGATGATTTAAAAAAAAATTGAAACGAATATTTTCATTTAGAATACATTGTCAAGCATGTTGGTCACGTTTTATCAATTTATCACACACACCAACGTACTGAAATGCGTTCACCTGTTCAATAGAGTGCTTAGGACAAAACTAATCTGCCTATACTTGTTTTGATCCCACCAGAATTCATTTTCATCCCGAATATGACAAACGTCGTTCAGGAAAAATGTGAATGGAAAACAGAAACAGAAAAATATAGACGATTCTTTCCCGAAGGTGAAACGAAAACAAATGACACGAAATACAGTTTGCTTTGAGTATAATTTTGCAAATAAGTTGTCAGTTTCCAGTGAGCAACGCGAGCAGTGGGCTTTCAAATGTGATGTAAAGCATGTTTCGTTAATACAATAAATCGCCATATTCGGCAAACGAACATTTGTATTTACTAATTATCCGTGGCTTTTGGTTGTCTGTGCAGTCTCGGGTCAGCATAATCGGTAACTTACTACAGTTTTAAAATGTAACGTAAATAACTTAAGAGAGGCATATAAATAGGAAAATGCTTTTAAATACATTTTTCTAACAACTAATAGCTTAACTTCCACAAGTCGCTGAAATGCCAGCAGTCGTTCTATCTTGGAGTAAGTATGCGCACACGAAATGGACGGTTGGAAATTCCGCGGACAGACTCTGCAGGAGGCGCGGCAGCGCCGAAACGTCAATACTGAAGCTGTAGAAGTTACGTGTGAGTTGTGCTACATTGTGCTTGTATTCGGTGGAGCACGCTGAAAATGTGAGATGTCTAGTCAGTGACATGACAAGTTCATTTTGCAAGCATTTTCTCAAAATGATGTAGATGTAGAAAAAACATTTTCGAATAAAGCTATGAAGCCTTCCAGTTTAAGTGTTCACTTTGAAGAATTACATTCTAACAAGTTGGATAAGCGTATTCAGTTTTTCAAGCAGTAAAATCGTGATAGGAAACGCAACACTGGAGGCAAGTTAACCAAAAATCTTGTCTCAGTGCTGGCAAAGATCTTGCTTTCTGTAAAAATCTTATTATCAATATCGAAATGTGGGAAATCACATTCTATTGGGGAAACACATGTATTACATACAGTTAAAGAAGTTAGGAGAGAAAGAGTTAGAAAATATCAAATTGTACAAAAATATGTTCATTGTTATAAAATATCAGAAAATCCCCCTACCCCGCCCCCACCTCCGACTCTTTAAAGAATCAAACCCTCATGAATACAGCAGCTGAAAAGTCTGAGAGCAAGTGTGAGGAGGTTCCGCGCACTGATGGTACCGTTCAGACTTAATTCTTCCATTCCGGTAGTCGAGGATCTCAACGATTTTTGTCTGTTATCAACATTGACACTGGTAAGATATACGGATTTCAAGACTTTCCAGAATGTTTTAATTTCAGGTTTAATGGAAGGTTAGAAACAACAAAGAGCGATGGGACACAGCATCTCCGAGGTAGCGATGAAGTGGGAATTTTCCCGTACGGCTATTCCATAAGTGCACTGTGAATATCAGGACTCCGGTAAAACATCAAATCTACGACATCCCTGCGGCCGAAAAAAGAACCTGCAAGAACGGTAGCAACGACGACTGAAGAGAATCGTTCAACGTGACAGAGGTGCAACCCTTCCGCAAATTGCTGCTGATTTCAATTCTGGGCCGTCAACAAGACGTGATAGCGTGCGAGCCATTCAACGAAACATCATCGATGTGGGATTTCGGAGCCTAAAGCCCACTTATGTACCTTTGATGACTGTACCCTAGATGACTGCACTACACAAAACTGTACGTCTTGCCTGAGCCCGTCAACACCGACATTGAACTGTCAATGACTCGAAACAGGCCGGCCGGTGTGACCGAGCGGTTCTAGGGGCTACCGTCTGGAACCGCGCGACCGCTACGGTCGCAGGTTCGAATCCTGCCTCGGGCATGGATGTGTGTGACGTCCTTAGGTTAGTTAGGTTTAAGTAGTTCTAAGTTCTAGGGGACTGATGACCTCAGAAGTTAAGTCCCATAGTGCTCAGAGCCATTTGAACCATTTGACTCGAAACATGTTGCCTGGTCGGACGAGTCTCATTTCATATTGCATCGAGTGGATGGACTTATACGGGTATGGAGACAATCTCGTGAATCCATGGACCCTGCACGTCAGCAGGGGAGTGTTCAATCTGGTGCAGGCTCTGTAATGGTGCGGGGCTTGTGCAGTTGGAGTGATATGAGACCCCTGATACGTCTATATACGACTCTAACAGGTAACACGCATGTAAGCATCCTGTCTGATCATCTGCATCCTTTCACGTCCATTGTGCACTCCAACAGACTTGGGCAACTCCAGCAGGACAATGCGACACCCTACACGTCGAGAATTGCCACAGATCGGCTACAGGAACTCCAGGAACACTCTTCTGAGTTTAAACACTTCCGCTGGCCACCAAATTCCCCAGACATGAACGATATTGAGCACATCTGGGATGCCTTGTAACGTACTGCTCAGAAGAGATCTCCACCCCTTCGTACTCTTACGGATTTATGGACAGCCCTCTAGGATTCATGATGTCATTTCCTACCAGCACTACTTCAGACACTAGTCGAGTCCATGCCACGTCGTGTTGTGGCACTTCCGCGTGATTGCGAGGGCCCTACACGACATTGGGCAAGTATACCAGTTTCTTCGGCTCTTCAGTGTTTGACATAAGTATCAACTTGATAGGTATATCCGTCCTAAGAAAAACATACGGACGGACGTACTCACAGTCTGATAACAAATGACAATTTTTTGTGTGTGATATAATTACAAATTAACAATTTTCGGACATTTTTGCTTTGATTATAGTGTGAAAACGTACTTCTTCCAAATTTCATGCTTCTTGGTCAACGGCAAGTACCATGTAGGTCGTGATGAATGTGTGTGTGTGCGAATATGAAAATATTTGACATAAACAGTCGTATCTTTTGATTGCGTTGACTTAAAATATGCTTCACTTTTTTACATCACCATGGCACCAAGGGACTGTAGATCTTAATATGTGGCATGAATTTCAGCTTGATAAGTCTACCCATACCTGAGAGAAAGGATTTTTAACAGTCGGGCAGACAGACTGATGGAGAACAAATGATCCTATATGAGTTTCATTTTTACCGGTTGAGGTACGGAATCCTAAAAATGAGTTAGTGTGTTAACTATTTGACGTTAAGCATGTAAGCGGGAAGAAGCTCGGAAAAGCTTTGAAATTATGTGTAAAGTTTGTTGGAAGTCTCTATGTGTTCTCACCATCAAACACTGGATGAAGATACTGTAGGTAATTTGCGTTCCATGCACTCAACATTTATACCTCCTGATCTATGTGTCATACAATGATTAATTTTGCTCATACATTCAGTGGTACATGTGGATACTGTCTGCAAAATACCTTTAGAATAGAGTTACTAGTAAAGATGTAACAAATTAAAACGTCATGACTGATGCTAAAGTTTTACTACACCGAAGAGCCAACAAAACTGTTACACTTGCCTAATATCGTGTAAATCCTTAATAGTACGAGGGGGTGGAGATCTCTTCTGAACAGGACGTTGCAAGAATCGCAGATACGCTCAGTAATGTTCATGTCTGGGGAGTTTAGTGGCCAGCGGAAGTGTTCCTGGAGCCACCCTGAAGCAATTTTGGACGTGTGGAGTGTCGCATTGTCCTGCTGGGATTTCCCAAGTCAGTCGGAATGCACAATGGACGTGAATGGATGCAGGTGATCAGACAGGGTGCTTACGTACGTGTCACCTGTCAGAGTCGTATCTAGACGTATCATGGTGTCTCATACCATCACAACTGCACACTCCCCACACTACTGCAGAGCCTCCACCAGCTTGAACAGTCCACTGCTGACATGCAGGGTCCATGGATTCACGAGGTTGTTTCCATAACCACAGACGTCCATCCGCTCGATACAATTTGAAACGAGACACGTCCGACCAGGCAACATGTATTCACTCATCAACAGTCCAAAGTCGGTGTTGACAGGCCGAGGCGAGCTGTAATGGATTGTGTCGTGCAGTCAGCAAGGATGCACAAGTGGGCCTTCGGATCCGAAAGCTCATATCGATGATGTTTCGTCGAATGGTTCGCGCGCTGATACTTGATGGCGCAGCACTGAAATCAGTAGCAATTTGTGGAATGGTTGCACTTCTGTCACGTTGAAAGATTCTATACAGTCGTCGTTGGTCCCGTTCTTGCAGGGTCTTTTTCTGGCCGCAGCAATGTCGGAGATTTGATGTTTTCCCGGATTCTTGATATTCACGGTATGCTCGCCAAATGGTCGTTAGGGTAAATCCCCACTTCATCGCTGCCTCGGAGATGCTGCGTCCCATCACTCGGGCGCCGACCATAACACCACGTTCAGACTCACTTAAATCTTGATAGCCTGCCATTGTAGCAGCAGTAACCGATCTAACAACTGCGCCAGACACTTACATAGGCATTGTTGACCGCAGCGCCATATTCTGCCTGTTTACATAGCTCTGGATTTGAATTTGCATGACTATACCAGTTTCCCTGGCGCTTCAGTGTACATCAACAGCGAAAATGTAGTAAGCGGTAACGTTTTTCCTTTCATTATTTTATGTGTGGAATCAGTAACGAGAATGACTCGCAAAGGTTTGAAATTATGTGTAAAGTTTGTTAGAAGTCGCTAAGTGCTATCATTATCAAATACTGGATTAATAAATGCTGCGTAATTTGCGCGCCGTGATTCTGCTTGCTCAAGACATGTACACTGGTCTTACTATGTGAAATCTTTTAACATATTATTATACATTTAAATAAGTAGATCGTGACAGTTTTATAATTTTTTTTAATTCAGTGAATAATAATATGAAATATTGAATATCAAATAGTCGTTGCCCCTGGAAACCGTTACATAGGCAACCTGCAGATAGAACTGTGCACCATAAGCCGTGTTAGCCATTTAATTTATAATTAAATAAATATAATTAATAATTTAACACTGAAAAAGCAAAATTAAAAAAAAAATTCATTGAAATTAAAGAAATATTGTTTGGATATAATCAAATGTAAACTTACAGTTATGTATCAATTGTAACAGTAGTTTTCGTATATTTCGTAAATTTTATCGTAGTTTAAACTGTATACGAAGATGTGACGAAGCAATGACGGGTAGCTGGTCGAGATGTGGAAAGATTTTTTTTTTTTTGGGGGGGGGGGGGGAGGTATACTGCTGGCCGCCATTTTAAGGGAAGAAGGGGGCGCTGTGTTGAAAAAAGTTGTGACCCACTGCTCTACATGATAGCCCCAGTCACATAATTGTCATCTTGGTTTCTTTAATAGCAAAACCATCAAAACGAGTAATCATTTAATGTATTTTAATACCATTACTTTGTTTCAGCCTGCAAAACTACCTATCTATTTTTTAATATCATTAGGCTGATAACAGCTTAAATACGGCTGCAAACAACACCCTGTCATCTCTCACCCCTCTTTCCATGTGAAGGAAATTAAAGATCAATCAAGAAAATACATATGAACTGGTGCTGAATCACGTAATGTAACCGCATCATGGGACGGCCTCCAGGTTGTTCGTATGTGAGTTACAGGTTGAACAGCTTTGCACGCTGCTTTGACTCTTTTAACTCTTGGGCGCTGTGTGGTCTGATAAAGCGCATGCCATAGCAGTGGCTTCCATTTCTCAGAAATTACAAACTCTTCAGCCACAATAGCTATGCGGATACTGTCGCTGGCGTGCTGAAAGAAAACATATATGGCATTTCTGTATCTGCAAGCCATTTGTACAGTGCGTGGTTAGCGGTTTCCTGCCCAGACCCATTCACGCTTTGAGCGAGGAAACCGTGACTGTCTCACAGCCTCTGAATCCACATTTTTCTCTCATATCTCTTGTTTGCTAAAAAGATATTCGATGGCGCAAGCAAAATAGCCGAGCAGTCTTCTTCGAATACAGGTTCCTTAAATTTTTGCAGTAGGGGTTCGCGATAACTACGTCGCCTTTCTTCTAAGAATTTCTATATAAGTTCGAGCATCTACACTATTCTTTCATACGGGCTATACCAGCGTATTACAATCCCATCGTGCCTGTGGATTTGTTTGATGTCTGACTCCAAACGCTGTAACAGTACAGTGCAGATCCTCCTGCATTTCAATACATGAAGGAAATTCCCCCACTACAGGCGAAAGGACACGTGGACGAAGCCGTAGAACAATTCACTGGCGTCCTCCACGCCTCTGCTCGTGCAATTAGCGCAGGATCGTCACCAATCCTGACGCCAGGGATCTGCACCCTGACATCAGGCACCTCACAGCCGCCAAAAGCAGGAGGCGTAGGCTGTGACAACGCTGTCGCGACCCAGCCGACCACCGCCGATTGCGGAGTCTAGAGGACCAAGTGAAAGAACGATTCAAGGGCACAGGAGTCGCTGCTGGGAGGAGAAACTAATCTCCGCCAAAACAGACTTATCCAGACGCAAAACTGAGAAATAACCCGGCAGCCGAAAGCTCCCACCAGAGAAAACAAGCCACCCCACGGCGAGAACAGTCTTGCGTACGACGAGCAAGAAAAGACGAATATAATGGCAAAATCATTAGAGTCACAATTCCGAACTCACGTCATCCATGATGGCGAGAGCGATAGGCAGGAAAGAATAGTTATCGGACGAGTGACTCAGATAAGAAACAAGCGCCTGATGAGAGGACTCGTGCCCATTAACGAGCCGACAATATATGCACCCATCAAGCGTAAGGGTAGCCACAAGGCTCCTGGTCCCGACCGAAACCATATCCCATTCCTAAAACACCTTCGCCCTCTCGCCGTATCTTACCTAGCAAACGTTTATAATGCCTGCCTGAAACTCACATACTTCCCCTCAACATGGGAGACGGCGAAGGTCATTACCCTACCCAAACCTAACAAAAATCTGCTCCTCCCCGAAAGCTAAAGGCCCATTTCCCTCCTAACTGGCCTCACTAAAATCCTAGAATTAATAATACTTTCACCCCTCCGTCAATTCGTGATTGAAAACAATATCCTTACGCCCGAACAGTTTGGTTTCCGCGTTGAGCATTCCTGTATTCAGCAATCCCTCCGCTTGGTTGAACACTTTTGTCTGCCCAGTGCAAGCAACAGGAACAGTGTTCCTGGACATACAGAAATCATTTGACCTCGTTTGGCACGATGGCCAAATTTATAATCTAGATCCGATAGAGTGCCCAGTACACATAATGTGGATCATTGACTCCTTCCTTGCGGGGCGACAGTTCTTCATAAGGAACGGAGACAAGTCCAGCCAGACGGGGCAGATTGCGGAAAGAGTCCCACAAGGCTCGGTTTTAGGTCCCGTCGTCTATACCCTATACACAAATGACATTACTAAGCAGATCAGCGGAAAGATTGCTCTGCAAGGTTCGCAGGAGAGCTTCTGTAAAGTTTGGAAGGTAGGAGACGAGGTGCTGGCAGAAGTAAAGCTGTGAGGACGGGGCGTGAGTCGTGCTTGGGTAGCTCAGTTGGTAGAGCACTTGCCCGCGAAAGGCAAAGGTCCCGAGTTCGGGTCTCGGTCCGGCACACAGTTTTAATCTGCCAGGAAGTTTCATATCAGCGCACACTCCGCTGCAGAGTGAAAATCTCATTCTGGAAACATCCCCCAGGCTGTGGCTAAGCCATGTCTCCGCAATATCCTTTCTTTCAGGAGCGCTAGTTCTGCAAGGTTCGCAGGAGAGCTTCTGTAAAGTTTGGAAGGTAGGAGACGAGGTACTGGCAGAAGTAAAGCTGTGAGGACGGGGCGTGAGTCGTGCTTGGGTAGCTCAGTTGGTAGAGCACTTGCCCGCGAAACGCTAAGGTCCCGAGTTCGAGTCTCGGTCCGGCACACAGTTTTAATCTGCCAGGAAGTTTCATGTCAGCGCACACTCCGCTGCAGAGTGAAAATCTCATTCTAGTTATATGTATGTTGTGTCTGTTGTTTCGGACATCACTTGTACCAGTACACTGACGAAAAATAATCGCAGGACAATCAGGGACCTGTGCGTCATAAACGAAAGTTGGTAGGCGTGTTTCTATTTCTGAAAGAAGATGTCAGTTCAAATTTAGATGCAGTCGCATAAGAGTGGGGTGGTACCACTATGAGGATGCAAGTCGGGTTTGCTTTAAATACGCGCTGTAACGGTCATAAGCGTTAGTTATCCTTTAGACTGGACATCGTGTGCTGTTCAAGAATTCCTTGAAGGCGGCAAAGACTCCATTATCAACAAGTAACCGAGTTTGAACGACGTCGTGTAATAGGGCGACATGAAGTTGGTTGTTTTCTTGTGCGACATTGCAGAAATAGTTGGCAGGAATGTAGCCACTGTACACGAATGGTGGCAGCTATGGTCACGAGAATGTACGGTCGCAAGAAAACCGGGCTCCGGACGGCCAAGTGGCACTACCGAGACTGAAGACCGTATGGCTCTTCTGCATCGTACTGCATATGCAGCAGCAATTTGAGCAGCAGCTGGCACAACAGTGACACAACAAACTGTCAGAAGTACGTTACTTCAAGGACAACTCCGCGCCAGACGCCGTGTAGCGTGCATTCTACTGACGTCAAAACTACCGCTATAAGGGACTTCAGGGGTGTCAAGCGAGAACTCATTGGAGGACTGGGTGGAGGTCTCTTATGGAAAAGGGTTCTGCCTCATTGCCAGTGATGGGGCCGTGTGTTGGTTAAAATGGCTCTGAGCACTATGGGACTTTAACATCTATGGTCATCAGTCCCCTAGAACTAAGAACTACTTAAACCTAACTAACCTAACGACAGCACACAACACCCAGCCATCACGAGGCAGAGAAAATCCCTGACCCCGCCGGGAATCGAACCCGGGAACCCGGGCGTGGGAAGCGAGAACGCTACCGCTGTGTTGGTTAGATGGAGGCCATTTGAGGCCCTGCAACCAATCTGTCGGAGTGCTGGACGCACCCATCTCATGCACCCTGACTGCAAATTTGTACGTCAAGCTGGTGATTCGGTCTGTTGCGCTGCCAGTCATGAAGAGCATAACACGTATCGCTTTTGGAATTGCCTTGGCCTGCTCAATCACCAGATCTGTCTCCAGTCGAGCACATGTGGGACATCATCGGACGACAACTCGAACGTCATCCTCAAACAGCATTAACGTCCTTGTATTGTGGGAGTAAGTGCAACAGGCATGGAGCTCCATCCCATAAACTGACATCCGGAACATGTACAATTAATTGAATGCACGTTTGGGTGCCTGCATTCAACATTCTGGCGGCTACAGCGTTTCACATTTGTAATGACTTATCTCGCGCTTACATTAACCTGTGATCTTGTAATGTTAATCAGTTAAATATGTTACGTAGACAAATGTATTCCTGTAATTTCATTACACTACATTTATTATTTTTTGGTGTTGAGATTTTTTCCCCATCAGCGTAGGATATAAATGCTATCCTGGACGTCCTTGATGCACGCATAAAGTACAAATAATTGTACAATTTCTAAATGTCCTAACCAGAATGAAAATTGTAAGATGGAAAACAGATTAATATGCAAGTCTTCGAAGTTTGTTCTATCTTCTTCCTTTATAAATACCAATTTTAACCGGCCATTGTGGCCGAGCGGTTCTAGGTGCTACAGTCTGGAACCTCGCGACCGCTACGGTCGCAGGTTCGAATCCTGCCTCGGGCATGGATGTGTGTGATGTCCTTAGGTTGGTTAGGTTTAAGTAGTTCTAAGTTCTAGGGGACTGATGACCTCCGAAGTAAGTCTCATAGTGCTCAGAGCCATTTTTTTGAAACAATTTTAGTCATGACAACATACTCGATTTCAGCATAATTTCTGTAGTCAAATTTCATTTTTCAATATTTTGCTGGTCAGCTGAACACTGTCATAATTTTATAGGTTTTTTATATCGTCAAATATTTTTAAAAAAATTGCTTATTTACATACAACTGAGAATATTTTTGAGATTTCAACATCTAAATGAACCGTCTTTTAATTGCTTTTACTATTGTCTGTACTTTGTGCGTGCATCATATATCAAGGGTTTTCAAACCTGGAGATATTGTAGTTAAAAAAATATTACAATTTTGTTTTGTTTTTTAAGCTCTTGATGTTGTAGACAGTAATGCTTTCTTTTTTTACTTCTACTGTAGGTTCTGTAGATGGCTATTGTATAGCCGAAACCGGTAATTCTGTTCAAAGAACTTTGCCATCGAGACACTTAAATTTTTAAAAAAATCAGTACTCTAGAACTGGTCGCATTAGCGTCTTGTATGCGATATCCCAGAACTCTTCCAACAAGGCTTCCATTCGCCCCTCCTATTATTTTACATGGTCATTCCATTTCACATCACTTCTTAGTATTACCCTCAAACACTTAATACGATCTGACATGCTCACAATGTTCACCACAAATCTTGTTATCAGATGATTCCAGGTACTTTACCCTCGTTATACGCCTTATCTTGAATTTACCCATATTTAAAGAGAGCTGCAATTTATTGTAGTAGTAAAGCAGTCATCAATTCGAAGATTGGTATGGATATTCTGGACTTGGAATACCGTTGCCTTCGTCCGACTGTTGAACTGATTTAGCCAGTTGTAGTGGGACTTACAATTTAACGTGGATTCCGAAACACAGTGCAGCTTTTCAACATCAACAAACATTGATAGAGGTGAAAGAAGTGATAAGTGATGGATACGAGGGTGGTTTGATAAGTCTGGCAAATTTCCATGAAATAATTTAACATTTTTGTTGCATCCTCATGGCTGATGAGCTTGATTATTCCAAGGATCGTGTAAAGAATTTCAGTAATGACAACGTACAGTTCTTTGTTGGCAGACGTCTGAATTGGTTGACTCAGATTGAAAATAGAGCAAACCGAGTTTCGTGCTACTCTTATTAAACATTTTCACTTGAAGGGTTGGACTGGTGCAGAAATCAAAGTAGAAATGAATAAAGTGTACGCGGACTCTGCACCATCACTGAAGACCATTTACTTTTGGAGTAATGAATTTAAACGTGGTCGGAGAGCACCAAATACTAAGCGCGCTCCGGCCGGCCGACTGACGTTACCACAAATGAAATCATTGACAAAATTCATGATATGGCAATGCAAGACCCCCGAATAGACATTCGTGAGATTGCTGCGACTGTAGGCATCCCAGCTGATCGAGTACATAATGTCCTGCACGGAGGATTGGCTATGAAGAAGCTGTGAGGGCCGGCCGAAGTGGCCGTGCGGTTAAAGGCGCTGCAGTCTGGAACCGCAAGACCGCTACGGTCGCAGGTTCGAATCCTGCCTCGGGCATGGATGTTTGTGATGTCCTTAGGTTAGTTAGGTTTAACTAGTTCTAAGTTCTAGGGGACTAATGACCTCAGCAGTTGAGTCCCATAGTGCTCAGAGCCATTTTTGAAGCTGTGAGGGAGTTGGGTGCCACAATTTTTCAGATTCGACCAAAAGCCCATCTGGCATAACACTTCATCACAATGTCTGATGGTGTTTCATCACAGTCTGCAAGATTTTTTTGCGCCGATTTGTAACTGTTGACGAAATCTGGATCCATCGTTACACACCAGAGTCAAAACGCCAATCAAAACAATGGAAAAAGGCTGGTGAAAGTGCATTGCAGAAAACAAATACTATTTAGTCAGCTGTTTTTGGGATTCCCAAGGAATAATCCTCATAAATTACTTGGGAAAGGCCAACGGCTTTGCCGCAGTGGTTACACTGGTTCCCGTCAGATCACCGAAGTTAAGCGCTGTCGGGCTGGGCTAGCACTTGGATGGGTGACCATCCGGTCTGCCGAGCGCTGTTGGTAAGAGGGGTGCACTCAGCCCTTGTGAGGCAAACTGAGGAGCTGCTTGACTGAGAAGTAGAGGCTCCGGTCTCGGAAACTGACATACGGCCGGGAGAGTGGTGTGCTGACCACATACCCCTCCCTATCGGCATCCAGAAAGGCCTGTGGGCTGAAGATGACACGGTGGCCTTCATGTCCCGTTCGAGAGGAGTTTCTTTCTGCTCTTTCACCAGGATAATGGCAAAAGTGCATGACTTGGATTTTAAATTGATTCCTCATTCACCATATTCACCAGACTTAGCCCCAGCTGACTATTCGTGTTTCCCAACTTGAAACTTTGGCTTGCTGGGAAGAAATTTTCATCAGATGAGGAAGTAATAGTCGCAGTCAACGAGTATTTCGCAGAGTTTGACCTAACCTAATTTTCTGGTGGGATGAAAAAAGCTGGAGGATCGCTTGACCAAGTGTACGTCTGTCAAAGGAGACCTTTCGACTTTTAATCCGACACTTTACCACTGAGCCACCAAGTGGGAATTTTGTGCTGAGTCTTTATGTATTTCCTTACGACAGTCCAACGATGATATTTTCCTGTACACTACAACATCGTCAACGAATAACCAGACAGTACTGCTGATTCTATCTGATGAATCATTTCTGTCTACTGACAACATCAGAGATCCTATTATTCTTCCTTGGAGCACATTCACTGTAGAACATTCGCTGTCTAGAACAACGTGCATGATTATGTTAGCCAAATATTCATCGAACCATTGCTCTATTCGCAGAGATGCTCCGTAGGATCCGGTCTTGGTTAATAGACGGTGATGTTATGTAGTGTCATCGCCCTTCGAGAAATCTAGGACCTGTTCCGGATGACTTGCTCTGCAACCTGTACTGCAGTAGTTGTACAAGCCACAGTATTGCTGGCAGCATTTTTGTTAGCGCCAGAACCAACAGTGTGTTGTGTGATTGCTTTTTGGCGGCATTGGATACTGTATAGGATCTATACCTGCGTGTATACACTCCTTAAACCATTGTGAAGTGCGTGGCAAAAGGTACTTAGCACTGTACTAGATGTTATGAAAAAAATGGCTCTGAGCACTAGGGGACTCAACTGCTGTGGTCATAAGTCCCCTAGAACTTAGAACTACTTAAACCTAACTAACCTAAGGACGGCACACAACACCCAGCCATCACGAGGCAGAGAAAATCCCTGACCCCGCCGGGAATCGAACCCGGGAACTCGGGCGTGGGAAGCAAGAACGCTACCGCACGACCACGAGATGCGGGCCTAGATGTTATCGTTTTTTCCCCGTTCCAGTTGCACATGGGGCGCGGAAAAGAGTGACTGTCTAATTGCGTCTGAGCGCGGTCCCTGCTGGTGCGATATGTAGAGTGTATTTCTGTATTCCTTACTGATTCTGGAAACTTTGTAAGTAGGCTTTCGCGGAATTTTTGGTATCTATTTCCAAGCGTCTGCCAATTCAGATTTGTTGCAGTTTCCATGGCGCTCTCCTATGCGTAAAACAAACCGTTCGTATTGCCCTTCGCTGAATACGTTCAACAGCTCCTCTTATTCCTATTTGGTATGAGTCGCAGAGACTTGAGCAATATCCTGAGATGGGACGCACATGTGTTTCGTAATCATTCACCTTCCGAGACAACTTCGTGAGCAATCATATCGCTACAAACTGTTACACTTATTGCACTCATAGTATGCTTGTTTTCAACGTGTTGTGAAGTGCACTGTTTTACATTTCTCTGCATTCGAAGTAAAATGTCAGTCCTTACACCAGTTCGAAATCTTATCGAAGATCCGACTGGATCTTTATGCAACTTTCTCCAGACAGTGCTTCATAATAGATAATTATATCATGTGCAAGATGCCAAGTTAAAGATGTCAAATGAAAAAGCGCGAGTTGGATTTCGCCTGACCGATATTTTCGAAATCCATGCTAGTTGGTATGGAGGAGTTCATTATATTCGAGATACCTCAGCAAGCTTCAGTTCAGAATATGCTCTAGAACTTTAATACAGATGGACGACTATATATTGTTATTTATCGTATGGCGTACGTTGTAATACATATACATTCATATACACTCCTGGAAATGGAACAAAGAACACATTGACACCGGTGTGTCAGACCCACCATACTTGCTCCGGACACTGCGAGAGGGCTGTACAAGCAATGATCACACGCACGGCACAGCGGACACATCAGGAACCGCAGTGTTGGCCGTCGAATGGCGCTAGCTGCGCAGCATTTGGGCACCGCCGCCGTCAGTGTCAGCCAGTTTTCCGTGGCATACGGAGCTCCATCGCAGTCTTTAACACTGGTAGCATGCCGCGACAGCGTGGACGAGAACCGTATGTGCAGCTGACGGACTTTGAGCGAGGGCGTATAGTGGGCATGCGGGAGGCCGGGTGGACGTACCGCCGAATTGCTCAACACGTGGGGCGTGAGGTCTCCATAGTACATCGATGTTGTCGCCAGTGGTCGGCGGAAGGTGCACGTGCCCGTCGACCTGGGACCGGACCGCAGCGACGCACGGATGCACGCCAAGACCGTAGGATCCTACGCAGTGCCGTAGGGGGGACCGCACCGCCACTTCCCAGCAAATTAGGGACACTGTTGCTCCTGGGGTATCGGCGAGGACCATTCGCAACCGTCTCCATGAAGCTGGGCTACGGTCCCGCACACCGTTAGGCCGTCTTCCGCTCACGCCCCAACATCGTGCAGCCCGCCTCCAGTGGTGTCGCGACAGGCGTGAATGGAGGGACGAATGGAGACGTGTCGTCTTCAGCGATGAGAGTCGCTTCTGCCTTGGTGCCAATGATGGTCGTATGCGTGTTTGGCGCCGTGCAGGTGAGCGCCACAATCAGGACTGCATACGACCGAGGCACACAGGGCCAACACCCGGCATCATGGTGTGGGGAGCGATCTCCTACACTGGCCGTACACCACTGGTGATCGTCGAGGGGACACTGAATAGTGCACGGTACATCCAAACCGTCATCGAACCCATCGTTCTACCATTCCTAGACCGGCAAGGGAACTTGCTGTTCCAACAGGACAATGCACGTCCGCATGTATCCCCTGCCACCCAACGTGCTCTAGAAGGTGTAAGTCAACTACCCTGGCCAGCAAGATCTCCGGATCTGTCCCCCATTGAGCATGTTTGGGACTGGATGAAGCGTCGTCTCACGCGATCTGCACGTCCAGCACGAACGCTGGTCCAACTGAGGCGCCAGGTGGAAATGGCATGGCAAGCCGTTCCACAGGACTACATCCAGCATCTGTACGATCGTCTCCATGGGAGAATAGCAGCCTGCATTGCTGCGAAAGGTTGATATACACTGTACTAGTGCCGACATTGTGCATGCTCTGTTGCCTGTGTCTATGTGCCTTTGGTTCTGTCAGTGTGATCATGTGATGTATCTGATCCCAGGAATGTGTCAATAAAGTTTTCCCTTCCTGGGACAATGAATTCACGGTGTTCTTATTTCAATTTCCAGGAGTGTAGTAATAAAGTCAACGTAGTCCATGGGATGTCATGGACATGTGATGTACGCCCCGGAGTCATTTATGGAGGGCGCTGCCACTCCTGCCACGACCATTGCGTATTCGATTTAATGTTGTCCACACTTTGCGTGATTGGTTGAAACGAAGAGCATTCTCTGTAATCGTGAAACATTGCCGTTGTGGCAGTGCCTTTGCCGGTGCTCTTTCGACATTAGAAACTTCGATCCTTACGTTCATCGGTTCTTTAGCAGTTACTACTACTGCTCTTCTTGGTTTCAGTCTTCTGCGGTCAAGGTCAGCCATGTCATTACGTATGGGTAACTGAGGGTTACTGTTAATTTTATGTGCCTTCTAAGAAGAGCATTTTTACGCCGTGTCTCCATTGGTGAAAAACACTAATCAGCCAGAAAATTATGACCAGGTAGCTAATAGCCGGTATGTCCATCTTTGGCACGGAGAGCAACGAGGCCTTTGTAGGTCGCTGGGGGGAGCTGGCACCGCATCTGCACACACGAGCCACCTAGTTCCGGTAAATTCCGGGGAGGGGGGCCATGAGCTCTGAAGCCATGTTCACTCCCGTCGCAGATGTGTTCGATCAGGTTTAGATCTGGTTTATTGGAGGGCCCGGTTCATCTATTGGAACTCGCCACTTTACTGGAGACTAGAAATCTACTCTGCAGGAATCAGCATGGGTTTCGAAAAAGACGATCGTGTGAAACCCAGCTCGCGCTATTCGTCCACGAGACTCAGAGGGCCATAGACACGGGTTCCCAGGTAGATGCCGTGTTTCTTGACTTCCGCAAGGCGTTCGATACAGTTCCCCACAGTCGTCTAATGAACAAAGTAAGAGCATATGGACTATCAGACCAATTGTGTGATTGGATTGAAGAGTTCCTAGATAACAGAACGCAGCATGTCATTCTCAATGGAGAGAAGTCTTCCGAAGTAAGTGAGATTTCAGGTGTGCCGCAGGGGAGTGTCGTAGCACCGTTGCTATTCACAATATACATAAATGACCTTGTGGATGACATCGGAAGTTCACTGAGGCTTTTTGCAGATGATGCTGTGGTGTATAGAGAGGTTGTAACAATGGAAAATTGTACTGAAATGCAGGAGGATCTGCAGCGAATAAACGCATGGTGCAGGGAATAGCAGTTGAATCTCAATGTAGACAAGTGTAATGTGCTGCGAATACATGGAAAGATAGATCCCTTATCATTTAGCTACAAAATAGCAGGTCAGCAACTGGAAGCAGTTAATTCCATAAATTATCTGGGCGTACGCATTAGGAGTGATTTAAAATGGAATGGTCATATAAAGTTGATCGTCGGTACAGCAAATGCGAGACTGAGATTCATTGGAAGAATCCTAAGGAAATGCATTCCGAAAACAAAGGAAGTAGGTTACAGTACACTTGTTCGCCCACTCATTGAATACTGCTCAGCAGTGTGGGATCCGTACCAGATAGGGCTGATAGAAGAGATAGAGAAGATCCAACGGATACCAGCGCGCTTCGTTACAGGATCATTTAGTAATCGCGAAAGCGTTACGGAGATGATAGATAAACTCCAGTGGAAGACTCTGCAGGAGAGACACTCAGTAGCTCGATACGGGCTTTTGTTGAAGTTTCGAGAACATACCTTCACCGAGGAGTCAAGCACTATATTGCTCCCTCCTACGTATATCTCGCGAAGAGACCATGAGGATAAAATCAGAGAGATTAGAGCCCACACAGAGACATACCGACAATCCTTCTTTCCACGAACAATACGAGACTGGAATAGAAGGGAGAACCGATAGAGGTACTCAAGGTACCCTCCGCCACACACCGTCAGGTGGACTGCGGAGTATGGATGTAGATGTAGATGTAGATTTAGATTGAGATACTCCTCGAAACACTTCATCACACTTCTGGCCCTGTGCATTATCTTGTCGAAAAGCGCCACTCCCATCGGGAAACATGATCGTCATGAAGGGGTGTACGCGATCTGCAACCAGTGTGCGATAATACTGTTTGGTCGTCACGGTGCCTTGCACGATCTCCACTGGACCCATGGATGCCCGCGTGAATGCTCCCCAGAGTGTAATGAAGCTGCCCGCAGCTTGTCTCTGACCCACAGTACAGGTCTCAAGGTGCTGTTCCTTTGAAAGACGACAGATTTGCGTCCTCCCATCGGCATTATGATGACGGTATCGGGATTCATCAGACACTGAAATGCTCTGCCACTGCGCCAACGTCAAGTGCCGATAGTCACCTGCCCATTGAAAGCCGGAGTTGCCGATGTCGTGGTGTATTGGCACATGCATGGGTCGTCGGCTGCGGAGGCACATCATTAGGAGTGTTTGGTGTACTGTGTGTTCAGACACACTTGTACCTTGCCCAGCATTAAAGTATGATGTTAGTTCCGCCACATTTTGCCGCCTGGCCTGTTTCACCGGTCTGCCCAACCTACAACGTCCGGGATCTGTAATGAGTGGTGGCCATCCAACCCAACAACTGGAGGTGGTTTCACCTTGGCTTCGCCACGTGTTGAAGGCAGTCAGCACAGCACTTCTCGAACATCCGACAGGTCGTGCAGTTCTCAAAATGTTCGTGCTGAGCTTCTGGACCATCACAGTCTGCCTTCGGTCTAACTCAGATAGATCGCACGACTTCCACATTCTACACACGGACAGCACGCATACTGATACTGTGCACCGTGCGTATATAAGGAAGAAGACACAGATAACCTACTTATACAGGCTGCACGTGAAAAATTAGGCGTTGAAGTGACTAAGACAGACATTGACAGGAGCCATCGGGTGGGACGAAAACTACCAGGTCTACCAAATCTCGTCCAATAATAGTTAAATTTGTCTCGTCCCGAAAAAGGGCAGAGATCTTTACCGAGAAGAAGAGGTTAGCAAGGACAGGGCTTACAATAAGAGAAGATCTGACACACGAACGGCTAAAGATTTCAAACAGTGCCATATCCCATTTCGGTCTTCAGAATGTGTGGACTCAGGATGGCAGAGTAATCATTAAGACAGCAGCTGGTAAGAAGACAGTCACAAACATGACAGAACTGAATAGTATTAAGTGAAGCTACTCGAGCCAAAAGTGCAAATTTAACACCATTTGCAAACCGTACATCGCTATATTCAGATATACTGTCTTGTAATTGTATTATCTTTCTAATTATCTCCATATTTGTACCTTCAACTAATTGTTTTTGTAATTGTATTAACTTTGTATTATTTTTTCTACCTGTAGCTCTAACGTTTACTTCATTTTAGTTACTGCTAATACTATTTTTTATTTGCTCAGTTTATTCTCTTCCATCCTGTAACAGTGCCATTGCAATTATTCGCCTCTCCTTTAGTTCATTAATCATCCATCTCTTCCGTTTAAATGGCCGTGCGGTTCTAGGCGCTACAGTCTGGAGCCGAGCGACCGCTACGGTCGCAGGTTCGAATCCTGCCTCGGGCATGGAAGTGTGTGATGTCCTTAGGTTAGTTAGGTTTAATTAGTTCTAAGTTCTAGACGACTGATGACCTCAGAAGTTAAGTCACATAGTGCTGAGAGCCATTTGAACCACCTTCGGTTTAAATTGTTCATAACAACAGTATCACTTTAGTAAATTTCAATTTAACTCTAGCTTCCTGCTATAATCTATTAGTTATTAAGCTTACTTCTCTCTGCTGGCAGCATCGGCCTTTTAAATCACTCCCCTTTTCCTTATTTCCACCCTAAGCTGTTTCCAATACACTAATTACATTTCACCTCTTACGACAGAGGATACACAGTGACACACAGCCGTCACTGTTTTGGTCATATTCTCCTTGCACCGAATACCACTACTAAATTTTCTTATACCCCTGCAACCTCAGGAAATCTCTTGCGATCGCCTTCTTTCGGCACTCGTGGAGTCACAAACAGGGCGCGCAAAATCTCGGACACTCCTGTGTTATGTCACTTCGAGGAAGCAGCAGCCAGTGCCCCTCGCGGCAGGTGGTGCCTAAGAAAGGGACAAACCAGTCTGCCACCCTACTCCAGGCTGCCCAGCGGAACGCGTCAGAACTTTTAGTGGCGCACTGTAACATCCAGTCTTTACCTGCACATTACGAAGAACTTAGCCTCCTCTTCAACCAACTAAACTACCTCGTAATCCTCTTATCTGAAACGTGGTTAATACCACACATATCCTCTGCATCTATTCATAGTACAAATTTCTTAGAGCAGACAGATCAAAAAAAGCGAAGTGGCGGGGTCGGCGCGTATATACGAACAGATCTCAATGCGAAAGTCTTATGTACGTCAAACCCTGCTGAGGAAAAAGAGGCTGAATTCATGTTCACTGAAATAAATATACAAAGTCGGAAGTTCTTGACTGGTGTCGTGTACAAGCCGCCAAAACTAAGCTCAATGAGTTCCTTTCAGTCGAAATTACATGCACTTCAGTGTCAATACGAACATGTCATCGTAATGGGTGACTTGAACATAGACCTGCTAAGAGACACTCCCTCCGCAATAAACCTAAGAAGATTGTTTAGTTGCAATAGCATGAACATTCTTCCATTACAACCTACACACCAACGGCGCACAGTCATACTCTTATAGACGTAATCGCAACGAAACAGCCTGAGAAACTAAAAGATGTTGGTCAAACTTCGGCCCTAGGCCTCTCAGCACATGATGCAATATTCCTGGCCTACTCAAATCGCGTTACATAACTTGTAGGAACATGAAATATATTAACCTCGACGCTCTAACAGCCGATTGCTCAGAAATCTCGTGGCATCAAATAATCAGAGAACCTACAATCGATGGCAAAATTAATGAACTTGGTGATAAACCCACTGCCCTCTATGACAACATGCACCTGTACGCACAATCCGTGTTAGAAAATCTCCTGCTCCATGGCTGACAGCTGAATTACGTCAAATGATGCGTAATAGGGATGCTCCCCACAGGCGTTTCAAGGCAGATAGGAAACCCGAGCGTTTCGAAGATTATAGAAAGCTACGGAACAGAGTGAAACAATGCATTCGCAATGCTAAAATCAGGCACGCTTGCTCCCATGTATGCACCGATCTGACGCCCACGACTCTGTGGAAGAATCTCCGTAGCTTGGGGGTCGGAAAGGCAAAATCGGAAACTGCTTTTCATTTCTCAGCTAACGAATTAAATGAATTCTTCTCTGCACCTCTGAATACCCACACGACTGATAATTACCGTCCACAAGAATCCCCTAACTGGATAGCGGAACAACAATACCTTCCATTTAAAACACGTAACAAAAATTCGGCAATAAAAGCAATAATTAGAATCTCTTCTGATGCGATACGCAATGACAGTATCAGTATAACCATGATTAAGAATGTTGCCGATGTCTTAACTGACATATTTAATTTTTCCCTCGTGAACGGAATATACCCCACTGCATGGAAAATAAGCATAATTCGACCCACCCCTAAGATCGAAAACCTGCAACTGCCTAGTGATTACCTAGTGATTACCTATTAGCATACTGTCTGCTGTTTCCAAAGCACTTGAATATATTATTCGTGGTCAAATCACTGAACAACTGCATGAATTCAGCCTATATGACAATTTTCAATCCGGTTTCCGTAAACATCGCAGCACAACCACTGCTCTAATTAAAGTAACTAATGACCTGAAATATGGCATCGACAGCCGAAAGGCTTCAATATTGACGCTACTAAATTTCAGCAAAGCTTTTGACACTGTTAACTTTGACATATTGCTCAGAAAAATGCAACAGCTTAATTTCTCAGACAGTGCAATGAGATGGTTTGAAAGCTACTTAAAAGACAGACAGCAATGTGTTGTCTGCGTAAATGAAAAATCGTCCTGGAAACAGGTCTCCTCGGGAGTGCCACAAGAATCAGTCTTAGGACCACTTTTGTTTTCTTTATATATCAACGATATTTCGTCGGTTCTGACCTCCTGTAAATATCATTTCTATGCCGACGATCTCCAGCTCTACCTGAGCGTCAGACCTGAAGATATAAATACTACAATCGCTCAGATGAATGATGATCTGTCTTCAGTAGTGACATGGGCGAAAAACCTGGGGCTTAAACTATATGCAAAAAAGACACAAGTAATCTTAATAGCCCATCAGAAATTAATAAGGTCAGATTTCCGCGAACGGCTGCCTCCTATTCTGCTTGACGGTATTCCAGTACCATATCAGAAAACAGTTAAGAACTTGGGTGTAACTTTGGATGAGCATCTCAACTGGGCGGAGAACACAGTCGCAGTGAGCCGGAAGACGTCCGCTTGTCTCTATGCTCTCGAAAAGTTTCGGACCGCATTTCCACAGGACTTGAAACGCCAGCTCGTGCAAGCACTCGTTCTACCGAACCTCCACTATTGTGATGTAATTCAACAAGTCATGAGTAGTGAAAAACAAAAGACGGTTAGAACTAACCACGAATGCCTGTGTGCGTTACACCCGCAACATTCGCTGATATGATCATGTTAGTGCTTCATACTCCCAGCTAGGGTGGCTGCGGCCGGCACGAGGTCACTCTTATTTGGTATCCTAACTGTGCCTACGCACAAAAGAAAAACTTTTGCAAACTCCTTGTCAGTTGCCGCTGTCCGCCTCTGGAACAAACTATCCCTTACCCTGCGAAAAATTCAATCCCGTGCTGCTTTTAAGGAGAAGTTGAAACATTTCCTACTATCATCCTCATAACGTTTACCACAAAATTAATGTACAAGGCCAATCCTCTCCTCTGCCAAATAGCAAAGCTAGTGTCTGCTATCTTGCTTCTTTCTCTTCTTCCTCTGCATCTATCTCTATTAGCCACGCAATCTTCTTTTCCTTTATATTTCCTTAGTTATGTTTCATCATGTCTCTATTCTTCTCCTCCTTTCACAATCAGTCTCCCTCATACTCCCTGCTACTAGCACTCCTATCTAAAATCTGTCTCTTTCATAATGTCTAATTATAACAGTACTTATCATCTACGAATATAAACTCTATATGTATGTATTTTTTTAAGTGTGGCTTTGTAATTGTTTATTTCACTTTTCGTACTAGATGTAGTTTAACATGCCTACTAAAACATATGAATGTAAAATAAGTAGAATGCCTGGTTAGATGTAAGAGAGGGCCTGATGGCCCTAATCTTCCTCCTAGGAACCCAGTCATATGCCTTTTCTAGATCTATAAAGCATAGATACAATTCCCTGTTCCACTCTTAACACTTCTTTATTATTTGCCGTAAGCTAAAGATCTGGTCCTGACAACCTCTAAGAGGCCTAAACCCACACTGATTTTCATCCAATTGGTCCTCAACTAATACTCGCACTTTCCTTTCAACAATACCTGAGAAGATTTTACCCACAACGCTGATTAAAGAGATACCTCTGTAGTTGCTACAATCTTTTCTGTTTCCATGTTTAAAGATTGGTGTGATTACTGCTTTCGTCCAGTCTGATGGAACCTGTCCCGGCTCCCAGACCATTTCAATTATCCTGTGTAGCCATTTAAGACCTGAAATTCCACTGTATTTGATGAGTTCCGACTTAATTTCATCCACCCAACTGCTTCATTGCACTTCAATCTATTGACCATTTTTTCCACTTCCTCAAATGTGATCCTATTTCCATCATCATTCCTATCCCATTCTACCTCGAAATCTGAAACATTACTGATCGCATTTTCACCTACATTGAGCAACTCTTCAAAATATTCCCTCCATCTGCCCAAGGCATCCACAGGATTCACCAGCAGTTTTCCTGACCTGTCCAAAATACTTGTCATTTCCTTCTTACCTCCCTTTCGAAGACTGCTAATTACACAGGTTGAATAAATAAATAAATATTATCGGACTAGCAGTCATTCCTCACCAGGTGACGCTGCCATCGCCTGGGCAGGTTTATATCGATAGTACGTACATGACCGAGCGAGGTGGCGCAGTGGTTAGCACACTGGACTCGTATTCGGGAGGACGACGGTACAATCCTGCGTCCGGCCATCCTGATTTAAGTTTTCCGTGATTTCCCTAAATCGCTCCAGGCAAATGCCAGGATGGTTCCTTTCGAAGGGCACGGCCGACTTCCTTCCCCGTCCTTCCTCAATCCGATGAGACCGATGACCTCGCTGTCTGGTCTCCTCCTCCAAACAACCCAAAAAACCCAAAGTTCGTAGATGGTCATATTGTTCTGCTGATTAGTTTATGACTCAGTTTTATGGCTGAGTTTCCCTTCAAAGTTGAGATTAAGCTCTCTTCTTTCTGAGTGGTCTCAAAGGTCTCCTGTTTTATTTGGGTCCGACTGCAGTCTCTGTGGAAGTAGTACTCACCAGCCCTATGTCGGAGTTCAATGTGTCTTCGGTGGCCTCGAATGATTGCTGAGAACGATTTTGAGGCCTGTGGCAGCCCGTTGTTGACTATTTTGGACGTCAGTTGATAACTGGCGGTTGTTTTATTGATCATTTCTGCTAACCTTCCTGTAGACAGGTGTGAGATAAGCTTTCTTCTACCCAATGGACGAGGTTTTTTGTTCAGTTGATGTACGGTATATAATGGTAACATGGGAACTGCCTCTCCCGCAAATTCTTTATCAAATCTGACATGAATGCCTTCCGGCCCTGGTGCCTTGTTTAATTTTAGCGATCTTAATATATTTTCTTTGCAGTGGTGCGAGAATGAAACTGGGGCAGTATATTTGTATTTTCTTTGTAAAAGAACATTTCAAAACTGAGTTAAGCATTTCTGTTTTTGCTTTGTTACCCTCAATTTTAGTTTCTGTTTCATCTATGAGTGCACAGTAGATTTGGCGCTACTACCATGACCACAATTTGTTTGTGTTTTCCTGAGAGATAATGCTGTGACATACTACTACGGTAGTCATTCTAATTAGCCATGTACATTTTCTCAAATATTGAAACATATGACATACTAACGTACAGTGCTATAAATGGAAGTAACAGGGCTAATACACAACGAAGGGCTGGTCCCGGCGAAGGTTCGATTCCTCCCTCAGGCATGGGTGTGTGTGTTTGTCCTTAGGATAATTTAGGTTAAGTAGTGTGTAAGCTTAGGGACTGATGACCTTAGCAGTTAAGTCCCATAAGATTTCACACACATCTGAACATTTTTGAACACAACGAAGCTCGTGAAACAGCTCATTTTGTTTTTTGGTCATAGTTGTCATCTTACACTTTAACTGAAGACTCTGTAGGGTATAAGTGAATCATATGGAACATGATGGGGACATGATGGGTGCGGGTGTCCTTCGCGTGTGAATACTTTCTCCCTTCTTTTTGAGTTCCCTGCTGTACTATTGAACATGTTGTTGTTGCTCTTGTTGTTGTGGTCTTCAGTCCTATGACTGGTTTGATGCAGCTCTCCATGCTATTCTATCCTGTGCAAGCCTCTTCATCTCCCAGTACCTACTGCAGCCTACATCCTTCTGAACCTGCTTAGTGTATTCATCCCTTGGTCTCCCTCTACGATTTTTTTCCCTCCACCCTACCCTCCAATACAACATTGGTGATCCCTTGATGCCGCAGAACATATCCTACCAACCGATCCCTTCTTCTAGTCAAGTTGTGCCACAAGCTCCTCTTCTCCCCAATTCTATTCAATACCTCCACATTAGTTATGCGATCTGCCCATCTAATCTTCAGCATTCTTCTGTAGCACCACATTTCGAAAGCTTCTATTCTCTTCTTGTCTAAACTATTTATCGTCCACGTTTCACTTCCATACGTGGCTACACTCCATACAAATACTTTCAGAAACGACTTCCTGACACTTAAATCTAAACTCGATGTTAACAAATTTCTCTTCTTCAGAAACGCTTTCCTTGCCATTGCCAGTCTACATTTTATATCCTCTCTACTTCGACCATCATCAGTTATTTTGCTCCCCAAATAGCAAAACTCCTTTACTACTTCCAGTGTGTCATTTCCTAATCTAATTCCCTCAGCGTCACCCGACTTAATTCGACTACATTCCATTATCCTCGTTTTGCTTTTGTTGTTGTTCATCTTATACCCTCCTTTCAAGACACTGTCCATTCGGTTCAACTGCTCTTTCAAGTCCCTTGCTGTCTCTGACAAAATTACAGTGTCATCAGCGAACCTCAAAGTTTTTATTTCTTCTCCGTGGATTTTAATACCTACTCCGAACTTTTTCTTTTGTTTCCTTAATTGCTTGCTCAATACACAAATTGAATAACATCGGGGATTGACTACAACCCTGTCTCACTTCTTTCCCAACCACTGCTTCCCTTTCATACCCCTCGACTCTTATAACTGCCATCTGCTTTCTGTACAAATTGTAAATAGCCTTTCGCTCCCTGTATTTTACCCCTGCCACTTTCATAATTTAGGAGGCGAAAAAAAGCAGTTCTCTTGTGCTGTGGTGTCATGTGGTAACTGACTTCACTGACTTCTTCAGTGTGCAGTGTGTTCCACAATGATCCTTGCAACCGTTTTGTAGGAGGTATTTCAGAAACAATGATTACAACAAAGAATAACTTAAATTGGAATAATCACGCAAAAAAAATGTTGTGGGGAAAGCGAACCAAAGATTGTGATATATTTGCAGAACACTAAGAAGCCGCCCGGAGTGGCCGAGCGGTTCTAGGCGCTTCAGCCTGGAACCGCGCGACCCCTACGGTCGCAGGTTCGAATCCTGCCTCGGGCATGGATGTGTGTATTGTCCTTAGGTTAGTTAGGTTTAAGTAGTTCTAAGTTCTAGGGGACTGATGATCTCCGAAGTTAAGTCCCATAGTGCTCAGAGTCATTTGAACCATTTGAACACTAAGAAAATGCAACAGGTCTAGCAAAGAGGCTCCCTACACTACGCGTGTCCGTCTCTTCTGGAGATCAGCTGCGCAGTGTTGGATCCGTATTAGCAGTTCCCTTCACGTCCAGCCTAGCTTGCCTTCATTAACGTGCGCAGTGGTTGCTCTGATGCGACTTCGCAATTTCTGCAGGTCCCGCACCGGGGTCTGGTGAACAGAATCCTTCACAAAGCCCCCCCCCCCCCCCAAAAAAAAAAATCTAATGGGTTATCTCTGGAGACCTGAGGGTTCAGGAAATGGGTTCTTTTCTGCCAATCCAGCGATCTGGAATTGTGTCATCCAGAGCGTTCCTAACAATCGAGGTCCAGTGAGGATGGGCATAATCCTGCTGCTGTAGCATGATGTCAGGTTGATGTGAGATACAAACTGTTTCAACATTTCCAGGCACACAATCGAAGTTATTGATGCCTCTGCAAAGAAAAACAGTCCCACAAGGCGGTCGTGAAACAGACCACACCACAATTCCTATGCCAGAGGTGGGGTTCTCAGAGCTCCATATCGTCAGATTGTGTCGGTTTACCTTCTCGGACACATGAAAGTAAGCTTCGTACGTGAACATCTCCTTTTCAAGATAGTTTGGTTCATCTTCGATGCGACCCGAATCTCAGTTGCAAATACTTTGCACTTAGGCCTGTTATCAAGTTGGAGCTCATGCGACTTGTAGGCATAAAGTTTTCAGTCTATTATGACCCCGCGCACCATCGTTGTGGTAGTTGAAGTATAGAGAGGCTAGATGGATTGGTTTTGTTGAGCTCCAGATAACTGCCTGTCGTATCCTTTCTACACTCCTGGAAATTGAAATAAGAACACCGTGAATTCATTGTCCCAGGAAGGGGAAACTTTATTGACACATTCCTGGGGTCAGATACATCACATGATCACACTGACAGAACCACAGGCACATAGACACAGGCAACAGAGCATGCACAATGTCGGCACTAGTGCAGTGTATATCCACCTTTCGCAGCAATGCAGGCTGCTATTCTCCCATGGAGACGATCGTAGAGATGCTGGATGCAGTCCTCTGGAACGGCTTGCCATGCCATTTCCACCTGGCGCCTCAGTTGGACCAGCGTTCGTGCTGGACGTGCAGACCGCGTGAGACGACGCTTCATCCAGTCCCAAACATGCTCAATGGGGGACAGATCCGGAGATCTTGCTGGCCAGGGTAGTTGACTTACACCTTCTAGAGCACGTTGGGTGGCACGGGATACATGCGGACGTGCATTGTCCTGTTGGAACAGCAAGTTCCCTTGCCGGTCTAGGAATGGTAGAACGATGGGTTCGATGACGGTTTGGATGTACCGTGCACTATTCAGTGTCCCCTCGACGATCACCAGTGGTGTACGGCCAGTGTAGGAGATCGCTCCCCACACCATGATGCCGGGTGTTGGCCCTGTGTGCCTCGGTCGTATGCAGTCCTGATTGTGGCGCTCACCTGCACGGCGCCAAACACGCATACGACCATCATTGGCACCAAGGCAGAAGCGACTCTCATCGCTGAAGACGACACGTCTGCATTTGTCCCTCCATTCACGCCTGTCGCGACACCACTGGAGGCGGGCTGCACGATGTTGGGGCGTGAGCGGAAGACGGCCTAACGGTGTGCGGGATCGTAGTCCAGCTTCATGGAGACGGTTGCGAATGGTCCTCGCCGATACCCCAGGAGCAACAGTGTCCCTAATCTGCTGGGAAGTGGCGGTGCGGTCCCCTACGGCACTGCGTAGGATCCTACGGTCTTGGCGTGCATCCGTGCGTCGCTGCGGTCCGGTCCCAGGTCGACGGGCACCTTCCGCCGACCACTGGCGACAACATCGATGTACTGTGGAGACCTCACGCCCCAAGTGGTGAGCAATTGGGCGGTACGTCCATCCGGCCTCCCGCATGCCCACTATACGCCCTCGCTCAAAGTCCGTCAACTGCACATACGGTTCACGTCCACGCTGTCGCGGCATGCTACCAGTGTTAAAGACTGCGATGGAGCTCCGTATGCCACGGCAAACTGGCTGACACTGACGGCGGCGGTGCACAAATGCTGCGCAGCTAGCGCCATTCGACGGCCAACACCGCGGTTCCTGGTGTGTCCGCTGTGCCGTGCGTGTGATCATTGCTTGTAGAGCCCTCTCGCAGTGTCCGGAGCAAGTATGGTGGGTCTGACACACCGGTGTCAATGTGTTCTTTTTTCCATTTCCAGGAGTGTATATCTGCATCACTCGTGCTCTGGAGTCCAGGAAGGAGGATTACTGTTTAACATCCCGTCGACAACGAGGAGCACAAGCTCGGATTAGGGAAGGATGGGGAAGGAAAGTGGTGGTTCCCTTTCCGAAGGAACCACCCAACATCTGTCTTACGCGATCTAGGGAAATCACGGAAAAGCTAAGTAAGTTTGAACCGTCGTCTTCCCGAATGCGAGTTCAGTGTGCTAACCACTGCACTACCCCGTTCGATGGCGCCCAGGACTCGTCCACTTCATGACAGTTCTGTATTCTTTGAGCCCCGTGTAACACTGTCTGATGGTGGACGTGATGGTGGTGTGCTTCTGTAAGGTGTCCGGAAATTCCGCCGGACTTGGGTGTCGGATTTAGTTATGGGACCGTTTTTCTTTGCAGAGGCATCAATAACTTCGATTGTGTGCCTGGAAATGTTGAAACAGTTTGTATCTCACATCAACCTGACATCATGCTGCACCAGCAGAGGATGAAAACAAACTACAAAACGATTTAGAAAAAATATCTGAATGGTGCGAAAAGTGGCAGTTGACACTAAATAACGAAAAGTGTGAGGTCATCCACATGAGTACTAAAATGAACTCGTTAAGCTTCGGTTACACGATAAATCACTCTAATCTAAAAGCCGTAAATTCAACTAAATACCTAGGTATTACAATTACAAACAACTTAAATTGGAAAGAACACATAGAAAATGTTGTGGGGAAGGCTAACCAAAGACTGCGTTTTATTGGCTGGAAACTTATAAAATGTAAAAGACCTACTAACAAGGGAACCTCCCCATCGCACCCCCCTCAAATTTAGCTATAATTTGGCACAGTGGATAGGCCTTGAAAAATTGAACACAGATCAATCGAGAAAACAGGAAGAAGTTGTGTGGAACTATGAAAAAAATAAGCAAAATATACAAACTGAGTAGTCCATGCGCAAGATGGGCAACATCAAGGAGAGTCTGAGCTCAGGAGCGCCGTGGTCCAGTGGTTAGCGTGAACAGCTACGGAGCGAGAGGTCCTTGGTTCAAGTCTTCACTCGAATGAAAAGTTTATTTTCGCAAAGTTATGATCTGTCCGTGCGTTCATTGACGTCTCTGTTCACTGTAATAAGTTTAGTGTCTGTGTTTTGCGACCGCACCGCAAAACCGTGGGATTAGTAGACGAAAGGACGTGCCTCCCCAATGGGAACCGATAACATTCGATCGCAAGGTAGGTCAACCGATTCCTCCACAGGGAAACACGTCTGACATATTCCATACGACACTGGTGACGGCATGTGCGTCACATGACAGGAATATCTTGTCGACCCACCTAACTTGTACACTTGGCGAATGGGTAAAAAGATACTTCTACCTTGCCCGATTTAGGTTTTCTTGTGGATGTGATAATCACTCCCAAAAAAGTGATGAAAACATAAGAGTTTGTCACATAAACTGCAACAAATGAATGCAACAGTTTCACAGTAGCTCAGTTTCCCCTGTGCTCTGTCAAAACATATGTTTTTAACGTTTTCAAATTTTTCCGTGTGTAGACCGTCAAATCCTGCATATGTCCAAGCAAATCTGAACATGTTCTGGAATTTTGGAGAGCGAAGTTGATTATGTGTGAGTGCCTGAACATTGATAATTGTCTGAAAATAAAAAAAAAAATTAACTTTTCACTCGAGGGAAGACTTGAACCAAGAACTTCTCGTTCCACAGCTGCTCACGCTAACCACGAGACCACGGCGCTCCTGAGCTCACATTGGTTCAAATGGCTCTGAGCACTATGGGACTTAACATCTATGGTCATCAGTCCTCTAGAACTTAGAACTACTTAAACCTAACTAACCTAAGGACAGCACACATCACCCAGCCATCACGAGGCAGAGAAAATCCCTGACCCCGCCGGGAATCGAACCCGGGAACCCGGGCGTGGGAAGCGAGAACGCTACCGCACGACCACGAGATGCGGGCGAGCTCACATTCTCCTTGATGTTACCTATCTTGCGCATGGACTACTCAGTTTGTATATTTTGCTCATTTTTTTCATAGTTCCACACAACTTCTTCCTGTTTTCTCGATTGATATATTTTCAGTTTTTCAAGGCCTATCCACTGTGCCAACTTATAACTAAATCTGAGAGGGGTGCGTGGGGAGGTTCCCTTGTAAGGAGACTGCGTACACTACGCCTGTCCGTCCACTTTTAGAATACTGCTGCGCGGTGTGGGATTCTTACCAGGTAGGACTGACGGAGTACAACGAAAAAGTTCAAAGAAAGGCAGCACGTTTTGTATTATCGCGAAATATGTGAGAGAGTGTCACAGAAATGATGCAGGGTTTGGGCTGGAAATCGTTAAAAGAAAGGCGTTTTTCGTTGCGACGGAATCTTCTCGCGAAATTCCAATTACCAACTTTCTTCTCCGAATGCGAAAATATTTTGTTGACGCCGACCTACATAGGGCGGAACGATCACCACGACAAAATAAGGGAAATCAGAGCTCGTACGGAAAGATGTAGGTGTTCATTCTTTCCGCGCGCTGTACGAGATTGGAATAATAGAGAATTGTGAAGGTGGTTCGATGAACCCTCTGCCAGGCACTTAAATGTGATTTGCAGAGTATCCATGTAGATGTAGATATGGATGTAAACTGCTGTGTGGTGGCAGTTTTCCTAAAAAAATAAAAATAGAAAAACTTTGAGCTATGTGTGAACATTATGCTGCAAACCTTTTCTTTTCTCTTATCCCGATTTCTGAAATACACGTGATCAAAGCTGAAAAGATTATTTTGGAACATCACGTGTTGTTGCGGTAAACAAACACACAGTTGCGGCCTTCCTGGGTACCCAACAATAACGAAACGCAACGCTTCCTGAAACTTTATTAGTTTAAAAGATGAGGAAGTGCGGTTTATCAAATTTGGGAGAAACTACTATGGAATCGACTTTAAAATAACGTTATTTATGTTCTGCAATGTGTTGGCATAGGTGTTAACACCTAAATTAAAACATGCACAAAATAATAACTCGATTCCATAGGAAGTTCTAAATCTGATGAACCGTACCCGGAAATATATGAAGCCAAACAACGCTTCAGAAAAATCTGAGTTTAACTATTGTTGATTAGGCAAGAAGACTACGGCTGGGAATTTGTTATCTTCTTCAACAGTACGCCGAAGAAGCCAATAGCCAATAAAGTGAGCACCTCATAATTGGGCGCCTGCTTTGTATCAAATGGTTTTAATAGTGAATTTCCGGTTGTTCAGCTGAGTTTATTACACAACAACTTGGTTGAACAACCGTAAGCTTATTATTATCCCTCTGACCTCGAGGTTGATTGGAAGGTCATTAACAAGGTCGGGTTGTATCCCACCCGGGTAGTACGTACCACAGAGCAGGCGATGTCTCCAACACTGTGAGCTTGACAGGCTAGGAGGGTACACTAGCTGTAGATAAAGCTACATTGCACATGTGCACTTAGTGTTCCCAACTTCAACGAGACTCCAAACCGGACAACTCAAAAATGTATTATTGTTATTATTATTATATCACTGTTATTGTTATTATTATTCACAACACATTTATATTAGCTGCTACAACAGGAAGCATGAATGATGGCACTGCTAGCACATGTTGAACAATTTTCAGCAAATTATGTGCTTGGCATCTCTTAAAAAATGTCATCCATTTGTTTGAAATTTTTGAGTCTGGCAAGTCCTTAATGACTGGCAAGACATCATTCAGTGCACATATTTCAGAAAATGGTTCACCATATGTATTTATGTTGAAATAATCTATAAGTTTCATTATGTTCTCCATGTTAAGGAGCTCTTCAAGATTTAACTGAGAGCTAAGCTTGAAAAATGAATCTTCAGTGAAGTCAAACCATTTTTCTAGACCTGCTGAGCTTCTCTGACAAATTTTGCTCTTTCGTATTGCGGACATTCTTTCAGTTCTTGTGAGATCTTGAATCAGGAGAAATTATTTCGTTGTCTATTAATTTATTTCTATATGCAACTTCAGGAACACAGAATATATTTCAGTTATCTACATATAATCACTCTCCAAGTATTTTATGATTGTATTAAATAAATGCATAACACTGTGGATACAATAATGTAAATCTCTGGGAACGTTACTTCATCATCCACTTCACTATCGTTTTCATGGGCTACGAATATCCAAATAAGTTTGGCAGTAGTGTCCTCACCCTTGAGCAATCTACCTGCAGCAGAAAACAAGAGTCAAAAAGTGTGTAGGAACATGCCACAATAGTGTGAAGAGCTCTGACTGCAAGAACTAAAAAAAGTTCTTCCACTCACTCACCTTCTTCGTGCTTGAAAAAAACTAATTAAAAAAACCTTAACCATTAACGGTTCAACATCGTATGACAGTAGTTTCAGTCCATATTTCACAGTATTGTGCAGTGTACGCATGTGACAATGTCTTTCAATAAGATGAGGTGGTTCAAACTTTTTTTTTCGAACTACACGAAAGCAGATGGGTTTTTCCACAATTGACGAAACAGTTGTCCGCACCATAAGCAACTACAGTAGTTGCAATCCTGAAAGACCAATTTTAATGTGCTCTCTTTAAGCTTCTTGGCTAAAGAAATTTATGTTTCGTCGGCGTCTTCGTAAAAATCTATAACAGCTCAAGTGTTTCTAATTTATTGATCGAAGTACTGGATAGCAACTGGAAATAAGTGTCATGTTTCCTTCATTTGTAGCATTACATGCAATCGAGAATGGAGTAGAACCAACTTTTCCAGAATTTGTTGCAGAGAATGTGGAGCCAATGCATTCTCTACTACAGCTTCAGCTTAGTCCGTCTACAGTGAATTCTGAATGATAGTTTCGAATCTTGAGACAAAATGTGAGATTTCCGCTCTCTTGTAGCTGGAATGATGTTTCACTCTATGATACGCCAATATTGTATTGTATTGTATGTTAACCGGTGACCTAGAAACGACGGAGAGTCTCCGTCCCCGCCGCAGCCGCAGTGGTCCACAACCCCACGACTACCGCAGGCCACTTCACCCCTCAGCCGCCCACCGAACCCAGGGTTATTGTGCGTTTCGGCCCCCAGTGGATCCCCCAGGGAACGTCTCACACCAGACGATTGTAACCCCTATGTTTGCGTGGTAGAGTAATGGTGGTGTACCGAGTACGTGGAGAACTTGTTTGCGCAGCAATCGCCGACGTAGTGTAACTGAGGCGGAATAACGGGAACCACCCGCATTCGCTGAGGCAGATGGAAAACCGCCTAAAAACCATCCACAGACTGGCCGGTTCACCGGTCCTTGACACATATCCGCTGGGCGGATTCGTGCCGGGGACCAGGCGCTCCTTCCCGCCCGGAAAACCGATACGGCAATATTAGTTCCGTTGCTGACACTTCAGCTGGCACGAAATTCCTTTGAACAGTGGAGTTTCTTAATACATCCCGCACCTTATCAAAATGAATCTTCATACTGGCATGTTGCATTACCGCATTCACAGAGTCGTATTTCACTGTAAAACTTACACGGCATAAAACAATGTCCGATGTATCCATCTTGTTTGGAAAGCCACCCCGAAAAGTTTGTTTCTTGTAGCCATTTCTCGTTGAAATGACACTCATGGCGCTCTTTTTTAGCCTGCAGCATCTGAGAAGCTCCTATAATACAATGTCATATACGTACATGTATCACTCAGTCACAACAATGCCGTTCTTAAGCACTTCAATTTTAAATGAAACGCATGCCGGGTGCGGCTCATCTCACACAGCCACGACAAAATACTTCTCTACATCATGCTTTTGCGCGCAACAAAGGGTATACTTGGCGCGTTCATTTGTTCCATAGCGGTATTCCTTTTAAAATTTGTAGGTCTTTATTGTAAACACCGATAATAAAATGAAAATGGGACAATGTCACAGCTTGTTTCCTTTGTTGTTTTTTTCTCGCTATGTAATATAACTGTGCAGAAGAACAAATTGACATAAACAGATACTGTAACTCTGCTTTATTATCCACGTGGAAATGTCATGCAGATGCCATAACAAAATACAAGCTACTATTGGCCTCTCTTTCGTAGTTCGTTTTTGTTGGAGCGTTCTTCAAAAGACTTGAGGACAATAGACACCGCGGTCTACTAAAGAACTTATGTTAGAATACATTGTAACTCGTTGCAACAAATCTACAATGCTCGCAACATGTGACACAATCTGATGCAAAGTGTTGAAACCAAAGAACAATCAAACTGAGAAGTTTAACTGACTCCATTTTCAGTATTTCGCTTCTGTAAATAAATAAATAAATAAATAAATAAATAGTAAATATGTATTTAGCCTAATTCAAGAGGGTGCGATAATCGGACTCTTAACGTCCGGTCGGGACTTTCGACCGGACACCACACTTTTAATTAAAAAAGCGGACAGACGTTCTAAAACCGAACAGTTGGCAACCCTGTGCGCGGTAAGGCAAATGGGGCAGGCGGATGGTTTTCCATCTCACCTTGAGGGCTGAGGCTTAATTAACCACGCCGAGAAAACCTGAGAGAATAGAGATGGTATTACTTTCGTCATAAATTCAAACTGTGACAAATTAAACCCGACTTTCCTAGGCAGAAGCCTGGAAGTATGTCTTCTCTCTTCCCCCCTCCCCCCTGAACACCCGACAGCTCAGTATTAATCAGTCACGTCGAGAAAACCTGAAAGACCAAATAAGACATTATTTTCGCCATATATCCAGACTTTCATAAGGAAGGCAACTAGTTTGTTACTGTTATCCAAGAACCATTGTTGCTGACGTTTGGACAAATCGAATGAGGTACATTCCCTAGTAAGAGATACCTTCTATTGTTTGCACCAGCTAGAGGCTCTAATTGCAGAAATCCTAATCATTTCGTACTGTCATGTTCCTAATCTGGTTAGGCTAAATAAACGATAAATAAATAATCTTTGCTGCAAAGTTTGTAACAGCTACAATTATCCTTAGCGTTGCAATTACCAAAAACTTTAAAACAGAATGAGTCAAAAGCGGAATGCGTTTTTTAAACCCAACGCAGTATGCTCCTTAGAATAAGTTGTCATACAGAGAAAGTGGGATAGCAAACTTACTGAAGAAGTATATGTTCGTATGAGTATGTGTATGTGTGTGTGTGTGTGTGTGTGTGTGTGTGTGTGTTTGTGTGTGTCAAAGAGAAAAGAGGGTTCAAAAAATGGTTCAAATGGCGCTGAGCACTATGGGACTTAACTGCTGTGGTCATCAGTCCACTAGAACTTAGAACTACTTCACCTAACTAACCTAAGGACATCACACACATCCATGTCCGAGGGAGGATTCGAACCTGCAACCGTAGCGCTCACGCAGTTCCAGACTGTAGAGCCTAGAACCGCACGGCCACTGCGGCCGGCAAAAAAGAGGGGAGGGAGAGGTAACGAAAAAGAGTTAGTTGGGAGAGAAGAAATAGACGGAAAATGATCTGAATAAATTCAAAGTGCAGTACAGTTATCAGTTGAACCGCTTTTTAGAAAGAAAGGAAACGCCAGAAGTTGGTTTGCAATAGAAGTGAAGCTATAGTTGCCTATAGCCTCATTTAAGCCCCCCCCCCCCCCCCCTCCTTTCCGAGTGCAGCTGACAAGCACAAGTGTAAAATGCTCTGTCTGACGGTGACTCACTTCTAAGATTAATTTTAAATTGCAGTCGTATTTGCAACGAAGGGTGGTCGCATGTAATGTAGAAGTAGCACGACACGTGTGCACCATAAACATCTGCAGAGACGCACTTTTGTCTGGCAAAGTTTACGTCCGGTTTTCCCGCCAGGAGCTGTAGGAAAGCGTAAACAAGTATGGCCTCATTACGTATGGCTATTTATCTGCAGCTACTCTTAACAGTTGTTCGAGTAGCATGCCGAAAAAAATGGAAAGGTAAACCAACTAACAGTCTTCTGACGGAAAGAAGTCACATTAACAGGGCTATGAATGACCCGTCACGGCATCACCCTTTGGCACACGGTCAGTAGTCCAGGTCAGAGAGCCAAAGCAAAGTCAGAACGCCCAGTATCTCGGCAGATGCTGGTGCTCCAGTTTCTTTGTGAGAGATCTTGAGTGAGTGTTAGCCATAAATAAGGGGAAATCAGACGAGTATATGTTCTGAATGTATTCATACGCAAATTGCTAACAACGAATTTTCGCGTTGCTCATAATTATCATCAACCGTAGTGAATGAAACAACCGGACGATGTATCAAATCCCAGTTACCTCTGTGTCTCTCTCGCTCTCACTCCCCCTCTGTGTGTATGTGTAAGTGTGTGTGTGTGTGTGTGTGTGTGAAAAGTTTCCTCAAATAATAACAAACATTGTCGTTATCTCGACGGTGCTTATGTGATGTTACAAAAAAGAATGAGCCATACTACAAATGCGTGCTCAAAGAAGGCACGACCAATTTCGTATATCCATTTATATTACCTGACGATAAACACGGATGTAAAGTGAGTGTAGGAAATTGTTCGAACATTCTCATATTTAGGCTTCAGACCTCATCCAGTGATGACTCATTGTTATAACATCTTGTAGGATTGTGCTTGAAAGGTATTGGAACAATACATTCGCTGGGAATGCTTGAAGGAACACATAGGTATAACTCATTGCGCTAGGGAAAAAAATCGAATTACATTTTCAGTGGAGTAGTATCTGCTGTTACATTAGGAACTTTTTCTTTATTTAAGAAAAAGGAGTGAGAAGTCAGTGCGGCTTCTGACAATACGGAGGACCCGAGTTCGATTCCCTGTAATGCTAGAGAGTTTTCCTTGATTGCAGGAATGGAACACTGGGTGTGAGTCTCGTGAGGCTAGCTGTAGCGCAGTTCCAAGGTCAAGGAGCCCGTCGACGACCGGGAAAGCGGTGTGCTGACCACATGCCCGTCCTTACCGCCTTTGATGACGTCAGTCGGGCTCCATTGGCCTGTCTAGAGCAAGAGCCATGTGTATGGAAAACACCTGTTACATCGCTGGAGGACTTAGTGGGTAGGATTGTTGCAGCAGCAGGTTGTCTTTGAGATACGTCTGGTATGTCTCAGTGCATCTGGACAAAACTTTACGCATTCATTTATAACATGTGACTAAAACACTACAACACCGTTTAGAAGCTCTGAGTAGCCTTTGTGAGGCCCGGTTCCTGTGTGGTTGCTGATACTTGTTGTGTAGCCAATGCACCATGTCAGTTCAGTTTTTTGCATCTACCTGTATATGAAACTAATAATGCCACAGGGGAGTGTCGTACGACCGTTGCTATCCACAATATACATAAATGACCTTGTGGATGACATCGGAAATTCACTGAGGCTTTTTGCGGACGATGCTGTGGTATATCGAGAGGTTGTAACAATGGAAAATTGTACTGGAATGCAGGAGGATCTGCAACGAATTGACGCTTCGTGCAGGGAATGGCAATTGAATCTCAATGTAGACAAGTGTAATGTGCCGCGAATACATAGAAAGAAAGATCCGTTATCATTTAGCTACAATATAGCAGGTCAGCAACTGGAAGCAGTTAATTCCATAAATTATCTGGGAGTACGCATTAGGAGTGATTTAAAATGGAATGATCATATAAAGTTGATGGTCGGTAAAGCAGATGCCAGACTGAGATTCATTGGAAGAATCCTAAGGAAATGCAATCCGAAAACAAAGGAAGTAAGTTACAGTACGCTTGTTCGCCCACTGCTTGAATACTGCTCCGTGGTGTGGGATCCGTACCAGATAGGGCTGATAGAAGAGATAGAGAAGATCCAACGGAGAGCAGCGCGCTTCGTTACAGGATCATGTAGTAATTGCGAAAGCGTTATGGATATGATAGATAAACTCCAGTGGAAGACTCTCCAGGAGAGAAGCTCAGTAGCTCGGTACCGGATTTTGTTGAAGTTTCGAGAACATACCTTCACCGAGGAGTCAAGCAGTATATTGGGGTTCTCAAGGTACCCTCCGCCACACACCGTCAGGTGGCTTGCCGAGTATGGATGTAGATGTAGATGTAGATGAAGGACGTGGAACCTTAGGCGTACCTACATGTCGAAGTGAGCGTACGTTTCGTAAGACTTTCTCGGCGCTGGTCACCTCAAATAAAACTTGTGTATGATTTTAAAAATACGTGTCGAATATCAGGGACCATTAAACGAGGGTAATGTACTTATTCAACGTCTGCCATCACTTTCCTAACAAGGCAATAAATATTCAACAAGCGAATTTTATACTTTATTGGAGTGCCTCTTTTGTTAAGAACAATAATGCATGCATTTCCTTAACAACAGAGGCACTGCGACGTCGTCAGCATCCGGCGACACCAGGTAGCGACTTTCCATTATGTCCACCCCTGAACGGGAATTACATAACGTTTCTACGAATACAGGTTGTGACGCAGGTATGACGATATATGCAGGTAGTCAAAGGGTTAAGGCGACCGCTCGTGTAAAGCGGTAAATCGGAGTCCCGTCCCGCACAATTTTCCATCGTCGTCATTCCATTGTACAGCCGATGGTTGTTCGTATTCACAACTGCGAATACATTTCATCTGCAGCGAAGTTTATTCGTCGCCAAACTGCCAGTGAATTTTTTTACTCAGTTAATGACAATAGTTGCCTTCCACCGTAATACATTAATAACAATATCATCATCATCATCATCATCATCATCATTTAAGACTGATTATGCCTTTCAGCGTTCAGTCTGGAGCATAGTCCCCCTTATAAAATTCCTCCATGATCCCCTATTCAGTGCTAACATTGGTGCGTCTTCTGATGTTAAGCCTATTTCTTCAAAATCGTTCTTAACCGAATCCATGTACCTTCTTGGTCTGCCCCGACTCCTCCTACCCTCTACTGCTGAACCCATGAGTGTCTTGGGTAACCTTGCTTCTCCCATGCGTGTAACATGACCCCACCATCTAAGCCTGTTCGCCCTGACTGCTACATCTATAGAGTTCATTCCCAGTTTTTCTTTGATTTCCTCATTGTGGACACCCTCCTGCCATTGTTCCCATCTACTAGTACCTGCAATCATCCTAGCTACTTTCATATCCGTAACCTCAACCTTGTTGATAAGGTAACCTGAATCCACCCAGCTTTCGCTCCCATACAACAAAGTTGGTCGAAAGATTTAACGGTGCACAGATAACTTTGTCTTGGTACTGACTTCCTTCTTGCAGAAGAGAGTAGATCGTAGCTGAGCGCTCACTGCATTAGCTTTGCTACACCTCGCTTCCAGTTCTTTCACTATGTTGCCATCCTGTGAGAATATGCATCCTAAGTACTTGAAACCGTCCACCTGTTCTAACTTTGTTCCTCCTATTTGGCACTCAATCCGTTTATATTTCTTTCCCACTGACATTACTTTCGTTTTGGAGATGTTAATCTTCATACCATAGTCCTTACATTTCTGATCTAGCTCTGAAATATTACTTTGCAAACTTTCAATCGAATCTGCCATCACAACTAAGTCATCCGTATATGCAAGACTGCTTATTTTGTGTTCACATATCTTAATCTCACCCAGCCAGTCTATTGTTTTCAACATATGATCCATAAATAATATGAACAACAGTGGAGACATGTTGCAGCCTTGTCTTACCCCTGAAACTACTCTGAACCATGAACTCAATTTACCGTCAACTCTAACTGCTGCCTGACTATCCATGTAAAGACCTTTAATTGCTTGCAAAAGTTTGCCTCCTATTCCATAATCTTGTAGAACAGACAATAACTTCCTCCTAGGAACCCGGTCGTATGCCTTTTCTAGATCTATAAAGCATAGATACAATTCCCTGTTCCACTCATAACACTTCTCCATTATTTGCCGTAAGCTAAAGATCTGGTCCTGACAACCTCTAAGAGGCCTAAACCCACACTGATTTTCATCCAATTGGTCCTCAACTAATACTCGCACTTTCCTTTCAACAATACCTGAGAAGATTTTACCCACAACGCTGATTAAAGAGATACCTCTGTAGTTGTTACAATCTTTTCTCTTTCCATGTTTAAACATTGGTGTGATTACAATATGGTTTTTAAAATTATAATTGCTCTTGGGTCATCTGGAAAACTTTAGGTGAGGCTGATCTACAAGCATAGCTGCATTTTCGAGCTGCTACTTTCTTCTACGTTCCGGCATCCCCCTAAACGTCTTGCTTTAGCAGTCACAAGAGGGGAGTGTATTCGTATCTCATGGTTGGTGTTGTAGCGAGTACTTTGAGCATTTTGTCACTGGTTGAGCTCTGGATTGGTCGAGACTTGGGGCACCCGGGCAGGCGCGGAACAAAGGAGTGCGGCGACATTTTCTTTACTGCTAAAGGCGCTAGCCGAACGTCACATCGGAATCCAACTTGTACTTGAGTTTCAGTTGGGAAGCGCGCTGTATTTATAAGAATGTACGATAATAATACACTCGTTTCCGTAATGCAATAGCGACTGTAGCAGAAACTAGCATTGTTTTGTTTGAATTAAACGTAAACATAAACAACTTTCTTTACTCACAAGCTGCTTTCAGCTTTTTTTTTAACACAGTGTTTAGTTCTCTACACTCGGAAAATTTATTTCGATGTAAATTGGTGATAGTTAAAACACACGAATAAGGTGAAATGCAGTATAAAAACAGGTAGTTTTAAGTTGAACGCATTTGCATCGTTCCAATTAGTCTGTTTAAAGTAGCTGTATGTAAGAAAACAGCATACGTTTATATATTTCCATTCAGGTTCGTTTGTACTGTCCTTTTGACGTATGTCCGTTTTCTTTTTATACATTCTGTATATTATACTCGAACGTATTCATCGAAGAACCGTCTGGTAGAGCAGATGAAGATTGTCAAAATACGTTTATATCTCTGTCTTCATTAACTGTTTAGTTCGCGTGACGTATGAAGTTAACACTGCTAATCAGTGACAGATGTCAAGGTCTTAACTCGAATGTCACAAAGCGAGGGTTTATTTTATCGCCTTAGCGCGTACGACAAACTTCATTCGCCCGAGAAGTGATACATTGCAAAACTAACAAAAAACGGTATTAAATAAATCCTAAACTATGTTTTTAAGCAGGAAAGGGAAGAGGAAAGCCAGAAATATGAAGTATGCGTCAAGAGTTAGAAAAGCCGTAAGCAATGAAAGGAGCAGCTTTTGCAGAAATAGCAGACAAAGACGAATATTGAGTGGGAAAAAACGTAAAAAATCAGCAGTAGATAATGTCTTTATCGAAATATGGGTGGAAGCGGGACTGTCATAAGCTGAAGAAATCATTCTCGTCGACCACACAAAGACGGAAACGACCTCCAGCTTGAGGTGCAGTACAGTATTTTGGGATAAAGGCCGTCGGGGCAGACCGCCTGTAGCCGCCACGACCGTCGATGTGGCAACGCCGCGCCCCGTCCTGCAGCCAGGCGCTGAGCACGTGACGTGCTGCTGCAGCGCGATCGAAAGCGCGCGGGGCCGCGGACCCGCAGCTGGAGAAACCTGCCCAGCCAACTGCAGCCGCACAACAGCCATGTTACATGCGGGTGCCACGGTCCACTTGACTCTATTCTTTTCTCTGAAGCCCAGAGTACTAAAGGGGCAGGGGAGTGGGAAATGTTACATCATTAATAATCCATCGTATTTTCCTACAGATAGTCCAATTTTATTCAAAGGAAGTCGTAATTTATAGGTTATGCACTAGTTAATTACAATTATTAGACCACCAACGGTACGTTACATACAAAAAACTTCAAAATGTCATGTTTTATACACTACAATGACTGACTAGGGGAAGGGATCGGTTAGTATGACGTATTATGAGGCATCAAGCAATCACCAATTTAGTATTGGACGGCAGCGTGGAGAGTAAAAATCGTAGAGGGAGACCAAGAGATGAATACAGTAAACAGATTCAGAAGGATGTAGGGTGCAATAGTTCCTCGGAGATGAAGATGCTTGCACAGGATAGAGTAGCTTGGAGAGCTGCATCAAACCAGTCTCTGGACTGAAGACCACAAGAATAACAACAACGACAATTGTACTGTTCAAAATGTTATTAGAAAAGAAGTAATTTCGCATCGTAACTAACGAGCAGACAAACCGTATGGTTCGAAGGACTTGTAGCATGCGAAGTGTGGTAGGTCCGCTGTTGTTTTCTATCTACATAAATGATATTTTCGATAGGGTGGATAGCAATGTGCGGCTGTTTGCTGATGCTGTGGTGTACGGGAAGGTGTCGTTGAGTGACTGTAGGAGAATACAAGATGACTTGGACAGGATTTGTGATCGGTGTAAAGAATGGCAGCTAACTCTAAATATAGATAAATGTAAATTAATGCAGATGAATAGGAAAAAGAATCCTGTAATGTTTGAATACTCCATTAGTAGTTTAGCGCTTGACACAGTCACGTCGATTAAATATTTGGGCGTAACACTGCAGAGCGATATGAAGTGGGACAAGCGTGTAATGGCAGTTGTGGGGAAGGCGGATAGTCGTCTTCGGTTCATTGGTAGAATTTTGGGAAGAAGTGGTTCATCTGTAAAGGAGACCGCTTATAGAAAACTAATACGACCTATTCTTGAGTACTGCTCGAGCGTTTGGGATCCTTATCAGGTTGGATTGAGGGAGGACATAGAAGCAATTCAGAGGCGGGCTGCTAGATTTGTTACTGGTAGGTTTGATCATCACTCGAGTGTTACGGAAATGGCTTCAGGAACTCGGGTGGGAGTCTCTAGAGGAAGGGAGGCATTCTTTTCGTGAATCGCTACTGAGGAAATTTAGAGAACCAGCATTTGAGGCTGACTGCAGTACAACTTTACTGCTGCCAACTTAAATTTCGCGGAAAGACCACAAAAATAAGATAAGTGAGATTAGGGCTCGTACAGAGGCATATAGGCTGTCACTTTTCCCTCGTTCTGTTTGGGAGTGGAACAGGGAGAGAAGATGCTAGTTGTGGTACGAGGTACCCTCCGCCACGCACCGTATGGTGGATTCCGGAGTATGTATGTAGATGTAGATGTGAAGATGCAACACAGGTGTACAACAAGGATCGATATTAGGGCCTCCGTTACGTCAAATTTGTTCCCTAGGTGAAAGACTCCAACAAGCAGATGTTATGTTCGATGAGGCTAAGAAGTAGTTGAATGCAATTAGATGAAAATAAATGAAAACAGAGTCCGCTAGCCTATAAGGAAAGTAAAACGCATTGTAACAGAATATTACCTACTAACTGTCTACTATCCTTTATTTCGCAACCACTTCAGCTATGGACTGCTGCTGTGGAACCCTTCGGTAGATTGCAGAAATGTGCTGCTGCTTCAGAAGAAAGCAAAATCACTTACATCAAAAATGTGGGCCATTGTAAATCATATTTGCTAAACCAGCAGTTATGACTGTTTATATCCACTATGTACTCAACTGTCTCATTCACCTGAAGCAGAACCACAATACTTATGGCGAAAGACATCAAATTCACCACGATAACGCCCATAAACAGGACAGTCTGCAGGCCAAGCTGTCGACTGACAAAGACTCAAGATACCTTCCCAATGCTGACCATGTAAATGTTATAATCCAGCTCAGAGTTATTGTACAATCCTGATATTTTGATTTTAATATTATGTCTTTCCTAGCGTTGTATTGTTATCATACATTAATGTAATCTTGACGCGGTCCGTACAGTCTTAACGAGTCAATGACGCAATCGACAGTCACTCGCATCCTCGTTTAGCGGTATTCAAGTCACGGTCCGCCCATCACGATTTAAGGTGGTTTTCTTGAAATACGTCACGAGTATGAAGACTAAGAATGAGGCTATTTTTCCTTAGTCTTGTCCATGTAAGCTATACACATTCTGTAAAGTGTTAGACTTCGACAACGTGTTAACCGCTGTCCGTTTTTCAATGAGTGGGTGATATGACACATCCGCTTCACGTTGCATCCGCTTGGCTAGTTTTGCGTCATGCCGGATACTCTTGCCTCTAGCTAACATCGCAGTATCTAAGCATGTGGTCCCTTCACTTTCGTTTTTACCAGTTATATGTTCCACATTTCCTACATCCAAAACTGAATGCACTGTACATTAGTTTGAGGGATATTTATGTAGATCCATACTCGTGACAGTTTCATGGTCTGTTTCACCATGAGGAATGACCAGGGACGGCCATTTAGACGAGGGACGGTTTTCAACTACCAGTAAATTTGAAGAAATATCTTAGGGCAGTTTGATGAAGCATTTTCACCAGTAGTAGTTTCGGTGAGAGTTCATTCTCGACAAGCAACGGCGACAGCAATTGTCGCATCTATTTTCTGCAGACAATACTTGCTGCACATTGGCCCAGACAGTGCAAGAGTCAACTTTAGTCCGACAATGCCGTAGTGCAGACCGTCGGTGCTGTTTACACGACTAACAATCGCAAAAATTCCGAGAGTGGATATGTCATGTATATCCCAGCGCGGAATCACGAAGGACAGAAATGTGTGAGTGTTTTGGTATTACCTATTTTCTTTCATATTGTGTTCGCGTTCTGAGCGAGGGAGATTGTCCATAAACCTCGGTGCGCCCCTAATCTCTCTTTATCTTTTCTCTCGAGATTCCTAAGCGAGATATACGATAACGGCAGCCTTATAGGTCCACGGTCTTCTTCGAATACACGTTCTCTAAATTTACCCAACAGGATTTCGCGAAAACTTTCTCCCAAGCACATTCATCTAAGTTTCTCGAGCATTCTGTTACACTTTCGTGGGCAGTGTATAGACCTGTTACAATCCTGGCAGGACGTTTCTCAGTTCGTACGACTTACTTGATAAGGACTACAAACACTGTAACAATATTCTAGGTTGGTTACTCTATGTGTCTTGTATGAGTTTTCCTTTACAGATGCAACGCATTTTCCCAGAATCAGAGTCTTCCATTCGCCTTCCCTAATAATGATTTTACGAGATGTCACATTCCATATCGTTTCTCAAGATTAACAAGGAAGTTGTGGTGTTGCCACAGACGGACCTCGAGTCTGCCACCAGCTCTTTTCGAGTCATGGAGGCCAGCTCCAAGGCTAATCTCTTTTATTCGATTTCAGTGACAGGGACAGGGAAGATACCGGTGACTTCATACCTACGTGTTTTCTGGTCGCTTCGCTTTATGGCAACTACCGTTTGTATACGAAACAAGCAGTTTGTTCTCGGAATTCAAAATACATTGGCACTGATTTTGTCGTCAGCGAACGGAAAAAGGTCGGCAGTTAACTTACACATCCGGAGCCTCTAACCTACATTCTTTTGTTCGGATTTCAAGCCAAAGCTTTTACGAGTATAAGCAACATAACGAAGAGGTTTCTTGAAAAAAAAAAGAGATGTATTCGTTACAATTTCTTATCACAGTTTTATCTTTCCATTGCAGTATCACGCACCTCTTCACTTGAGACACAAGTTTCACTTCGTCGACCCTCGCCAGCAAGGACGATAGAGCGACAGCCGATATATATATAACCAGGAAATAAATAAACCAACAGCTGTATTTTAATCTCTGATTTATTCCAGCGGCAACCGCTTCCGGCATACCATTATGCCATCATTCCGCACGAGTGTAAAGCCGTGTTACATTCGGTAATGCAGATAGTGGTTCTCTTTAGTATGATATTTGTCAGGCAATATATGCTCAGCCACAAAATTTCCAGTTGATGTGATGAATGGTTGTTGTTGTTGGTGTTGTGGTCTTCAGTCCTGAGGCAAGGTTCTTCATCTCCTAGTACCTACTGCAACCTACATCCCTCTGAATCTGCTTAGTGTATTCATCTCTTGGTCTCCCTCTACGATTTTTACCTTCCATGCTGCCCTCCAGTATTAAATTGGTGATCCCTTGATGCCTCAGAATATGCCCTACCAACCGATCCCTTCTTCTAGTCAAGTTGTGCCACAAACTCCTGTTCTCCCCAATTCTATTCAATACCTCCTCATTAGTTATGTGATCTACCTATCTAATCTTCAGCACTCTTCTGTAGCACCACATTTCGAAAGCTTCTATTCTCTTCTTGTCCAAACTATTTATCGTCCATGTTTCACTTCCATACATCGCTACACTCCATACAAATACTTTCAGAAACGACTTCCTGACACTTAAATCCATACTCGATGTTAACAAATTTATCTTCTTTAGAAACGCTTTCCTTGCCATTGCCAGTCGACATTTTATATCCTCTCTACTTCGACCATCATCAGTTATTTTGCTCCCCAAATAGCAAAACTCCTTTACTACTTTAAGTGTCTCATTTCCTAATCTAATTCCCTCAGCATCACCCGACTTAATTCGTCTACATTCCATTATCGTCGTTTTGCTTTTGTTGATGTTGATCTTATATCCTCCTTTCAAGACACTATCTATCCATTCCGTTCAACTTCTCTTCCAAGTCCTTTACTGTCTCTGACAGTAGTAGCTCTAAATCTGGAAAAATGTGAGTTAATGCGGATGAGTAGGAAGAGCAAACACGTAATGTTCGGATGCAGTATTGCTAGTGTGCTGCTTGACACAGTCAAGTCGTTTAAATCTCTGGACATAACGTTGCAAAGCGGTATGAGACGGATGGAGCATGTGAGAACAGTGGTAGGGAAGGCGACTGGTCGTCTTCGGTTTATTGGGAGAATTTTAGAACAGAGTGGTCCACCTGTAAAGGAGACCGCATATAGGAGTCTGGTGCGGCCTATTCTTGAGTACCGCTCGAGTGTTTGGGATCCGTACCAGGTCGAACTGAAGGAAGTCATCGAAGCAATTCAGAGACGGGCTGCTAGATTTGTTACCGTTAAGTTTGAACAACACGTGTTACGCAGATGCTTCGGGAACTCAAATGGGAAGGTAACGTTTTTTTTTTTTTCGAGAAACACTTCTGAGAAAATTTAGAGAACCGGGATTTGAAAATGACTGCCGAACGATTCTACTGCCGCCAACATACATTGCGCGTAAGGTCGTCTGTCTTCGTTTGGTAACTGTCGTAATTGAGTCGATGCAAAAGGGGCGCAATCGCAGTTTGTATACCAATTCGTTCAATATGCTGCGTAATTCCCTTTACAGACTTTGAGGACAGGTTTCTTACACTAAAACATAAAAAAAATGTCGAGTAAACATGGGTTCTAAAATGCATACTTTAAGAGCTCTGAGCATTTCTACATCTTCGCACCTGTGAAACACATCTCTTCTATCTCCTTGGTTTCGTGTAAGGGACCTGTCCTCAATGTCTATAAAGGGAATTTAGTTACACCCTCTATACGATGAGTTTACGCAAATTAGGTGTTGCCTACATTATTTCTAGACTAGCCTTTTTGCTGCTATATCTTTTTAAGCCAAGCAGCCAGAAAGCAGTAAAAGTTGATGAGTGTGGTGGAACAGTAGATCTGAGAGAGAGATTTTTTAAAATTATATTATACCATGAAAATTATGTTATATCATTCAGTTTCAGTCCAAGGTCGCAATTAAGCAAGATTCTCGTACTATTTTGAAAAACTCAATTACAAAAATTTTTGGTAATCATAGAAAGCAAACTGCTGATATCGAAAATAATATATTTGGCGGAGGTGCTTAATTATCCATTACTAAAGTCGCCCCCGCTTTTCTGTCTTGTTCTTCCTAGCGTTACGCCGTGGTCACGAGTTATTTGTTTATATCTTGATTGAGAAATTTCTATTTGCACCTTTGTAGCCACATGCCCTTTCAGATGACACGGCAAGACAGTCTCCGAGAGGAAAATCGTGAGCGCCAGCTAGCTATATATAAATCATGTAAAGTTTGTTCTGCGTGTTATTATATTTTAACTGTTTGTCTATCGTATTTTCTGAGGAGGAGGTCAGGGATCAGCCAGGCATTCTCGAAAACGAGCGTCGGAAACGCCCTAAAACAGTTCACGAGACGGCCTGTGCAGGTCGGCGGCCATTAAGCCGGAAGACCGCATCGATCCAGGGTGTGGCTCACCTGGCTGTCTCACAGCTGGCGCGCGAGCGTGGGAAGCAGCGCTGCTGATAAAACTCACTATCTAGAAAAAAATGTTCGGCGTCAATAACAGCTGCATCATCTGTTTCACCACGTAGAACTTTTCTTTCTGCTTTGCGTAACAGCAGAATTTAGTGTCAGTATTCCAGGTTTAAAAGTGGCATAGTCACAGCTGCAAAATACTAACGCGAATTCTTTACAGACGAATGGAAAAACTGGTAGAAGCCGACCTCGGGGAAGATCAGTTTGGATTCCGTAGAAATTTTGGAACACGTGAGGCAATACTGACCCTACGACTTATCTTAGAAGAAAGATTAAGGAAAGGCAAACCTACGTTTCTAGCATTTGTAGATTTAGAGAAAGCTTTTGACAATGTTGACTGGAATACTTAAATTCTAAAGGTGGCAGGGGTAAAATACAGGGAGCGAAAGGCTATTTACAATTTGTACAGAAACCAGATGGCAGTTATGAGAGTCGAGGAGCATGAAATGGAAGCAGTGGTTGGGAAGGGGGTGAGACAGGGTTAGGGTTGTAGCCTCTCCCCGATGTTATTCAATCTGTATATTGAGCAAGCAGTGAAGGAAACAAAAGAAAAATTCGGAGTAGGTATTAAAATCCATGGAGAAGAAATAAAAACTTTTAAGGTTCGCCGATGACATTGTAATTCTGTCAGAGACAGCAAAGGACTTGGTAGAGCAGTTGAACGGAATGGACAGAGTCTTGAAAGGAGGATATAAGATCAACATCAACAAAAGCAAAACGAGGATAATGGAATGTAGTTGAATTAAGTAGGGTGATGCTGAGGGAATTAGATTAGGAAATGAGACTCTTAAAGTAGTAAAGGAGTTTTGCTATTTGGGGAGCAAAATAACTGATGATGGTCGAAGTAGAGAGGACATAAAATGTAGACTGGCAATGGCAAGGAAAGCGTTTTTGAAGAAGAGAAATTTGTCAACATCGAGTATATATTTAAGCGTCAGGAAGTCGTTTCTGAAAGTATTTGTATGGAGTGTAGCCATGTATGGAAGTGAAACATGGACGATAAATAGTTTGGACAAGAAGAGAATAGAAGCTCTCGAAATGTGGTGCTACAGAAGAATGCTGAAGATTAGATGGGTAGATCACATAACTAATGAGGAGGTATTGAATAGAATTGGGGAGAAGAGGAGTTTGTGGCACAACTTGACTAGAAGAAGGGATCGGTTTCTTAGGACATGTTCTGAGACATCGAGGGATCACCAGTTTAGTATTGGAGGGCAGTGTGGAGGGTAAAAATCGTAGAGGGAGACCAAGAGATGAATACACTAAGCAGATTCAGAAGGAAGCTTGCACAGGATAGAGTAGCATGGAGAGCTGCATCAAACCAGTCTCAAGACTGAAGACCACAACAACAACAACAACAACCACTAAGGAGCCGCGCGGGATTAGCCAAGCGGTCAAAGGCGCTGCAGTCATGGACTGTGCAGCTGGTTCTGGCGCAGGTTCGAGTCCTCCCTCGGGCATGGGTGTGTGTGTTTGTCCTTAGGATAATTTAGGTTAAGTAATGTGTAAGCTTAGGGACTGATGACCTTAGCAGCTAAGTCCCATAAGATTTCACACACATTTCCTCCTCAACCAAGAAGGAAGTATCCTGGATGGGACGGGAATCGGTAGACGTTAATGTATATCTACAGACAAACAAATGATCACATTTTCAGAAACATTGTATGACTTATTCAAGAGAAAGAGCTTCACAAACTGAGCAAGTCAATAACACGTTGGTCCACATCTGGCCGTTATGGAAGCAATTATTCGGCGTGGTACTGGTCGCCACAGTTGTTCGGATGCCGTCATAAGGGATACCGTGGCAAATTCTGTCCAACTGGCGCGTTAGATGATCAAAATCACGAGCTGGTAGGAGCGCCCTGTCCATAATGCTCCAAACGTTCTCAACGGGGAAGAGATCCTCCGACCTTGCTGGCGAAGGTAGGGTTTGGCAAGCATGAAGGCAAGCAACAGATCTCTCGCCGTGTGCGGGCGGGTATTATCGTGCTGAAATGTAAGGCTAGGATGGCTTGCCACGAAAGGCAACAAAATGGTGCGAAGAATACAGTTGACGCACCGCTGTGCTGTGAGGATACTACGGATAATAACCAGGAGGGGGGGGGGGGTTCGCCAAACTATCACTCGTGGTTGTAGGGCCGCATGGCGGGCAACAGTCAGGTTGGTATCCCACTGCTAGACTGGGCGTCTTCAGAAAAGTCATCGCTGGTCATTGGGCCTCTGTTAGAAGCGGGACTCACCAATGAAGACAGTTCTACTCCAGTCGATGAGATTCCAGGCCGAAGACGTGTCGAGACACCCTGGGCGGCTGTGGGATATCAACCTTAGTGTCACCCACCATACGGCCTGACAACCAGCGTGCCACTTCCTTTCATAGCAGACCCCCTTGGCTGTCATCCACGACACTCTTACAGTACATCAGTACGCTGAAAATATTCTACGGCTTATTTTCTTGCCCTTGATGTCGAGCCATCGTGGGTTAACATGTCAACAAGAGAAAGCCAGCCTGTACATAACAAGAGTTCCTTCTGGTTGTCTTCGTGATTGCCTGATAATACCTTGGCCAGCCAGATCGCCAGATCTCTCCCCAGTCGAGAAGCTGTAGCTGTAAAACGCGCCAATTATACAGAATTTGACACGATATCCCTCTGAAGGATATCTAACAGCTCTGTTGGTCAATGCTTACCCAGGACCCACAGATGGGCTAACGCGTTATTGACTTGCACAATTTACAGAAAAGAAGCGGGGGCAAATTTTGATACTGAGGTATCAGCAATCACGAGACAGATATGTGCTGATCTCTTTTCTCCTCCTGTACTGTTCGCCAAGACAGACTACGAAGCAGCAGCCGCTCCACATGACAGAGGAACGTGATTCCACGGTGTTTTATATGTAAGCATTGGATGAAGAATGACGGGAAGGAGAACGACGACCTGCTTTATCTTCAAACTTTGAAACAGCCCTTAGTGGAAGATGTGAAAGAATTCTCCTGTATAGGAAGCCAGATTACCACAGGGTGGCCGACGCCACGTACTTGCAAGAGATGGTGTAATCAACACCTGAAAGAATTTGAACGGAGTCTCATTGTGGGTGTTCATTTGACTGGCTGGTCAAATTAAGCAATATCCAGGTTTGTGGGGCATTCAGAATTACTCTCCCACTCATAGGATGCCATTAGACACCAGAGTACAAACAGTTGCGTTTGGAGTGGTGCCGTGACTGGGAAGCATGGACTGCTGATGATTGGCTTTGAATTGTGTTGAGCGATGAATTGTGCTTCTGCACTGCCCTGAATGACCATCGCTGAGTGAGGTGGTGACTTGGAGAGAGAGCCTACTTTTCCAGCGTCAGTGGAGAGACACTGCGGTGTTACTTCTGGTATCACGGTGTGGGGAACCATTGGGTATGGCTTCTGTCAAGGCTGGTATTAATTGAGGAAATTCTGACGTCACAGTGTTACATCACTGACTTCCTGCATCGTCGCGTGTCACCTCTCGTATTGCAAAATTGTGGTGATATTTTTCAACAGGACAATGGTTGTCCATACATAGCACTTGTCTCTTGACAGGTCTGCATAATGTTGAGGTACTTCGTTAATCTGCAAGATCATTTTCAACAGGACAATGGTTGTCCATACACAGCACTTGTCTCTTGACAGGTCTGCATAATGTTGAGGTACTTCGTTAATCTGCAAGATCACCAGGTCTGCCCTCAATAGAACATTTGTGAGACTATCTTAGACGTTAACTCTGTCGCAGTGGCAGTTTTCATGATATCAAGGACCAGTTAACCAAATCAATGCATGCGTCCAGACCAGAGGGGTGCAACGTCATATTGAAAGATAGGCTCATATAGCCAAGTGGTTTGTAAATATGATACCACTTTTTGTTATCAGTGAAAAACGTATCATACCCTCTGATCCTGTGAAGTTTCGTTTTCTTTCAACGTCCACTTCTGGGTGTTGCACTTTTTTGGCAGGCAGGATAGAAGCATTTCAAAAATAAATCGGCGGACAAAGCGCGAAATAAAGACATAGTAAAGGGAATAGGTGGGGAAAAAGTCTATGGAAGTCCCTTGCCAGAAGAAGGGATATGTTACTACGCTGTCTACTACGGTATCCAGTAGTAAGTTAACTTGGAGTTGGAAGGAGTACAACACGGGAAAAATGGTAGCCGGAGGCAGAGAGTTGTGTATACAGAACGTACTGTGGAGGTAATATGTAGAGATTAGAAAATGGAGTACAACATCAAACTAGACGAACAGCTGGAGACTTAAAAATTACTTCAAGTCAAAGAAGTTGTTCGCAAAATACAAATTAGGGGAACGATTCCAACAGAAATGAGATTTATCTTATTCTCAGGCATCTTGTAAATAAATTGCATTGAACATTGTCTGACAGGGAGAGGAAGAAATCAGCCATGACCTTATCTCGGAAACCATACTGATATCCATCTCAACTGAATTATGGAAAACACGAAACGCTTGGATCAGGATTTTCCCAGAGCGGGTTTTGAACCACGTCCCTTCCGCATACTAGTTTAATGTGTTAAAACTGCGTCATTTTTTCCGGTTTGCAGGTTCAGATACAGTGCTGACAATGACAAAACCTGAAGAGACAATGACGCATGAAGACGTTCATCGTTGTGAAAACCGCTGATGCTTTCTTACTTGCTGCGTTAAGGCAGCCCCGTTTGTTGCGCAGTATTCTTTGCGATACGCTATCTACGGCGGCTTCAGAAGTCTAGACCATTCCACTGTCACACAGTGCTCGTAGGTGGAAAGTCTTATCTCAGCACTGCAGACAAAGGTTCTCACGAGCATTGTTTCGTGCATGACTACACAGTTTGCATAGAGTTCTATGGAAGACGGAGAAGGCAGGTTCAGACTTTGCCGTCTAATGTTCGAGACGGATGCCGTTGCATCACGTGGCGTTGAGAACCCTGACTCACAGCCTGTTTTCTCAGTTCGTCGTTTCAGCTATCGCTCCCAGCTGCTCACGCCGCCGCTGAATCAGACAAATAACCAGCGTGCAGAGGGGGCTCCGAAGCGTAATTGTCCATTGCTGACAAGCATGCGCGTGGCAGGAATGAGGTAGCGTGTCGATTGAGTGGTCTAGACAGGATAGTACGCCCTGTTCTAAAAACGTTTTCATTAATGCAACTACTTGCAAAATTGTAATCATGACTGACTTGAAAAGGTTCGAGTTACGTAAATATATCAAATCGTCTTTCGTACTCATTGCACTGATACCATCGAATTAATGGGGTCTGATTCCCCGTTCGTGCACATGGTATCAGGTACTGCTCTATCAATAATTTATTACTACTGGCACTGTATATGCAACTAATGAAATGTGTTTTTCTTTACGATAGACTTTTCGTTTTATCCAGATAAAACATCGCCAACGGTAGGATTTTCTCGCATTTCTTGCTTTTAATGTGGATGTGATATCTGTGTCCAAGTTTCTGTGGAATTTTCCCCTTTGGCAATGGAGGTGTAAATTACAGTATGGCAGTGTAAGACCATAACTGGTGAACGATGATACACAACGAGGCCGACAGTCTACAGGTAACGCTATATTTTTCGGAGAGCCAATAATGCAGTTCACGGGCTAGTATGGGGCGAAAGGGAACAAGGAGAACTGTTTTGCTGCTCCCCGCCGCACCTCTCGCAAGCATTCTTCTCAGCAGCCCACTTTTCTCTCAAGAGCGTACGCAGAACCTGTGCCAGAAGGGTAGAGGAGGGAGAGGGGGAAAACTCATTTACTTTCACCAAAGGGGGAGGGATGGACTAAAGGGAGCACAATTTCTGACAAAATAAAACAAAAAAACTATTGAATAATAACATTTATTAACTACAAAATAGGTCGTGCAAATGTTGGGAATACTTTTTTTTTAGTCGTTTCCTCCTAAATTCGCTAAAGTCAGATTTTTTTTGGTCTTTCCCCTTCTGTCTTGCCTCACTCAACTAATTGTGGTTCGGCGGTTCTGCCAGTGAGCTCACGAACCGAATCAGATTTGTTATTGGTAACAGGTACGGTCAGTCTGTGAATCGATGCCTTTATTTGACTGGAAATGCCTCTGCAGCCGCTCAGGTGGTAAGGTTATCCACGCCGTGTAGCAACTGAAAATTAACCTGTGTTCAAGGTGGTCTTGTAGTGGTTTTCAATCCGAAAAAATGTTTTGATGCAGCCCTCCACGCTAGTTTATCCTGAGCAAGCGTCTTCTTTCCAAATGGCTCTGAGCACTATGAGACTTAACTGCTGTGGTCATCAGTCCCTTAGAACATAGAACTACTTAAACCTAACTAACCTAAGGACATCACACACATCCATGCCCGAGGCAGGATTCGAACCTGCGACCGTAGCGGTCGCGCGGTTCCAGACTGGAGCGCCTACACACACACACACACACACACACACACACACACGTACTTCCTTCCATTACCAAAATGAAGATTCGTTAGGTATTTTTTTTATTGGTTATTCGCTGTAGTCAACTAATTTTCAATGTACTTCTGTAACACCACATCTCAAAAGCTTTTCCTCTTGTCAGAAATTTTTGTTGTGCACGTTTCACCTCCGTGAAAGACTACGCTTTAGACAAATGCCTATTGAAAAGGCATTCTATAATTTAAATTTGTATTCCATTTCAGTAAATTTCTCTTTTTCAAAAACACTTTTCTTGCCATTGTCATTCCGCATTTTATGTCCGCTCTATTTTGACAATCATCAACTATAGCCAAATAACAAAAAGAAATTTATTGACATAGTTCACAAAATAAGTTTTAGAAACCTTTTTCTGGAGGCATTTGTCTGAAAACCGTCTCGGACAGAATCACAATGTCGTAGGCAAACCTGATACTTTTTACTTCTCCTTCCTGAACTTTAATTCTCTTTTCAAACTTCTCTTTCGTTTTCTTTGTTGCTGGCCCAGCGTACCGATTGAATAACGTCGAAGATAGGTGGTACATACCTCTCTCTCTCTCTCTCTCTCTCTCTCTCTCTCTCCCTCTCTGCCTTCTCAACTACTGCTAGCTTTTCATGTCTTCGGTCCTTATTACTACACTCTGGCTTTGTACAAGTTGTAAACAACCTTGCGCCCCCTGCCTGTACTTTATCTCTGCTACCTTTAGCATTTCAAAGTGTGTATTCCAGTAAAAATCGTCAGAAGCTTTCTCTAAAACTGAAAACACTCTAAATATATCTTCTAAGATAAGTCGAAGAATCACTGTCGCCTCTAATGACATATAGTTATGTTTGTTATTCTTGCCGGAATGTTTTGGTTAATATTTTAAGCAGTTTTATTTTATAACTTTTAGTAACACGAAACCTCTTTCTGGTTTCACAGTAGTATTTTCAGTTAGGAGTTAAAAAGTCGATTAAAACATATGCATTACAAAACTACTTTTTAAGTGTAGACCGCATGGGCGAACGCCCAAAAATGTGACCTCGTGCACTGACCTTCGTCAAGGGCACAGGCTTCGGCGGCAACAGCTGGTTATCTCGTCTTTGTTCACCTTGTGCCAGCCCCCTGGCAACCGCTCCAGGGACACGTAGCTCTCTGAGCCGAGAAACTACGCCGACATACATAAACTATACTTCTCCAAAGCATTTGCTTGCACAGGATTAAAATTATTATTGCTCGCTATGCAGTTTTGTTTTCTTTCTTCTGTGCTGTCACCTTAATGCTTGCTAACTGGGCGTTATTGCCTTTAGTTTGTCGGTGAAGCGGCCTACCAGTTAATCAGTTGGATATACCGTATATTCAGCAGATTACAAACATGGTAAACGCTGTGAGATGGAACGTGTTGTTTGTGCACACATTTCGCGAGAAATAAGGAACAAACACATTACGTGGATATTCCCTGCATATGAAACTGTTAAGAAGTTAGATAAAATGTAATTTAGAAATATTGTAATTACATAAAATATTAAATGTAGAAGATGGGACTGTGCAACGCTACTACAGAAAAAAAAACACGATTCGAGTAAGATCAACGAAGAAGTCACATCAAAGAAAACCTCACTCACAGGAAGAAGGAAGAGCGCAACATGTACATAGTTAACGTGACACAGACCTGTCTTTAAATGTGTTGTCCAAGGTGCAGTAGCTGCTGACGATAAGTAAGCGGCAAACTAGTTTCCCAAGAACCTTGCCAAGTACGGCTGTATGGAGGCCCCTACGTATTTCCGCTGCGTTCCAAAGCTTATTAGATGACTCAAGACAATGAAGTATTTGAGCTTTCTAATTCAAAATCAATGAGTAAATCGACGCTGACGTGATTTTCCTTTCCTTTGTTTAGATTTCAGTGTACGTATAAAAAAGTGATACAACAATTAGATTTTACCTCTGTGAATCGTGTCCAGAGGTGAATCATTGAGCAAAGGATCTCACTGACTGGAAATCTCAGACCCTGCAATGTATATTCCTTACATATATACAATAAAAATAAATTGCAAACCACACTACGTCGTAGAACGGAGATCGTAAATACTCGTGCCTTTGTTATGTATAGAAACTAATCGGACATATATTAAAACAGGCAGTGGCAAACTGAAGAGTGGAAATAGAAAAAAAACCTTCTACGTGCCACATCTGACATCTACATCTACTATACTCGGCGTATCACTGTGAAATGCATGGCAGAGGTTACGTCCCACTGTACCAGCTTTCTCGTCTCATTCGCGTATGGAGCGCGTTAAAAATGATTGTTTAAATGCGCCTGTCCGTGCTGTAATTAATCTAATATCATCGTGGCGATACCTGTGGGAACGATATGGGGGGGGGGGGGGGGGCCTATTCCAACAGTCATCCGGTTCTTGATGTCGGTAGACATTACCCGGGATTGTTTTTCGTGTACCTTCAAGAGCCTGGGAGTTCTGTTCTTTCGACATCTCAGTCACGCACTCCGCAAGTCAAACAAAACTGTGATCATTCCTGCTGCCCTTCTCTGTTTACGTTCAGTATCCTCTGCGAGTCCATTCCAACATTGACTCACTGATGTTATATTCATAGGATGCTATGTTTTTCGTTTTGTGATGTGCAAAATTTTACATTTCTGAACATTTAAATAAGTTGCCAATCATTTTACCACTTTGAAATCTTATCGAGGTCTGACTGAATATTTGTATAGCTTCGTTCAGACTGCACTTCGCTGTAGGAAACTGCATCATCTGCGAAAAGCCTGAGGTTACTATTAATATTGTCAGCAGGGTCTCTACCATGCAGCTTGAACAGCAAGGGACCCATTACACTTTCATGCGATACACCCGAAGTTATTTCTCCATTTTTCGATGACTTTCCATCCAAGATAACATGTTGCGTCCTCACTACCAAGAAATTATCAATCCAGTCACATATTTCTTCTGATACCCCATACGACCATACTTTTGTCAGAAGAATGTACATTACGATATGTATCTTAAAATTTAGGAGATATTCTGATACCATTGAATTGTGCTGCGCACTGCATCACCACAAAACTGAGACAAATTGGAAAATAAATACTTTATTAAGAACGTTCTAAGTGCCATGCCATGATACTAACTAGTTCTAGGTGGCATTAAGGAAATTTTTGCAAATTGGTTCTTGCGAAGAACAAAACAGCCACTGTTAATATGCTATTTGCACCTAAAGTAGTAGAGAAGTTTGCTATTTGGGCAATAAGGTAACTGATGATGGCCGAAGTAGGGAGGATACAAAATGTAGACTGGCAATGGCAAGACAAATATTTCTGAAGAAGAGAGATTTGGTAACATAGAATATGTCGGAAAGTCTTTTTCTAAAAGTATTGGTATGGAGTTAGCCACGTATGGAAGTGAAACATCGACGATAAACAGTTTAGACAATAAGACAATAGAAGCTTTTGAAATTTGGTGCTACAGAAGATTGCTGAAGATTAGGTGGGTAGATCACGTAACTAATTGGGGGGGGGGGGTACTGAATAGAATTAGGGAGAAAAGTAATTTGTGGCACAGTCTGAGAAAAAGAAGAGATCGAGTGATAGGACATTTCTGAAACGGCAAGGAATCACCAATTTAGAACTGAAGGAGATTTTGGGGGGGGGGGGGGGGGGGAGCAATCGTAGAGGGAGACCAATAGATGAATACAATAAGCAGATTTGGATGGATGTAGGTTGTAGTAGTTATCTTAAAATAAGAGTTACTTAAAGTACAGTCATAAACATCTGCAATTTCTGGTTCGCAACGAATGATCCCAAGCTAGAAGAAAATTCCAGAAACAGACAAATTTAGACACAATGCATAGCTGTAAGTACTTCTGCAGATGTTTAGACGCTGATTATAATGCTTTTGCCACGCTCCTCGAGAGATACCTCTGTTAAGTATACAAAGTTGTCTTGTGCTACATTTCAAAGTGATATGTACTTTCTGGGGTAGCTGAAAACATAACAGGCTGTAGATACACCGTAGCTTACTTAGAATTCTGAACCGAAGTGAGTTAATGTAGTGATTAAGGTAATGAACTCGAATTCGAAAAGAACGTGGTACAAATCTACATCTAGATTTCGGCTTTCCTTGATTTTCCTAGGCGAATGGCGGTTCATTAATTCGTAATTTTCCTTTTCTTCGAGTTTTGCTTCATATTATTATACTATTGAAAAATTACTATTGAAAAATTAAAATTTGTTACTAAGACTATTTTTTCTGGGCTTTATGCATGACTGCCTTCAGCATGCGAATGATGTTCCTATCTAAACGTAAAAGGATTTTCCCGATTGAGTCCAAGTACTGAGAAACTTCCTCAGCTTACCAATGGGTTTCCATGTTTAGACTGTAACTCCGTATTTTTTGCGTCGTAAGATGCATGAATAATAAATCTGCATTTGTGGCTAAAAATTACGAAATTTTCGACGTGATTTCAATATCCATCTCACTAAGAAACGCCTAGTTACACACTCATTGTAATGTTCAGATCTACGTGCTTTCCTCACTGTAAATAGTGAGAAAATAAATAATAGGGTCAGTAGGTCAATAAATATTGTTGCAACACTTATCTTTCGATCCTGTTTTTTGAAGCACGGAGTTTACAGTTTAGCACTATCCGTGAGGAAATGCAGTCGTCCATTCACGAGTAATTTTTTTATTTATTTACGAATCTCTAAGTAAAATGTTATAATTCATAAACTGTGTGAGAAGTTTGTGCTTTCTGTGGCTTCACCTCAATTGATCTCAGTTTGTAATGAAGTCTAATAGTGATTTGTATCACAAATATTGTTGCACCTTATGACCTTCTATAAGTACCTGCGTGATACAGATCAATTGCTTACCGTACAAGACCCAGCAACAGGAAAAAAGCAAGTTTTCCCGTGAAATGAAATGTATGTGTGACTTGAGATTAATAGTAGGTATAGCCTTTGGGCGTTGATTTGATACAATAATTGCACGGTTTCAGTTAGTTTTTTACTTGACAGTTAAATAAAACACAACAGTTTTCGTAAACAACCTTTGCTTTCATATTAGCTGAAAAACTTTAAACAGTCAAAACGTGTGTTCTTTATAACATTATTTTTGCTGAAGCAGTTGCATTTCCGAAAACATTTCGTACGCCAGAAGTGATCGAATATGTATGATTTAGCTTATTTGAGTCGATGTGACTTGTGATTTTCGGTTTTTCACTTGAGAAATAGAACTCACAGCATTCAAAACTTCCACTTAGGGCAGTTGATAACACATGATGAATGATCTCCCGCCAAGCTCCGGACGACTTTTTACACTGATAGTAGACGCTTCGATACCTAACGTGGCACACGTAGAGCAGTTTCATACCATGTATTCAGTGCCAGTTAATTTGCAAAAAGGCAGGGTATTTGCGGCTTTGTCTGGAATAGTAAGGCCTGCTGAGGGAAGCACTGCTTTGTTGCCGTTACAAGAGGAAGTGGCAGGCTAGCAGGATGTTGGTCAATTGGGGCCGCCGAGGATGGCGTATGCTGTGACCTGCTAAACAAGCTACGGTCTGCAGAGGGGAAAGCTCGCCACACGTCTGCTCAGAGTTCTGTGCAGCTTGTCAAATCCGCTCTTATTTGATGCCCCGCACACCTTACCAGAACGACGAAGCCAAAAAGTTGGTATAAGGCTACGTGAGTTACGAGATCATATTAAGTATCAGCACTCGTAATAATAATTTACCACAGCTTCTTTCAACAAAAAACTGATTCCAGGTATTGAAAAAAAAAAACAAAGACCAAACATCACTAAAGCTAAAAAAGAATCTGTATCACCCTACATCTCGTAAAATAAGAATAGCTTTCACTCAAAATGATGATTAATGCTTACAGGTATTCGAATCTATAAGAGAAACAGCGTTGAACTACCAACTTTTTTTATTGTTCATTTCGTTCCCCACACTGCTCAGAGGCGTACTGGCAACTGCCATTTTGCTGCTATTCAGCCTAATGGTATTATGAAAAAGTCACACTGTTACGCGGAGTGGAGAAGAATAAAATAGTGGGTTCAAAATAAATGTAGTGGACATCTTTAGATGTTTCGTTGTTTATGTGCGATATATGTTCGTTATATTCATTAAAATATTAGTCGGAGCCATTATCTAATATAGGAAATCTGAAATCATCTTGCCATTTTACCTTTTATAACGAAAAGTGCTTAAATATGGCATGAACACAGACATTAGGCTACGCTACAAATGTCTGTTACCATAACCTTTATTTCGCATTTACATTCGTTGGCTACGCCAACCTACTCTAGATGTCGGCATACGCTAGAGATCAATCTGTAATCGCAGCCAAGACATCAGGGCAGGGGGGAGGGAGCGGGGGGGGGGGGGGCGGGAATACCACGCACTGGCCAGTTATGGTGTGGCTAGCGGTATGGTGTAGATGAAGATGCTGCCTGTGGTAAGTCCGTGGAGTTCAAGTAGTACTGGAATGGTAAGAAGGGTGGATTGAGGGGCAATGCAGCTGAATAGCTATGTCTGGGAGCGGCGGGGGTCATGCTGGGCAGGGTCACAAGGGGAGAGGGAGAGAGTAACGGAAATGCAAATTGTGCTCGTCTAGCAGGCTTCCCAAGAAAGACGTCAAGTATCTCTCGGGGACCTGTTTGAAAATTTTGTTTCCAGGGCGGAATCTAGGAACATTTTTCAGCCCTATTACACGTACCACTCCTGCAGGGAGTGTACAGTTACATTCCGGTAAGAACGGGTGGCAAACACGTATCTTAGGCTGCCCTCATCCACCCATTTGTGGAAGGAAACTTAATATATCGTTTTTACTATTTGCCACGCCTTAAACGATAATTCGACAAGTATAGATGTTGTTGTTGTTGTGGTCTTCAGTCCTGAGACTGGTTTGATGCAGCTGTCCATGCTACTCTATCCTGTGCAAGCTTCTTCATCTCCCAGTACCTACTGCAGCCTACATCCTTCTGAATTTGCTTAGTGTATTCATCTCTTGGTCTCCCTCTACGATTTTTACCCTCCATGCTGCCCTCCAGTACTAAATTGGTGATCCCTTGATGCCTCAGAACATGTTCTACCAACCGGTTCCTTCTTCTAGTCAAGTTGTGCCACAAACTCCTCTTCTCCCCAATTCAATTCAATACCTCCTCATTAGTTATGTGATCTACCCATCTAATCTTCAGCACTCTTCTGTAGCACCACACTTCGAAAGCTTCTATTCTCTTCTTGTCTAAACTATTTATCGTCCATGTTTCACTTCCAGACATGGCTACACTCCATACAAATACTTTCAGAAACGACTTAGATATACATGTAAATTATGCAAACGGAAAGAGAAGTGCATCTCAGCGTAAATCCTTAAATTATTTAATGGCCATTCACTAAAATAAAATCGGAAATGAGACGATAAGATGAAAGTGAATGGACTAGCCAATTTTAATATAGATTGATTTAAGCAGAGTGAATTGATTAAATGCAGTTTGTTTGTCCTTCTGAAGAAGACGGGTTTAAATCCGTCGAAACCGCGGTCAAGGTTATTTGAAGGCCACGTTTATTGCAACTGGTTGGCTGTCTTTTACTCCTGCTGATTTAAGTAGAATAAATAAAATGTTTCTTTAATTTAATCGAACAGCGAGAGCGAGGACAACTAAAGAGAATGACATATTTCTGTGGCCAAATACAAGCCATTTCAGGAGGACACAGTCTTAGGTTGAGGTGTGAGAGTACAGACCTGGCAAGAATGTAGCCAATGTACTTGACTGCTGTGAGGTGAGGCTACAAGAATGTACGGTCGCAAGAAGGCCGAGCTGCGGACGGCCACGTGACACTGTACAGAGGCAGGACCATCGTGTTCGGCGTATGGCTCTTGCCCATCGTACTGTTTTTGAAGCAGCAACTTCAGCAGTAGCTGGCACCAGTGACACAACGAACTGCTACAAATCGGTTACTTGAAGGACAGCATCGAGCAAGACCCCTTGTAACGTGCACGCCACGCCGGCCGCAGTAGCCGTGCGGTTCTGGCGCTGCAGTCCGGAACCGCGGGACTGCTACGGTCGCAGGTTCGAATCCTGTCTCGGGCATGGGTGCGTGTGATGTCCTTAGGTTAGTTAGGTTTAAGTAGTTCTAAGTTCTAGGGGACTTATGACCTAAGATGTTGAGTCCCATAGTGCTCAGAGCCATTTGGACCATTTTTTTTTTTCGTGCACGCCACTGACCCCGAATCACCGCCATTTGCGACTTCAGTGGTGTCAGGCGAGAGCTCGTAGGAGGGCAAGGCGGAGGTCTGTTGCGTTTTCTGATGAAAGCTGGTTGTACCTCGGTGACGCACCGTGACTGCAAATTTGTACATCAGTCGACTTGCTGTGGTGCAATTCATCAACAGCCTTCCAATGGTGTTTTCCAACAGGATAACGCTCGCCCACACTCCCATCACGCACTGCAGGGTGTCAACAAGTTGCCTTGGCCTGCTCGATCACCAAATCTCTCTCCAGTCGAGCACATATGGGGCATCATCGGACGACAACTCCAGCGTCAGCCACAAACAGCATTAACCGTCCCAATATTGACCTACCAAGATCAACAGGCATGGAACTCCATTGTACAAACTGACAGCCAGCACCTGTACGTTTCCGCGCTTGCCTCCGACATTTTGGCGCTTATACCGGTTATTAACGTGCCAGCATTTCACCTTTGCAGTGGCTTATTTCTTTGCTTACGTGAACCTGTGAACTTGCAATGTTAATCGCTTAAATACACTCCTGGAAATTGAAATAAGAACACCGTGAATTCATTGTCCCAGGAAGGGGAAACTTTATTGACACATTCCTGGGGTCAGATACATCACATGATCACACTGACAGAACCACAGGCACATAGACACAGGCAACAGAGCATGCACAATGTCGGCACTAGTACAGTGTATATCCACCTTTCGCAGCAATGCAGGCTGCTATTCTCCCATGGAGACGATCGTAGAGATGCTGGATGTAGTCCTGTGGAACGGCTTGCCATGCCATTTCCACCTGGCGCCTCAGTTGGACCAGCGTTCGTGCTGGACGTGCAGACCGCGTGAGACGACGCTTCATCCAGTCCCAAACATGCTCAATGGGGGACAGATCCGGAGATCTTGCTGGCCAGGGTAGTTGACTTACACCTTCTAGAGCACGTTGGGTGGCACGGGATACATGCGGACGTGCATTGTCCTGTTGGAACAGCAAGTTCCCTTGCCGGTCTAGGAATGGTAGAATGATGGGTTCGATGACGGTTTGGATGTACCGTGCACTATTCAGTGTCCCCTCGACGATCACCAGTGGTGTACGGCCAGTGTAGGAGATCGCTCCCCACACCATGATGCCGGGTGTTGGCCCTGTGTGCCTCGGTCGTATACAGTCCTGATTGTGGCGCTCACCTGCACGGCGCCAAACACGCATACGACCATCATTGGCACCAAGGCAGAAGCGACTCTCATCGCTGAAGACGACACGTCTCCATTCGTCCCTCCATTCACGCCTGTCGCGACACCACTGGAGGCGGGCTGCACGATGTTGGGGCGTGAGCGGAAGACGGCCTAACGGTGTGCGGGACCGTAGCCCAGCTTCATGGAGACGGTTGCGAATGGTCCTCGCCGATACCCCAGGAGCAACAGTGTCCCTAATTTGCTGGGAAGTGGCGGTGCGGTCCCCTAGGGCACTGCGTAGGATCCTACGGTCTTGGCGTGCATCCGTGCGTCGCTGCGGTCCGGTCCCAGGTCGACGGGCACGTGCACCTTCCGCCGACCACTGGCGGCAACATCGATGTACTGTGGAGACCTCACGCCCCACGTGTTGAGCAATTCGGCGGTACGTCCACCCGGCCTCCCGCATGCCCACTATACGCCCTCGCTCAAAGTCCGTCAACTGCACATACGGTTCACGTCCACGCTGTCGCGGCATGCTACCAGTGTTAAAAGACTGCGATGGAGCTCCGTATGCCACGGCAAACTGGCTGACACTGACGGCGGCGGTGCACAAATGCTGCGCAGCTAGCGCCATTCGACGGCCAACACCGCGGTTCCTGGTGTGTCCGCTGTGCCGTGCGTGTGATCATTGCTTGTACAGCCCTCTCGCAGTGTCCGGAGCAAGTATGGTGGGTCTGACACACCGGTGTCAATGTGTTCTTTTTTCCAGTTCCAGGAGTGTATGTTACCTAGACAAATATGTTTCCGAAATTTCATTTCATTAATTATTTTTTGCTGTTGCTGTTCCTTTCCATCAGTGTATTTTGTTCCGTCTTTGTTCTTGTCTTTGAATTTGGTTCAAATGACTCTGAGCACTATGGGACTTAACATCTATGGTCATCAGTCCCCTAGAACTTAGAACTACTTAAACCTAACTAACCTAAGGACATCACACAACACCCAGCCATCACGAGGTAGAGAAAATCCCTGACCCCGCCGGGAATCGAACCCGGGAACCCGGGCGTGGGAAGCGAGAACGCTACCACACGACCACGAGATGCGGGCTGTCTTTGAATTTAACCAGACATAGAACACGTAACAAATCAAAACACTCTCTTGTGAAATAGCACTTTCATCAACCGCCCCACTTACTTCTTTTTTTATAATACCAATGATAGAATCAAAACACACGCTTGTGAGATAGCACTTTCTTCTGTCACCCCACGTTTCTTTATAATACCTATGGCATAATGCTTTGGGAAGTACAATATATTTTCTTTTTTGGGTTAAAAACTGAGTGTAGAAGTAGACGCACATCGCCATTTCAGCGAATCAGTCCGCACGGAATGATTTATTCATACGTACAGTTTAGACGTGTTCCATCGTCAAAACAATCACGCCACTCATAGCAAAACCCTATACTAGTGAACGAGACAGTGGGAAATTGCGGATATTTGTCCTATACCGGCCCGTATTTCTGATCTGTAGTGTGAAGTGGCTGGTGCGCATCTGCATAAGTACAGTAAATCGTATGGATGACTGTTGTAAGTGTTTGTGCAGTTTCGAGTCGTTGCAGATGAATACGCAATGAAAGACGTAGAATCCTAATGCTTTCACATATAGTCAATGGAATCATCAAACTCTGCCTCAAATTAAAGAATAGATCATTATCATCAGCATCACACGTTCTCGATCCGCGAGAAACTACAAAGAAATCTGTGATTTAACACAACGGAATTACCGTGGTTTAACCCAACAGAACTGCACATAGCCGTGCATTTACCACCAAAATTCGTGTGGTTAAAATTCCACTATGATCCGAACTAACAACTCGCACGTTCATCGTCGCAACACTGCAGCACATTATCGACCTTTACGACGGAAGCAAATACGCTCACCGGACAAAATGTGTCACCCTCTTAGAAGAGTCCTGCTTTGGAACGTCATAGATGGTGCAGAGCTGGTACCAAGGGACAGGGAAGTCATGGCAGTGAAGTTGTTTGGATGTGTGGGTCGGTCGTATGGAATGAGCGCAGTAAGATCGTTCGACGTGGAGACGTGAAAGAATGAAAGAAAAGTAGCTATCATGTTTGGTCGTGGCTTCGATCACGACGTGAATAATGTTGCGCTATTTGTTGGTTTATCGACGTGGACTGTCCGGCGTGTGTACAAGGATAGGTGATTGGCGTAGTAACAAAAAAATGGTTCAAATGGCTCTGAGCACTATGGGACTTAACATCTATGGTCATCAGTCCCCTAGAACTTAGAACTACTTAAACCTAACTAACCTAAGGATAGCACACAACACCCAGCCGTCACGAGGCAGAGAAAATCCCTGACCCCGCCGGGAATCGAACCCGGGAACCCGGGCGTGGGAAGCGAGAACGCTACCGCACGACCACGAGATGCGGGCGCGTAGTAACAGTGATGGTAAAAAGATCATAACGAACAGAGTCCGGAGACGAGTTTCACTCTGTATGAATGACAATCGTTTTGAAACCAGACAGGAATTGCTGAGGTCAGTGTATGCAGATCCATCTCAACCAGTTTCCGAGCGAACAGTGCAAAAGAAACTGCTGTAGTGAACGTTTGCAAACGGCTGCTTCACAGAGGCCATTGCTCCCAGCTGCACATAAAGCTGTACGTCTGCAATGCCCCAACAAACACCGAAACTGGACATTAGCTGCCTGCAAGCATGTAACGTAGTCCGACGAGTCGCGATTTTGTGTCTTTTCAAATGATGCAACGTGTTGAGTGCTCCGGCGACCCATTGTGGTACTTAAGCCGCAGTGTGTGGATGGTATAATCGAGGCCGGAGGCGACCCTGTGTAGTTTTGAGGGTATTTTTCGTTTCATGACTTGGTTGCACGCGTTTAGGTTGCCATGAACATGATTCAGGACGTTATTTCAATACTGTCGGCGATCAAGTGTGCCGTTTCTTGTACACCTTCACAAGATTTAACACAGTCCCATAATACTCCGTTTGAAGGAAGTTCCCCTGTGCGAAGCCAGGGTCGGAATTCTTGGTAATAGCAGTGCGTAGCGTAATCAGTGTTTCCCGTATGAAAACGATCGGTTCTGGGATGGATGAGAGAAAAATTGCAAACGTGCTGTAGAAAAATTACGAAACTGAATCAATTCGTTCTGAACAAACTAGTAGGCTTTTGTAATTTTTTTTTTCGTCAGTAATAAAATGTTTGTTGAAAGCTTGCACTACAGAAACAGTTGACGCTGAAATCAGGATTGTTATTTGTCCGGCTGCTAGACACATTTAGGGACATATTTCCCATGTCAAGTGTCTTTTTTAATTAATCTTATTTACGATTTAAATGTGGCGCTATTTGTATGTTATCTACTGCACGACTGATTTCTGGATAAATTACGCAAACAAAATCGTGACTGCAAACAGCAGATGTTCTGACGTTGCAAGCGAAACGACTGCTCCTTTTTTTTATTTCGCTGAGAAATTTTATCTGCAGCGAGTGCATTGGCTTATGCAAACCGACTTTACTGACTGCTATATCTATACAGACCGCGACATGTCCGAGTATTCAGCAACATAAAAATAATAATCATCTTGTAATGTTCAAGCTTTTGTGCTTCAAAAACGAATCAATAGCGAATTGCACAAGGTGAAATTGCCATATTAATTTCTCAAGGGGGAAAAATGTCAAAGTTACCACCTAAAAGTCTACGAGGTAAGCAGGTTATCGTACGATGCGAATGACATTTAAGAGTTGGTTGCATTTCTAACTTCATGGCGTTAGCACGAGAAGAAAAACTGTATAATTTGCAATATTATTCAGTTCCAAGTGTGAAATGCCAATGTTAATTATATTTATATCTCAGTAATGTACGCACACTACCACTAGGTGTGTCATCAAACTCTTCTTCAAATACAGACTAGCCAGACAAGTTTATTTAGGAGATTTCTTTGATGGAGTTGTTATTTCTCACGCTAGTGGTGATACAGTGCGCTGACGTGATCAACCCAAGCTGCGTAGCGTCGCATCAACTTGTATCTGTGTGCGATTCGCTGACCATTGGAGCACGAGGGCAAAGTGGAAAATTCTCGTCCAGCCGTCGAGATGGCATTCATATCAATTTCATTTTGTTTTGTAATGTTAGTAAATGTTGGTTAGTGGCCTACTTCTTGTATCTAGTGGCCTACATCTGGTATCTCGTTACAGCTGAAATACATTTGTTCGAATCGGTTTTTTGTTAGAACAGATACATCAGAGTACAGTGCTGACATTAAAATCTGACGGTTTATCGCTCATGAGCATTCATTCAAAGCTGTAGTAGGTTTCAAATACTCATCTTATTCACTTTCAACTGTAGCAAAAAGCCAACCGAATCTCTTGCCGCTGAGAACTCTGGTCTGCTGTCACGACACAGCATCACGTCCCTCCTTCATTACGTCTCCATACGTTCCATGTCCTTTCCCAGGATAATTTCTACCGCTTCCCCTTTGCAGGCCATAGAATCATTCCTGAGCTGTACCCACTCTACCATATACAAGGGGAATTCAAAAAGTAAGTTAGACATTATTATTACAAGCCAAGTGACTTTATTAACTGCTGCACTGCACTTCAAAGTGACACAGCTATGTGACACCTTTCCTCAACAGTCACCAAGTCTCTATAAATAACGGTCGGAAGACTTTAAAATCGTTCAGTTCTTCGATGATGGAAATCCGCTCCTTGGTCACAGATTCATTCGAGAACGGCTGGGTGAACGTCCTCGTGGCTGGAATATCTCTTTCCCCCATATGTTCTTTCAGCCTGCCGAAAAGACCCAGACTTGGTCTTGCCGCTCAGCGTCACACATGTGTATCCGACGTCGGTCAACTTGTTGGCACTTTTTTCACGGACCTTGCTTGATACAAATTCAGTACAGCAGGATGCAACATCGCTTTTGGTCCACATGCCAGTATTCCAAGGTAAATCAGTGTGTCATTTAGACGTTTTACGTGCAAGAATCGTTCCGTCCCGCGTATGTAAACTTTGAAGCGCGTTTCCAATTGCCGCGCCGTTTCGGTAGCACACTCTAATGCTCCTGTTATCCGTACTGTGGCTGCAGGAATCCCGCCACACGTACTTTCTGTTGAAAATGCGCCGCTCTTGTTGCGCAATGGTCATAGCGTGGGACGACATGTGTAAATCATTTTCTGAAGACCCTGTGTATAATCCACTCTACTTCTTTCCCTTCCAACCCATCCTTTTCCTACACAACTGCAATCCGTCCGCATCCTACGAAGTACATTACGTATTCAGCCTTTTCCAATACTGTTCGCACATGTGGGCATCAACATTTGTGTGCTCCAGATTAAAGGTGAAAGTGTGTAATTTAGACGTTTTACGCTCAAGAATAGTTCTGTCCCGCGTGCGTAAACTTGGGAGCGCGTTTCCTATTGCCGCGCCCATTCAGTAGCGCAGTACACCTGTATTGAAGTCGGCTTCTCGGGGAAATTTTTGGAAGGAAAACAACACTGACGTCAGTCATTAGCTAGCTAATATCATGTATTACACACAGTCCTTCATGACGCTGGTCGGGAGTCGAATGTCACGGATTCGCCACAACTATCCTAACCCAGCTGGCATGTGTCATTTCTCGAAAGCAGACCAGTCAAGAGGAGAGACTGACCTGACACACCTTTGTTTAAATACGTGGCTATATCCATATCTTAATTTTGCAAAATACATCGAACTAAATATCAAACTGCATTGAATGTGTTACTGTACTAATGTTCTTTTTTTTCCTCTCACGGTTAGAATCCGAAGAGAATGGCTGGTTTTTATGCCTCTGTACATGTTTCATCTCTTGTGATATTATATTTATGTATACTCACATGTGACATCATTGTGTGGGCTGCAGCGCAACGTAGTTGGATACTTCGACAAAAGCTGGTTTTTGAAATTGTGGGAGTTGATTTTCGCAAGAACATCGGACAAATAGTGCCTCGAAGACTGTAAAATGCGAAATAGCTCTGGGCTCTAAAACCTGCCAGTAGCGTTGTACTCTTGAGGCACGATGTTTTTTCTCGTGTTATTAGTCAGCGTGAAAACTATTAATAATGTGAATATATGTAGAAAGTATTCGGATGTATCTAAACATACAATCTAATCACTCCAAGTTACTACTTTGTAGGTAGATGGCAACTACACTACTGGCCATTAAAATCGCTAACCAACAAGAAAAGAAATCAGTACCCAGAAAAACCACCTCTGGCCGTAATAAAGGCCTTGATACGCTTGGGCATTGGGTTAAACAGAGCTTGGATGGCGTGTACAGGTACAGCTGCCCATGCAGCTTCAACACGATACCACATTTCATCAAGAGTAGTGACTGGCGTGTTGTGACGAGCCAGTTGCTCGGCCACCATTGACCAGACGTTTTCAATTGATGAGAGATCTGGAGAAAGTGCTGGCCAGGGCAGCTGTCGAACATTTTCTGTATCCAGAAAGGCCCGTACAGAACCTGCAACATGCGGTCGTGCATTATTCTGCTGAAATGTAGGGTTTCGCAGGGATCGAATGAAGGGTAGAGCCACGGGTCGTAACACATCTGAAATGTAACGTCCACTGTTCAAAGTGCCGTCAGTGCGAACAAGAGGTGACTGAGACGTGTAACCAATGGTACATCATACCATCACGTTGGGTGATACGCCAGTATGACGATGACGGATACACGCTTCCAATGTGCGTTCACCGCGATGTCGCCAAACACGGTTGCGACCATCATGATTCTGTAAACAGAACCTGGATTCATCCGAAAAAATGACGGTTTGCCATTCTTGCACCCAGGTTCGTCGTTGAGTACACCATCGCAGGCGCTCCGTCTGTGATCCAGCGTCATGGGTAACCGCAGCTATGGTCTCCGAGCTGATAGTCGATGCTGCTGCAAACGTCGTCGAACTGTTCGTGATGGTTGTTGTCTTGCAAACGTCCCCATATGTTGACTCAGGGATCGAGACGTGGCTGTCACTATCCGTTACAGCCATGCGGGTATGATGCCTGTCATCTCGTCTGCTAGTGATACGAGGCCGTTGGAACCGAGCGCGGCGTTCCGTATTACCCTCATGAACCCACCGATTCCATATTCTGCTAACAGTCATTTGATGTCGATCAACGCGAGCAGCAATGTCGCGATACGATAAACCGCAATCACGATAGGCTACAATCCGACCTTTATCAAAGTCGGAAATGTGATGGTACGTGTTTCTCCTCCTTACACGACGCATCACAACAACGTTTCACCAGGCAACGCCGGTCAACTGCTGTTTGTGTATGAGAAATCGGTTGGAAACTTTGCTCATGTCAGCACGTTGTAGGTGTCGCCACCGGCACCAGCCTTGTGTGAATGCTCTGAAAAGGTAATCATTTGCATATCACAGCATCTTCTTCCTGTCGGTTAAATTTCGCGTCTGTAGCACGTCATCTTCGTGGTGTAGCAATTTTAATGGCCAGTAGTGTGTTTTAAACTGATAGCATTAATATGTTTGGTGTTTAATGAACACAATTGTTTATTAGTTTTGCGTTTTATTTTGCAAGAAATTGAGCTTTATTTCCACCCTTCCTCATTCCACGAAACTAATATGAGGTTGTCCCAGCCCCCGGCTCAGATCTTGTTTACGCCATTGCCTTCGTATGAAACTAGACCATCACAATTATAGAAATGGTAGTGTCAGATTAGAATACAATACTGGATGTCGTTTAGTATGATTATCATCATCGTTACCATCATTAGTACGGCTTGCAACGGTTGCAATGAAAAGAAAATTTTCTGACATAACATTGTCCACTCTTACCAATTTATATTACGCAAAAAACAGACAAGTTATGAACGTTCGACATGCCAAAAAGCTCTTCTCAGTACGTAGCATTAAAAACAGTTTTATTCTGTCAAGAAGAGTTACAGGTTTTTCAACTTGAATGCTTGAAGTTTGGCTGTTACAGAATAATCAGATTCTTTATTTTTTCGGTTCGCTTCATTATCATAACGATGCATACGAGGCAGGCAGACTCCTACACGTTCTCATCGCAGGCCTCTGTATTGTATAGACGTAGCTAATGGTCGAAGGATGGAACTCAGTCAGGCCAGTAATAGGAGATCTTCTGCATTGTGCTCTCAGGTTCATGTATACAGTACGGACTTATCTCTGGCTTATAGGAAGGAAGGATCAAACATTTTTATTGCATGAATTTTCTACTTTCAGCGCGGCCTGGTACACGGGTACTATGGGATAAAAGCTAGGAAAGTGAGATTATGCCATAAGGGGCGATCAAATGGAAATTAGCTGGATGGAGGAAGAGTAAGTAAACTGTTTACTATTTCAAAAATAATTGCCTTAAGCAGTAATACATTTATCCTCCTGCGAGACAAGAGGATCAATGCCTTTATGGAAAAATGTTTGCCTTTGCCAACGGTCCCATAAATGTACCCAGGCGTGCACCTCATCGTCTGAAGCAAATCGACGGCTACGAATGTCTCCCTTAAGGGCTCCAAAAATCTGGAAATCGCACGAGGAGAGATCAGGACTGTGTATATGTTGGATGTGTAAGGGCGAGCCCACATATTCCCAAGGGTTTTTGCATAGGCTGCAAAAGTTTTGCTGGGAAGCCCTTACATATCCTCCGTGCCATTCAGATCCCTCCCCTTTCGATTTCCATACTTTATGAGCCCTGAAGAAACACATTGATGGCCGTCGATTTGCTTTGGAACAAGAGGTGCGTGTCTGGGCACAACAATCACGGTTCTGAAGGCAATCGAAGACATTTGACCGTGATGGCATTGACCATCTTGTCTCACAATAGGATAATGTATTAACAGTTATGACGATTGCTTTTGAAATAAACAGTCTGCTTACGGTTATCCATCTGTCTTGCTTCCTTTTCACTGGTTCTTACATTTCATCTCTTCAGGGGACATATTTCTGTTCCTATTTTCTTATTAGTTTCAGGGACGATTTATTGGTGTTACTTTTACTCGCTTTCGACTTCGGAGCTACATAGATTCACCTTCAGGCGCCTTGAATGGAGGGCAAGAGTGTCAAATCCGCAAACTATGATAATGTCTCACACACACAGATACACTCGCGGGCTGCATATACTAACTTTCCTTGGAAAACACTCTAACTACAAAAGATGGACTACTCTCAGACAAATCGTCTTTACCGGGAAATATTGAACCACCTCAGTTTTTATGTATTTTTTTCTGTCGTATCAACCCGGTATGTTTGACGGTTAGCCATCAGTTTTATAGTACATTTTGAATAGTACTATATATAGTGCACAGATTTACGGATGTCGATTGATTGTTGTGTTCCGTTAAAGGGCCTGGATATGGAGCTGTCTTGTTATAAAAATAATTGCGTTTGAAACGAAGTTGAAACGCTTGGGAAAACAAATTGCCTTTCAGGTGTTCTTTTTTCTATCTTGTTTGGGTAGGGTTCACAGCAAATGTTCGAAGACTGTACTGTGGCTTTTGACTATTTCGTAAATTGACCATATTAAGTGGAACAGTTTCCTGCTTTAGCATATGCCAAAGTCCAAAAATATCAGACAGTTTATTACATGTCTTCGTTACATGGTCCTTCTCTGTTGGTTCTATATACGCTGAAGCGACAAAGAAACTGGTATAGGCATGCATATTCAAATACAGAGATATGTAAACAGGCAGAATACGGCGCTGTGGTTGGCAACGCCTATATGAGACAACAGGTGGCTGGAGCCACTGCCGCGAGTGTTTTGTGTCCTTGTAATAAATAAAATATGTGAAATACACCCCTAAATAAATTGTTCAAATAAAGTACACTCCTTCCTCCCTCCAGCAACCCAGCACTGGCTGAGTCCTTTTCCTGCCAATTCCAAGGAAGAGGTGAAGGTTGGATGACAGGTTAGTGGAGGTAGCTCAAGTGACCTTTTTTCCCGCCATCTTCTTAGGTTAGTGGAGGTAGCCCAAGTGCTCTTTTTCTCTGCCAAAATTTGAACTTCCCGCCACTTTCTTGGGGAGGGGAGGGGACAGTTTTAGGTTAGTGGAAGTAGCCCAATTGACCTATTTCCCCGCCAAAATTTGAACTTTCCGCCATGACATCATTGCAATGCTGCCATATCTATCGCCACCATTATGAATTAATTTGGCAACAATGCAATGTGGGGTGGTGCTCTCTTTGCCCTACTTACCGTGAATATCAAGAATCCGGTAAAACGTCAGATCTCCAACGTCGGTATGACCGAAAAAAAATCCTGCAAGGACAGGACCAATGATAACTGAAGACAATCGTTCAACATGACGAAGAGCAACCTTCTGCAAATTGCTGCAGATGTCAATGCTGAGCCATCAACAGGTGTCAGCGGGCGAACCACTCAATGAAACATCATCAATATGGGCTTTTGGAGCCGAAGGCAAACTCGTGTACCCTTGATGACTATGTGACACAAAGCCTTACACCTCGCCTGGGCTCATCAATACCGACATTGACAGGAAACATGTTGCCTGGTTCGACTACTCTCATTCCAAATTTTATTGAGTGTATGGATGTGTACGGAGACAACCTCGTGAATCCATGGACTCTGAATGTCAGCAGAGGGCTGTTTAAAGTGGTGGAGGCTCTGTAATGGCATGTGGCATGTGCAGTTGGAGTGATATGGGGCGCCTGATATGTCTAGACACGACCCTGACAGGTGACATGTACGTAAGCTTCCTGTCTGGTCACCTGCATCCCTTCATGTCCACTGTGCATTCCTACAGACTTTGGCAACAATGTGATACTCACATGTCCAGAATTGCTACAGAGTGACTCCAGGAACACTTCTCTGAGTTTAAACACTTCCGTTGGCCACCAAACTCCTCAGAAATGAACATTATTGAGCATATCTGGGATGCCTTGCAGCGTGCTGTTCAGAAGATATGTCCATCCCCTCGTTCTGTTTACGGAGTTATGGACAGGTCTGCAGGACTGATGGAGTCAATTCCCTCCAGCACTACTTCAGTCATCATTCGAGTCCATGCCATGCCGTGTTGCGGCAATTCTACCTACTCGCGGGGGCCCTACACGATATTAGGCAGGTGTACAAGTTTCTTTGGCTCTTCAGTGTATAACTATTCTGCCTTCCTTAGTATAAACTGTACACCATTTATACAAAGAATGGAATAAACGTTAAATATAGAACTTTTGGAGAGGGTCATGTTATAACAATATGTGATACATTTTTAAATGTTGACTTGTGCTAAAGAACGTCATTGCTTTGCTTAAAATTTGCCAAGAGCCGACTTTTCAATTGTAGAGTTTGTAAATAAAGTAACTTCAACAGTCAAAGGCGACGGCTATAATTTGAAATAAATTTTCTGTTAGTACTGTTTCTCAGCCCTCACTTTAACGATACAGGGTACTTTCTGGCTCAAAATTGTGTAAAAATGAACACTTATTTCTTTCAGGCACTGTTTATAATGTATATGTTTTACAAATTTTTTGTTGATATCAGGTAATGCAGCACACGTTCTAAACAAATTAGAAGTATTTTGAATATATTTGAACCAGCTTAGGTTTATTAAAAAAATTACAAAGAAATTGATGTGTTTTTTTCCCAAAATGCTTCCTCAGATTGAGGTACCATTTAATCTAATGTTATACATTTGAAGGAGACCAAATTTTTACCAGATATGCATATCATGATGGCTGAGGTATTGCACTTATTTAATTCCATCTATTACGTATATTACAAAGATACAAATATCACATCTTACATTTCAATTTTTATAATTTTTTCCTAATAAAAATGTTATTTTTTCTGTAATTTAGTTTATTCTGCAATAAAGCTTAGGTCTTCTACATAAGTATGGACTCTTGCAAGTTACAGAAAAAAATTAGAGCAGTGCTTTATAAACTTTAGGAAATATTTGTACCTGAACTCTGAAAAATACAACTTGTAGGAAATTGCGAATGAAGATATGAGTCCAATTAAAATGTGCCTCAGAACATTCCTGAAGCAAAGCGTTCATTCCGCAGCATTCATCTTCAAGCTTCCTCTTGGCATTCCTTGTAGCCTTTCTTGCTCCTTTGTTAACTTGAAGAACGAATCTTTCAGCTTCATGCACCCATTGTCTGTCACACACAAGCAATTAATCTTCCATATTAGAGCCACATTTTATGTCTAAAATTCTCAGGGCCTCCAACCTTCCTATCACTCCATCATTGAAACATATCACTGCATGTACTACACCAACTTATATTGTATTTAGTCCTACAAAAACATTCTTGAGTAAACTTTTGCATATGCAATGGTTGAAACTTTCATTTATATTTTGAGTGATCCCATGAAGACATTTCCTAAGCAAATCAGGGTTACTCAGGTCTTTAAAAATTGGCTTAATTTCATTCATAACAGGCTCAGGAAGAGAATGCATATGATGGTATATTTGACCACTTTCCTTTGCTTTTTGGTAACCACACCAAGAATCTGGTCCTTTAGGGCAAAGTCCGTGAACAGGGTGGTCATCTGTGGACAACCTACGAAAGTAGGTGGCTGTTTTAAATGCAACGATCTGGGCCACTCATAAAAAATCTGACAAACAAACAAACATGTTCACACTGTGGTTCTGAGGGACAACAAACATTGAGTAACACGTGAACAAACTGCTTCAGCGAAACAAAAGTAAATACTAGCAAAGATAATCATTTACAGACACTAGAAACCTGCACTATTACCAACATATACAATGTATCATACGCATAATCGCTGGAAACAGAAAGTTCACAGTTCTTTTCGAAATAATACTGGTTTCTGTAACAGAAATAAAGGGGGCATGGTGGCATACATGACCACAACTTTAAAATTTGGTATATATAGGTCTTTTTTCATTTGAAACCCTGTAATGTATATATCAACGTAATCAGGAAAGACTATAGATTTTAATAAAGTCATAAAAATTTTCGATTTTTTCACCTTTTATAAGTACACTTCATCCTTAATACAAAAATACCTGCTCAGTTTAAAAACTTTATCTCTGTAATACTACTAAGAATTTGATTGTATCGAGGTCACTACATCCGTGCGGACAGCGTAAACAAGACACATTAAAAAATGCTAAAAAAGTATTACTTTTGTCATAGTGGAGACACAAACAGTGACTGCAGGTTTTTTAAAAGGTTTTACGTATCGACACAACGTGTTCATCTTCAAATCATGATGAAAAGGAACGGAATACTTCAATATTACATGTAAGTAACGATATTGTCAATTGTTAACACTGAAGTATACCCTTCTTCTCGTCAAGACCTGGAAATGGACAGTGTCGACTGAAAGCGTTTATTTCTAGGAGAAATCTTGTGTTCTTTCGAGTACATAAATATCTTGTGCAAAGGGACGTGTATGGCGTGTCCAGTAACAATGCTTTCATTACTAGTAGTGACGGCTGAGTCGGGGAGAGAGATAACACAGGCGACACGTTTGGTGAGGCCATAACAGCGCTGGTTGCGACGTGCGAGGGACGTCTACAGTCTCCTGAATCGTGCTTTGTTCCGACATATGGTTACGGCCGCTGCATCGTTCATGTACTGTGGTACAATGGAGATTACGCTGCTTCGCAAATAATGCTATCTCCAAAAAAGATAAGGAATAGTTAGTGTTAACTTCCTTCTGCGTTAAGGTCGTCAGAGACGAACACAAGCTCGGACTGAGTGAGAAGAACTGGCGTGGTCGCCTTTGAGTAGCTAGCTAGTCGTCTGATTCAAGACGTTTAGGGACGCCGCAGTATCCTAGAACACTGCATCTTCTACAAAAAAAATTGTCTTATTTGGCGTGATATGTTGGATCACCATTGAATCCAAGCCCGAACTGACAACCTCATTATACGAGGAGCGTTCAGTAAGTAATGCAACACATTTTTTCTGAAAGGAGGTTAGTTTTATTCAGAATTCCAATACACCATATTATTCCCCACTTTGCTGGTTACAAAATCCTATTTTTCAACATGATCTCCGTTGAACGTGACGGCCTTACGCCACCTTACTGGGAGGGCCTGTATGCCTGCACGATACCACTCTACTGGTCGTCGTCGGAACCAACGTCTCGCTGCTTTAGTAACCTCCCCCGTAACGCGCAAGCAATTTCACACACACGGGTCTTTCGTTGCTCTTTATGGGCTTCTGTTAGACGGCGGGAGATCCAGTGGCCGTACGCCTTTGAATACCGTAACTTGTGGACGAGTGTGTCAGCACTACCAACAGAGACGTCCAGTTGTGCAACGAGCTGTCTGATTGTAATCCGTCGATCACCTCGAATGAGAGTGTCCGCACGTTCCATCAGCTGAGTGCGGCTGGACAGCACGCTGGAGATCGGACAGGTTTGCGCGACCTTGTTGCGCGACGTGACATACGCCTCGCCCAACGACTCACCGTGCTTTTGTTCACTGCCAGGTCTCCGTAGACATTTTGCAAGCGCCTATGAATACCAGCGCTACTCTGATTCTCTGCCAAAAGAAACTCAGTGACAGCTCTCCGCTTGGAACGCACCACCGTTACAGACGTCGTTTTGAAGGTTACGATAGTGCCGCCACCTATCTAAACTTCATGAAACTATAGCGGCTGAAGCGGGAATATTCACGCTGTCCCATAACAAATTCTACATTTTTTCAACCGAAATGGCGGACAAAAAAGAGTGTTGCATTACTTGTTGAAACCCGTCGTACATATAGACACAGATTTTGCATTAAGGTCAATTTGCTCAATGTGTAGTTCGTGACAGTTAACATCATTTCTTTTTTGTATAAATTTTCAGTTTTACAACTGTGTATATTCTCCCCGCACACTAAGTGTCCAAATAAGAATTTTACGTATACAGGGTGTTACAAAAAGGTACGGCCAAACTTTCAGGAAACATTCCTCACACACAAATAAAGAAAAGATGTTATGTGGACATGTATCCGGAAACGCATAATTTCCATGTTAGAGCTCATTTTAGTTTCGTCCACCTACGCTCAATGGAGCACGTTATCATGATTTCATACGGGATACTGTACCTGTGCTGCTAGAACATGTGCCTTTACAAGTACGACACAACATGTCGTTCATGCGCGATGGAGCTCCTGCACATTTCAGTCGAAGTGTTCGTACGCTTCTCAACAACAGATTCGGTGACCGATGGATTGGTAGAGGCGGACCAATTCCGTGGCCTCCACGCTCTCCTGACCTCAACCCTCTTGACTTTCATTTATGGGGGCATTTGAAAGCTCTTGTCTCTGCAACCCCGGTACCAAATGTAGAGACACTTCGTACTCGTATTGTGGACGGCTGTGATACAATACGCCATTCTCCAGGGCTGCATCAGCGCATCAGGGATTCCATGCGACGGAGGGTGGATGCATGTATCCTCGCTAACGGAGGACATTTTGAACATTTCCTGTAACAAAGTGTTTGAAGTCACGCTGGTACGTTCTGTTGCTGTGTGTTTGCATTCCATGATTAATGTGATTTGAAGAGAAGTAATAAAATGAGCTCTAACGGAAAGTAAGCGTTTCCGGACACATGTCCACATAACATATTTTCTTTCTTTGTGTGTGAGGAATGTTTCCTGAAAGTTTGGCCGTACCTTTTTGTAACACCCTGTATAAATGCATATCATAGGCGCATACCAATATGATCTCACAAATAACGAAAGAAATATAATACAGGTTCTTTGGCCTATCTGTATGTTGCATTTTTCTATTATATAACAGTTATGTCAAATGTGACCAAGAAATGTCACTGCCTAAGAACTGACAGCAGTAACATACACCTGTGTACCGTGTGGTAGGACTGATTTCATTTCCTAACATGTTGACATGGACATGGTTGTAATTGTGTTCTAGATATCCACATGGTTGTTTGCTTTCTAAATGAACATCAGATTTAATATCACAAAGAATTTATAACTGATACACATGTCATTGATATAGGGATACATAATATAAGTAGACCTACATTTTGTTGAGTAAGCGCGTGGTCGGCATTACACACAGCTGGTAAAATATATCGCCTGAGTTCTTTCGCAGCCCAATAAAAGGAACCTTTATCCTTCATGCAATGTCCGTCAAGTATTAGTTTACTTTGAATTCTTGACACAGACACACAAGAAGAGACATGAGTGCAGCTTATGTGTCGCGTTTTGAGGCTGTGTTTCTCTATATCCATTCTAAAGGTCCGAAAACGAGTTACGTCGCGGCGTCTAAATATATGGGGAAATAAAAAACATTTGTGTAAAAGTGGGTAACACGCTGTGAGTTGGTTAAAGAAGTGGATGACTTTGAAGAACTTGGCTTAATCGGTAAAGTGACTCCAGGAGTGGGAAGAATGATTCTTAATCATTTTTCGGGAAACCCATTCTTAACATTGCGGCAAGCGCAAGCATAATTCACTTTGAAACAGCTGTCAACGCAAATTGGGCGCATTTGGAGGTCTCTTCCAAGTGAATACGCGGAGAACTTGGTTTCAAGCATGCTTTGAAGATGCCAAGCAATATCGACGGTGCAGGTGACATTACGTATCATTAATTGTAACTATATTTTTTTTGGTTCAATTATGATGTATCTAATGTTTTACTTTGTTGTCATATACATTTTTCTACTGATGAACCCGACCATGATCCTACTTAGCAGACTGTATTTCTACTGTTATGTATGCAATTGTCATGTTGTAGATATCGATGTACATACAATTGTTCGAATCCTCTGTATCAGATGCCACTGACGAGGAGTTACACCCCCAATACCATTTAAGTTGTAAGTGCAGGTCATGGTGTTTAGAATTTGTCCAAAAACAAAGAATTTATGCTCGTTGCTCCCGAATAAGAATGAGCGACCTCACTATGTTATTGTCTCTATGCTTTTATGTTGATATCAGTCAGCCAGTAATGCAGCGACAACAAGGTACCGCTGCGTCCCCTTTTCGAAGAGATGTTTAAAAATAGTTGACGTGCGTAAATGTCTTCTCTTTTTAAAACGCTGCTGAAGGCTTCTGCTGACATATTTGGTCAATGTCCTTCTGTCGACATATGTCACAACCACATCTACGTCTGTACTTCGCATCTCATTTGGAAGTGGGTGATAGAGACTACTTGTTTGTCGTACCAAACATTGAGATCCCTTCCGTTTACAGCTGGAGGTTGGGGAAATTGATTAATTTTATGCTTTCCTGGGATCTGTTATTCCTCTAATATTATTCCATTGTGAGTGGGGGAAATACGTAGTGGGCTCAAGGACACAGGGAGATTCCAGGCCGTGAACGAGTTCCTAGATTTTTTTGAGCACCTTTCCACTAGATCTTCGACACATGGTTTGCTGCATGAGACTTCTCGAAACTGGCCAATTCTTTTACATATAAATTGGCAGTTTTAGAGTCCTGTCTACTCTGGATAAATTTCTGCGGACGCCCTTTTTGATAACCGATTGTTGAATGTCACAAAGCTGTTTTTATTTGTGATAGTATATTCTGACTGCGTTTGCGAGTGGGACATCGGTCAGAAGAAGAGCAAGCATGAGAAGAATTTTATTTAGTTAGTTAACTGTTGACGTAAAAGTTTTCTAAGTATCGTATCTCATCATAATGTAAAAAATTGTATCGGAGAAAATTTTTACATCATGGCGCTGTACGATACTCAGGAGACTTTTATGTCAACTCAACTGGCTCTGGACGCGGAAGCCTACGCAGTTATACACTACTGGCCGTTAAAATTGCTACACCACGAAGATGACGTGCTACAGACGCGAAATTTAACCGACGGGAAGAAGATGCCGTGATATGCAAATGATTAGTTTTTCAGTGCATTCACACAAGGTTGGCGCCGGTGGCGACACCTACAACGTGCTGACTTGAGGAAAGTTTCCATCCGATTTTTCATACACAAACAGCAGTTGACCGGTGTTGCCTGGTGAAGCGTTGCTGTGATGCGTCGTGTAAGGAGGAAAACACGTACCATCACGTTTCCGACTTTGATAAAGGCTGGGTTGTAGCCTATAGCGATTGCGGTTTATCGTATCGCGACATTGCTGCTCGCGTTGGTCGAGATCCAACGACTGTTAGCAGAGTATGGAATCGGTGGGTTCAGGAGGATAATACGGAACGCCGTGCTGGATCCCAACGGCCTCGCATCACTAGCAGTCGAGATGACAGGCATCTTATCCGCACGGCTGCAACGGATCGTGCAGCCACGTCTCGATCCCTGAGTCAACATATGGGGACGTTTGCAAGACAACAACCATATGCACGAACAGTTCGACGACGTTTGCAGCAGCATGGACTCTCAGCTCGGAGACCATGGCTGCGGTTACCCTTGACGCTGCATCACAGACAGGAGCGCCTGCGACGGTGTACTCAACGACGAACCTGGGTGCAGGAATGGCACAACGTCATTTTTTCGGATGAATCGAGATTCTGTTTACAGCATCATGATGGTCGCATCCGTGTTTGGCGACATCGCAGTGAACGCACATTGGAAGTGTGTATTCGTCATCGCCATACTGATGTATCACTCGGCGTGATGGTATGGGGTGCCATTGGTTACACGTCTCGGTCACCTCTTGTTCGCACTGACGGCACTTTGAACAGTGGACGTTACATTTCAGATGTGTTATGACCCGTGGCTCTGCCCTTCATTCGATCCCTGCGAAACCCTACATTTCAGCAGAATAATGCACGTCCGCATGTTGCAGATTCTGTACGGGCCTTTCTGGATACAGAAAATGTTCGACTGCTGCCCTGGACAGCACTTTCTCCAGATCTCTCATCAATTGAAAACGTCTGGTCAATGGTGGCCGAGCAACTGACTCGTCACAATACGCCAGTCACTACTCTTGATGAACTGTGTTATCGTGTTGAAGCTGCATGGGCAGCTGTACGTTTACACGCCATCCAAGCTCTGTTTGACTCAATGCCCAGGCGTATCAAGGCCGTTATTACGGCCAGAGGTGGTTGTTCTGGGTACTGATTTCTCAGGATCTATGCACCCAAATTGCGTGAAAATGTAATCACATGTCAGTTCTAGTATAATATATTTGTCCAATGAATACCCGTTTCTCATCTGCATTTCTTCTTGGTGTAGCAATTTTAGTGGCCAATAGTGTAGTTACTCGTTTACATTCTCCCCAAAACGGGGTGCGATCTGGCAACGGTAATATTGTCGCTCTTCAGTCTTTGATTAAGATGATTGAAAATATAGGCACAAGAATAAAAACGATATTATTTAACATGATGAAACGTTGAAGTGTGTGATCTCGAATGTGTGTGGGTAATAATGATGTTATGGGATACCAACATTTCCTATATGAAGGATTTTGATATCGGTGGAATTGGAGAGGAACTGATGTATGAGAGCATGTGGGATGTGTACTGGAAAGGTATAGAGAGGGTATGTAGGCGTAGGAGGGGGCTAAGCTTGCGATTCTGCAGCGAAAGCGTACGCTGAAGTCTTCATTTAGAGAAGGAACAGGCGCGGAACGTTATAGTTGATAGGATGGGTAAGTCTCAGGAATGAGTTCATGGTCTGGGAGGGGAAGACGGTTAAAATTAGCCTGGGAGAGGACATGGGGTGTGCTGAGATGTAAGGAATGTGGAACATGGTAGAGGCGCGGCAGTAGGGAAGGGATCTCAAGGACGAGGAGTACAGTGGGATGTTGGGCTTCAATTTTGCGAGAGAGGAAGGATTGGTGGGAGAATTTCGTGTGTTTGAGGAGGCCTAAAGCAGTTTTATGAGACAGCGACGTGTAGGATTTGTTGTAGGCATTGTGGCTGGGGAGCCATGACTTAGAATGCCCGTACGCCTGTGGTGTCGCTGAAAAACCACTGAAAAACAAAGGATACATCAACCAGTCTACTGTTTTGGCGTTCCTACACTCCTAGAGAAATTACCGTCAGTGCCATGGCCAGAATACACTTCTCTTCTTGCCCATCATTCTCTTCAAGATATCGTCTGCTTCCTAGGCCAACACATTCACCAGACTTACCTCTGCGTTCTGTGCGGCATAATGGGACGCCATCCGACCCGCTTTGCATTACCAGCAACGTCACCTGACCAATTGCAGCAACAGTGTCTTCAAAGCGTATATTTTACAACTCTGTGATCTTCTCTATGCATTATTGCAGGGCTGCATAGTAGCTTGAAATTGTTGATCAAGACTATCTCAATTTTTTTTAATGGAGCATCCTTGTCATTTGCCGTTTATTATTATTATTAGTGGAAGCCTCTTTCTCAAAACAATCGCTAGATATAGCCTCCTACGTAAACATATATTTTCAGCTCAGTTCAGTAGATTGCGCTATGTCTCCTATCGTGATCGGGACAAAGCGGTTTGAGTTCATTGTTCAGTTTGTCAACATGATGCGAAGTGTCATTTCAAGCACTGTCACTTTACGGAGAGATATTTGTCAACACGGGAAATGGCCCGGCGAATTACCGTGCTCCACAGTGACATCATTCGAACATCCAGCTCTATCGCGAGCAAAAAATTGAAGATCTGACTCATGACCACTACCTACAAATTAAGACTTGTAAGTACCCCTAGGAGAACGCAACAGAACTGCGCGCAGCCTTTTCTGGAGGCAACTCGAGAGCGCTGTGTAGACCCAGACGGTGCACAATCCACAGGATTAATTCAGTCTCTAGGCGTCCGATTGTACAAATTCCCCAGCGTCGTGGTATGCGAAGGAGACCAACGTAGCATCTGGAATGGAACCTGGATCAATGGCGTTTGGCTCTCTTAACCGACGACTGCAGGGTTACCATCAGAAACAACGTGGAGGCGGCCAGGTAGGTATGCACATCTCAGGCATGCAGGCCCACAGGTTCGCCAGGGAGGTGGATCAGTCATGTTTCGGGCCTTTCATCGTTGGGGAGGTTAATTTTGGGGCTCTGCACTCTGCAGTACGTGAAAAGCTACAACTTAATGTGAAGCTGTCCAGTCGATGTTGCGGCAGTGGATTCGTCTTTTCGTGGGGATGTTACAAAATATTACAGCGCCCACTTTGCCCACATGGGGACAGGATTGAATCGAATGGAATGGCCAGCAGTATTTGCCTACATGAACAAGAGTGAACTTCTCAGGTTCGCCAGGGAGGTGGATCAGTCATGTTTCGGGCCTTTCATTGTTGTCGAGGTTAATTTTGGGGCTCTGCACTCTGCAGTACGTGAAAAGCCACAACTTAATGCGAAGCTGTCCAGTCGATGTTGCGACAGTGGATTCGTCTTTTCGTGGGGATGTTACATAATATTACAGCGCCCACTTTGCCCACATGGGGACAGGATTGAATCAAATGGAATGGCCAGCAGTATTTGCCTACATGAACAAGAGTGAACATGCTTAGAACTAGCTAAAACTGGCTTTGCGTCGTCGCAGGAACCACTATGACACACTGGATGACCTCAGGAGGGCCACTGAGCCGAGATAGCGCAGCAGTTAACACACTGGACTCGCATTTGGGAGCACGACAGCTCAAATCCTCACCCGGCCATCTAGATTTAGGTTTTCCGTAATTTCCCTAAATCGTTCCAGGGATATGCCGTGTGGATCCTTTGAAAAGGGCACAGCCGATTGGTTTCCTTCATCATACTTTCTAAGTCCGAGCTTGTGCCCAGCCTCTAATCACCACGCAGTCGACAGGACGTTAAATTCTAATCCTCCTCCTTCCTTCCTTCTCAGGAGGGCCTCCGTCAAGAGATGGGCTGTTTAAATAAGCAACGTCTCGACCACGCTGTGGACATTATGTCAAGAAAATTCCCAGCTTGTTACTATACATAGTTATATAATTTAATAAGACATATTCTTTTATTCCCAGTCCTCCTTTTACAGTTTCAGAAAAATTATATGATTTATTCAAGAAAGAGCATCACAAATTGAGGAAGCCAATAACGCGTTGGTCCATCTCTTGTCTTTATGCAAATAGTTATTCAGTTTGTCATTGATAGATAGAGTTGTTGGATGTCCTCCTGAGGGTATACACTCCTGGAAATGGAAAAAAGAACACATTGACACCGGTGTGTCAGACCCACCATACTTGCTCCGGACACTGCGAGAGGGCTGTACAAGCAATGATCACACGCACGGCACAGCGGACACACCAGGAACCGCGGTGTTGGCCGTCGAATGGCGCTAGCTGCGCAGCATTTGTGCACCGCCGCCGTCAGTGTCAGCCAGTTTGCCGTGGCATACGGAGCTCCATCGCAGTCTTTTACACTGGTAGCATGCCGCGACAGCGTGGACGTGAACCGTATGTGCAGTTGACGGACTTTGAGCGAGGGCGTATAGTGGGCATGCGGGAGGCCGGGTGGACGTACCGCCGAATTGCTCAACACGTGGGGCGTGAGGTCTCCACAGTACATCGATGTTGTCGCCAGTGGTCGGCGGAAGGTGCACGTGCCCGTCGACCTGGGACCGGACCGCAGCGACGCACGGATGCACGCCAAGACCGTAGGATCCTACGCAGTGCCGTAGGGGACCGCACCGCCACTTCCCAGCAAATTAGGGACACTGTTGCTCCTGGGGTATCGGCGAGGACCATTCGCAACCGTCTCCATGAAGCTGGGCTACGGTCCCGCACACCGTTAGGCCGTCTTCCGCTCACGCCCCAACATCGTGCAGCCCGCCTCCAGTGGTGTCGCGACAGGCGTGAATGGAGGGACGAATGGAGACGTGTCGTCTTCAGCGATGAGAGTCGCTTCTGCCTTGGTGCCAATGATGGTCGTATGCGTGTTTGGCGCCGTACAGGTGAGCGCCACAATCAGGACTGCATACGACCGAGGCACACAGGGCCAACACCCGGCATCATGGTGTGGGGAGCGATCTCCTACGCTGGCCGTACACCACTGGTGATCGTCGAGGGGACACTGAATAGTGCACGGTACATCCAAACCGTCATCGAACCCATCGTTCTACCATTCCTAGACCGGCAAGGGAACTTGCTGTTCCAACAGGACAATGCACGTCCGCATGTATCCCGTGCCACCCAACGTGCTCTAGAAGGTGTAAGTCAACTACCCTGGCCAGCAAGATCTCCGGATCTGTCCCCCATTGAGCATGTTTGGGACTGGATGAAGCGTCGTCTCACGCGGTCTGCACGTCCAGCACGAACGCTGGTCCAACTGAGGCGCCAGGTGGAAATGGCAAGGCAAGCCGTTCCACAGGACTACATCCAGCATCTCCACGATCATCTCCATGGGAGAATAGCAGCCTGCATTGCTGCGAAAGGTGGATATACACTGTACTAGTGCCGACATTGTGCATGCTCTGTTGCCTGTGTCTATGTGCCTGTGGTTCTGTCAGTGTGATCATGTGATGTATCTGACCCCAGGAATGTGTCAATAAAGTTTCCCCTTCCTGGGACAATGAATTCAGGGTGTTCTTATTTCAATTTCCAGGAGTGTAGTTGACGTGCGTAAATGTCTTCTCTTTTTAAAACGCTGCTGAAGGTTTCTGCTGACATATTCGGTCAATGTCCTTCTGTCGACATATGTCACAACCACATCTACGTCTGTACTTCGCATCTCATTTGGAAGTGGGTGATAGAGACTACTTGTTTGTCGTACCAAACATTGAGATCCCTTCCGTTTACAGCTGGAGGTTGGGGAAATTGATTAATTTTATGGTTTCCTGGGATCTGTTATTCCTCTAATATTATTCCATTGTGAGTGGGGGAAATACGTAGTGGGCTCAAGGACACTGGGAGATTCCAGGCCGTGAACGAGTTCCTAGATTTTTTTGAGCACCTTTCCACTAGATTTTCGACACGTGGTTCATGGCATGAGACTTCTCGAAACTCGCCAATTCTTTTACATAAAACTGGCAGTTTAAGAATCCTGTCTACTCTGGATAAATTTCTGCGGACGCCCTTTTTCATAACCGATTGTTGAATGTCACAAAGCTGTTTTTATTTGTGATAGTATATTCTGACTGCGTTTGCGAGTGGGACATCGGTCAGAAGAAGAGCAAGCGTGAGAAAAATTTTATTTAGTTAGTTAACTGTTGACGTAAAAGTTTTCTAAGTATCGTATCTCATCATAATGTAAAAAATTGTATGAGATTCCAGGCCGAATGTGCCCTCACCGATGCAAACGAACCCGTTGGTGTACAGAGGTCAGTGGTAGTCGAAACAAGGGGCGCCATGAGGCCAGCCCCTTTCTGCGGGCCGCCTATTAATGGTCCTTGTGGTCATTAAAGCACGTCGGAACGATGATAATGATGACTCCGTGTCTCTGAGTCCCTCTCTGGTGACTGCTCAGTGCTCACGTTCTGTCGTCTCTCTAGGTCGATCGCTTCCTTCTTCACGCTGTGTTTGGCCATGCTTTCCCTATTCCTGCCAACATCGGCGAATAGTAGCAGCACTCCAATTCAAATGTCTAGCGATTCGCTACTACTCCAACCGGCTTCTTTGCGCCCAACTTCATGTCTTGTGGTGGTAAGTTCGTATGGGACCGAACAGCTGTCATCCGTCCCTAGGCTTACACACTACTTAATCTAACTTAAACTAACGTACGCTAAGGACAACACACACACCCATGCTCGAGGGAGGACTCGAACTTTCGACTGGGGGGGGAGGGGGGGCAGGGGTGCGAATCATGGCACTGCGTCTGAGACTACGCGGCTACCCCGCGCGGCACTTCTTGTCTTCTCTCAAATGCTGACATATGCGTTTATTGTTCAATCATCTGTCTGCGAGGTATAGTTAATATTCGCAAAAACTAACATGAGCTGCCACCTTCCTCCTCTCTCCCACACACCCCTCCTAGCTCAAGTTCTGGGTACGTCCTTGAGTTTAAAAATGACAAAAAAATAGTTTTTCAGACTGAGACAGGAAAACACAACTAGTTTGTAGGATTCATCAAAAACCGCGCTGTGAACTACATTTTCTACAAACAATCGTACGTCACTTTAAATGAAACACTTACAAAATTATGGTAGGAAGTCATGCTCCAAAGCAAAGAATGGTTAAATTAAATTATAAAAAAAAACACAACTCAAAAAGCGAATAAAATGATACAAAATATTCACTCTTAAGATCTTGAATGGGTGTTGATAGCGCATTAAAAAAGTTTTGTATCACCCCGGTTCCCAGAACTCCTGAAGATAGACGTTCACTGCGGATATTGTATCACAGACACAGTCCCTTTGACAGTTCAGAGATATCACTAAACCCGCCCAAACAAGTAGACAACCATGCATGAGCAGCGCCAGGGATCCGGCAGCCAATCAGTTCCAGTCATTCCACCAGGAAGGAGGTACACGGCACGTGCTGTTCAACCACGCCTAGACGGTCAATACCGCGGTTCAATCGCGTCCTCATTGTTACTTTGTGCTCGGTAGGGCTCTCAACAAGGGAAGTGTCCAGGCGTCTCGGAGTGAACCAAAGCGATGTTGTTCGGACATAGAGGAGATAGAAAGAGACAGGAACTGTCGGTGACATGCCTTGCTCAGGCCGCCCAAGGCCTACTACTGCAGTGGATGACCGCTTCCTACGGATTATGGCTCGGAGGAACCCTGACAGCAGCGCCACCATGTTGAATAATGCTTCTCGTGCAGCCACAGGACGTCGTGTTACGATTCAAACTGTGCACAACTGTGCAACTTCACTCCCGACGTCCATGACTGGGTCCATCTTTGCCACCACGACACCATGCAGCGCGGTACAGATGGGCCCAACAACATGCTGAATGGACCGCTCAGGATTGGCGCCACGTCCTCTCCACCGATGAGTCACAAATGCCTTCAATCAGACAATCGTCAGAGACGTGTTTGGAGGCAACCCGGTCAGACTGAACGCCTTAGACACACTGTCCAGCGAATGCAGCAGGGTGGGGGTTCCCTTTTGTTTTGGGGTGGTATTATGCGGGGCCGGCGTACGCCGCTGGTGGTCATGGAATGCGACGTAATGGCTGTACGACACGTGAATGCCATTCTCCGACCGATAGTGCAACGACACCAGCAGCATATTTGCGAGGCACATCTTGTGAATGACTTCCTTCAGGATAACATCGCTCTACTAGCGTGCCCAGCATGTTCTCTAGACATGAGCCCTATCGAACATGCCTAGGATAGATTGAAAAGGGCTGTTTAAAGACGACGTGACCCCCCCACCCACTCTGAGGGATCTACGCCGAATCGCCTTTGAGGAGTGGGACAATCTAGATAGTATGCCACGACGAATACAGGCATGTGTCAATGTAAGAAGACGTGCTGCTGGGTATTAGAGGTATCGGTGTGCACAGAAATCTGGACCACCACCACTGAACGTCTCGCTGTATGGTGGTACAACATGCAATGTGTGGTTTTCATGAGCAGAAAAAAGGGCGGAAATGACGTTTATATTGATCTCTATTCCAATTTTCTGTACAGGTTCCGGAACTCTCGGAACCGAGGTGATGCAAAACTTTTTTTGATGTGTGTACAAAGGCGAACGTGAGAGAAAATTCTTAGGGCGGTCTGTCGTCAAAAGATCATGCAGTCCAGCTGGATGTAGTTGGTGATTCCCACAAAAAAATTGTAACTACGATCAGTCAATAAATGTATTTATTATGGATACTAAAGCAAAGAAGCTCTGTAATCTCTAAACATATAGTCAGGCGAAAATACTGCAATGCAGGTGTCTAGGAGACTTCGTCGTGTTTGCAGCGAGATAAAAAAAAGACCCTTGTGGCCTACAAAGCATGTCGTCTCACACACAAATAACGGAACGAGCTGCACAACAACCTCCCGTGGGTAACTGTACTCAGGTTCAAGCAGCCAGTTTGCTGGGTTCACAATAGCTCTATGGTACGTAACAGTGTTTGCATACGTGCTGTTTTCACAAAAATGTAGGCAATGTTAGCCAAAGAATGGTTAGTTTTGTCTTGCAATCCCAGCCATTTTTTGTACGTCATGCGATCTGTGAGAACACATTAAGTTTCATCACATAAACTCCAAGAAAAAAAAAAAAAAGAAAGAAAGAAACACGCACCACGAAGGAGTTATGCAAATTGGTCACAACCTGATATTCATACAGATCGACGGAAAATGAATAATTGTAAACTTTGACGAACAACGGATGAATGTGTGACGCTGCAGCGCAATTTCACCACACAGCTGGCAAGGATAGTAAACAGGGGTCTTGTCAATACCAGGACATAAAGACTTCGCGAATTTCGTTCCGTGCACTCAGCTGGATATTAACTATACCTCGCAGACAGATGCTTGAACAATAAACGCATATGTCAGCATTTGAGAGAAGACAAGAAGTGCCGCGCTGGGTAACCGCGAGGTCTCAGGCGCAGTGGCATGGTTCGCATCCCCCCCAGTCGAAAGTTCGAGTCCTCCCTAGAGCATGGGTGTGTGTGTAGTTTTCAGAAATCACGACAAATGGCTCTGAGTGCACTCGCCAACGGTCAGTACCCATTACGTGTTCAGACTTTCTTCAGACTGATACTGAATTAATACGTCTGTCTGTTTGCCTGGACAGTATGCGAACTAGATTTGGTACTTATTTGCCTGATTTTCTAGCGGTACCGCGAAGGGGAACCTTCAGAAGAGTGAAATGATTCAGAACATAAATTAACAGAGAGAAGTCGCTACTGATATACTTCTAAGGTAGGCTGCAGTAAAAAATTAACTTCAATGAATCCATTACATTCAGTGATTTTGTGCTTGGAAAGGCAAAAAAATCAACTTTTGTAATACGATTGACAAAGTGCGCACGTTCCTTAGGCATCTTAAGTAGCAGCTGTTTATCTACCACTCTTTACTTAATCTATACACAAAGAACGTTATCCGAAAACTCCACTTTTGGCAAGAAATCATCGATAAGAAACAATGTGCCAATGCAGTAAGGTGGGCGAGCAATCTGAGATTTCTAGGCGATGGATAGAGAGTTTTCCTGTTCCACCGTTAATGTACAGAGCGATCGATACATTATAATACAACTGAGGCTAGTACCTCACTGAGAGCAACTGCGGTGTCCTATCGTACAGCCTATTAGGGTAGTTTGCCGGCCGGTGTGGCCGTGCTGTTCTAGGCGCTTCAGTCTTGAACCGCGTGACCGCTACGGTCGCAGGTTCGAATCCTGCCTCGGGCATGGATGTGTGTGATGTCCTTAGGTTAGTTAGGTTTAAGTAGTTTAAGTTCTAGGGGACTGATGACCACAGATGTTAAGTCCCATAGTTCTCAGAGCCATTTGAACCATTTTATTAGGGTAGTTTACTTGAAATTTAAAGTAGCGTTACATTTTTTATTGAAAACGGCAAAAAATAGAAATGATTAAGCGACAATTCGAACATACAACAAGGAAAAATGAGACAACATCGTGCACACAGCTGCTATGTTAACCGCCGGTCGCAGTGGGCGAGCGGTTCTAGGCGCTTCAGTCCGGAACTGCGCGACTGCTACGGTCGCAGGTTCGAATCCAGCCTCGGGCATGGATGTGTGTTATATCCTTAGGTTCAAGTAGTTCTAAGTTCTAGAGGACTGATGACCTCAGATGTTAAGTCTCATAGTGCTGAGACCTATTTTTTTGCTATGTTACCCGTGTGTAAATCCCGTGTGCCTATTACACAAATCGGCACGAAAAACGCAAACGTAATAAATGATGTGTAATTATCTGTTTAATCAAGGTGTAACATTTTATCGTTTATTTTTAGACGGAGCATGCTTTGCGAGCAAACAATGAAGCGTTGCTTGTTTAGTTCACTAACTTTGTTTAGTTCACTAACTTCAATTTTTTTCTGCGCAACCTGAAAAACACTTCACTAGGTTTGAGGCAATAAGGGTTTCCCGCCCTTGTAGCACTTCTTCTGTACGTTGTATTGTTCTCTTTTCAGTCACACGTGTTAAGCCCTGAAGATGCTGCAAAACCTTTTGTTTCGGTGTAAGATGGTTGCAGCATGCATTACATTGCATAAGTGTCTAGAACTACACCTTACACGATTTCCAGAAGCGTGAGAAGGTAAGAGAAACTTGTAACTATGGATGAAAACCAGGATCAGATCCGAGGAGAGCACTATTGGCTAAAGATGATCATTTTACGACTACTCCGAACCTTCATACCACCGCCTTTGAAGCACGAAATCGACTCCACGAAGTTCGAAGGGTCGATGTTACTGAGAAAACCGTCCGAAGAAGATTGGAAAAAGCCAATAATCAATTCAGAAAACCTGCTACAGGCCCAGAACTCACCAGAGAGTTTCGCGTTCCGCAAGGGAGCATCGCTTTTGGAGAGTATAACGATGGGAGCAAGTCTTCTACATCTACATGGATACTCTGCAAATCACATTCAAGTGCCTTGTTCGCCGATTAGTCGCGATTTCGCCTGTGATCGCCTGATGGTAGAGAGAAGGGCTGTAGAAGGCCGTGGGGAAGTTATTCTCCTTGCACACTCTCATCCACAATACCTTTTCGGGGTTATCTGACAGCGTGGGCAAGCAACAATATAACCGAAAGGACTGATTTGGTCAGTGTGGAACATGGGAGCCTTACAGCTCGTCAGTATGTGGAGGACATCCTTTTGGAGCATGTTGTGCCTTTCTTTCCATTTATTTGAGTTGGTTTTGCACTAATACATGAGAATGCACGCCTACATGTTGCGAGAGTGGACAAGAGTTCTTGGGTGGAGCGGAGAGCCTTGCTATGGCTTGGCCTGCTCCAAGCTCTGATTTGAATCCTATTGAGCATGTATAGGACCGTTGAAGAGAATGGCCCGTCAGCACAATTCAGAGACCCAACGGGACCTATGCAGGTCCTTCTAAAAGAATGGGAGATGATTCCTAAAGAGGACGGTGCAGAGTTGGATGCCGTGATTGGTGGAAGAGGAGGTAATACATGCTTTTAAAGATGCGAAGAGATGTCTGTGAAGTGAAGTGTAGAAATCCGAAACAGAGGTGCAATTGCTTGATAACCTTCCTCAAAATTGGCTTGAACTGTGAATCCATTTGTCTTACTTCCGCATCCCTGGCATAATTTGTTTATAACAGTCTGTTTTCATTGTTAGATACCTACACGGGATCATACCATAAAATCTTATTATAAAACAGTAGATTAGTGTCACAAAGTGACTAAAATTTAAAGTAAAAATTTAAAATAATTATTTGTAAGATACTGAAGTGTATTTTTCATGCCGTTTAGTGTAGTTGTTGTTCATTCGTCCTAAATGTTTTCCTGTGTTTTTTTCCCTTATCGTATAAACGTTAGAGGAAGCGAACATTCTTTGTAGGTGATGAAAGCAATGGGATAGAAAAGATAAATACTTAAAAATTAATCCTGAGTTACTACAGATGTTTCTGACTATCACAACTACTATCTTGGGGTCATTAGTGACCCCAAAAATTATTAGTATCTCCAATTACTTTGACTAATTTTTTATGTTAATCGTTTTATACACATTCATTTGAACCTGTTTACAATTTTAATCTAAATATGATGATTAAGAAAGACAGCAATTCATGTACATCTTTATTTTAATGCCTTCATTTTTTCAATTCTCAATACAGAGGTAATTTTAAAGTAACGAATTTTTCATTTTATTAGTATCTCTTCTTTTTTGCTTCAACTGTCTAGCTGCCTAGTTCATTAAGGTCCAAATCAATCTCTGAAAGGGGAAATGTAATTTTTTAATGTATAGTAAAGAAATTAACGGCCATTACTTTGTGCTTAACAAAAATTTCAATTTCTAAAATATTGTTGTTCGTAATAAAGTTACTCTTTGTTGCATTGTACACATAATGTCTTCTGCTGAGAGTGGTTTTTGCAGACATGTTTGTTGCATCTTGAACAAGTGACTGACACTTTTTTGTCATGATTTCTTGAGCAAAAGTTACATCTTTGGCGCCTTTTAGGCCCACATGAGCTTGATGGTTGGAACTGCTCTTCAAACGAAGTGCTGGATTAATTAATGTTTTCAAACTTGTTGGTGGAGCTGGTACAGTAGCACGTTGTTTCATCTGCTTTTCAGTTAGAGTTGTAGACAGTTCTTTCATAAATTGACATCGTGACATATTTGTATTAGGATTGGAGTACTGCCATATACGTAACTGTTAACAATAGCAATATTCATTACAGCCCAGATCAAGAGCATCCACGCCCCTGTTTGTAGAATTGTAAATTAGAATAATATCAGGTTTACCTCTCTACTGATCAATGCGCTTGTCACGGTGCATTGATGATGGCATGATTACTGATTTACTTTTGTTCGTGACACTAGAGCGTATTGTTAAGCCCTTTGTGAAACCAAATTTTGTATGTCCCACTTCATATGATTTATTGGGCAAGAATTCTGCCAGAATTTCACGTTTCTGTTTCCGAAGTGTACTGACTTATGTCTGGCAAATTATTTGTAATTCATTAGCCAGTCCTACAGAGGTAAACCAGTTATCTCCACTTACGTTTCTGTTTGTCTTAGCAATAGATTGAACCAGCTTCAGAACAGATTGTGCTAGGATGCTTAGTTTTGATGGGTTTGGCGTTGTCGCCTTCCCTGAATAAATAAAAGCATTTAGCAGATAGTGGGATTTTGCACAAAACACATAATTTTTAACCCATATTTGTGGGTTATATACACTCAAAAAGAACAGCGTCCACGAAAACCGACTAGCATTTCATTAACTGTTGCAAATTGTGAACAGCTATAATTTGCTGCGGTGTTGGATATAAACTTGTTAAACAATTCAGAAATAGCTGCCAACTTGTCATCTGATTGTTTCCTCCGTTCCCTTGTTGCTCGGTTATCAAATCTGATAACAGACAGAAGAAAAAGAAACCGTTCCTTGGTCTTACTGTTGGCTCCGTAGCAAAAAGCGAGTCTGCATTCTCATGAGTAGATTTACAATCACCTGCGAGATAAATCAATCAGAAAAAAGACTCGCATTTCTTCTAGAGACACATGATCAACATAAGTTGCAGTCACACCATAATCTGCACTCACTTCAGAAATATGTGCTTTTGTTTGATCTACTATAGTGTTCAGCATATCATCCGTAATAAGCAGAGACCATGCTTCAAATGGCGTAGAAGGCTTTCATTGCCGGAGCAGGTCCAATCAATCCCGGTAATTGAACAATAATATTAGATTTTCTTGATTTAGAAGTACTGGGCGGCGGGTTTCATGACTATTTCAACCTGTTTTTCCCATAGTAGTAACTACCAGGATCCTTTTCAGAGATTTCGTCTCCTGAGACATCCAAATCAGAAATTGTTGTGTCTGTATTGTGAGCAGTGTGTTCACTTTCACAATCACTTACATCGGAATCATGTTCCTGGCTTCGTTCCTCTGCAGATTCATTTTCTATGTTGCACGCAAGTACTATCCTGGGGTATTCAGTGACCCCAAAAACCAATTACTCTTTAAGAATGTCACGACTAGTACTAAAGTTTCCTTGAAAACGATTTATTTCTAAGAGAATACGTACAACCTTTGGCGCAAGAGAGGCGTCATTCCAGAGATAAATGGGATATTGTTTATGCTGGGGTAAAAAATGACCCCACGATAGTAACTGGGGGTTAATATGGCGCACCATTTAGCTGCATCTGGGTAGCATTATAAAAGTCGGTTAAATTAAAACTAGGACTCCAACCTGGACACCTGCCTTTCAAACGCAGTGGGCTACGCGAAAACGCCCCAAGCGCCGGCATGGTGGTTACCGAGAGATTTCTGCTTGATACACCAGAGGTAAGTGCTAGACTACGAATACAAAGGTCGGGGAGTCGATCGAATCACTTCTTTCATTCCTGGTGGTATTTGTTATTGTGAAAAGTGCCAAGTTGCACTGTGGTTCGGAGTTCACGTTAAATTGTATGTCCCCAGATAATTGGCTGGGTTAAGTCATGGTCGGAGATAGGCAAAGGCATGCTCCTGCCGAAAGAGCCATGCTTAGTATTGTCCTAATCAACTTCGTATTAGATTAGCATCTGTTACATGAAAGGGAAGCAGTGGTTGGGAAGGCAGTAAGACAGGGTTGTAGCCTCTCCCCGATGTTATTCAATCTGTATATCGAGCAAGCAGTAAAGGAAACAAAAGAAAAATTCGGAGTAGGTATTAAAATCCATGGAGAAGAAATAAAAACCTTGAGGTTTGCCGATGACATTGTACTTCTGTCAGAGACAGCAAAGGACCTGGAAGTGCAGTTGAACGGAATGGACAGTGTCTTGAAAGGAGGATATAAGATGAACATCAACAAAAGCAAAACGAGGATAATGGAATGTAGTCGAATTAAGTCGGGTGATGCTGAGGGAATTAGATTAGGAAATGAGACACTTAAAGTAGTAAAGGAGTTTGGATATTTGGGGAGCAAAATAACTGATGGTGGTCGAAGTAGAGAGGATATAAAATGTAGACTGGCAATGGCAAGGAAAGCGTTTCTTAAGAAGAAAAATTTGTTAACATCGAGTATTGATTTAAGTGTCAGGAAGTCGTTTCTGAAAGTATTTGTATGGAGTGTAGCCATGTATGAAAGTGAAATGTGGGCGCTAAATAGCCTAGACAAGAAGAGAATAGAAGCTTTCGAAATGTGGTGCTACAGAAGAATGCTGAAGATTAGATGGGTAGATCACATAACTAATGAGGAAGTATTGAATAGGATTGGGGAGAAGAGAAGTTTGTTGCGCAACTTGACCAGAAGAAGGGATCGGTTAGTAGGACATGTTCTGAGGCATCAAGGGATCACCAATTTAGTATTGGAGGGCAGCGTGGAGGGTAAATATCGTAGGGGGAGACCAAGAGATGAATACACTAAGCAGATTAAGAAGGATGTAGGTTGCAGTAGGTACTGGGAGATGAAGAAGCTTGCACAGGATAGAGTAGCATGGAGAGCTGCATCAAACCAGTCTCAGGACTGAAGACCACAACAACAACAACATTTAAATCAAACATTTAAGTATGTACCACACTCGCACGAAATATGAGCAAAATCACTACCCATTAGGTGCGAGGTAGCCCAATGGTATGACACTGGACTCGTATTTAGTACAGTGGCTTCAATCCCCGTCCCACTATTCAGATTTCTAGTAGAGTCGACAAAAGATGATCCCTGACAGCGCTGTTGCCAGACGTCAAATGTGAAATGCAAACAGCTGCAAAGCTGCAGCGACACTGAGGGTTTGCCGTAGTGACACTACAGAATCGCGTTATGTAATTGTTTGAGGAGGTGTGCGCGCGAAGCAATCGCGCCAAGCCCATTGCATCTGTCAGGAATTTTCTTTCGTCGGCTCTACTATAGATTTCCATTATTTTCCGAAATCGCTTAAAGCGAATGCAGGGATGTTTCCTTTGAAGGGCCATGGCCGATTTTATTCTCCCCTCCTACCTTGTATGCTGTCTCTAATGACCTCATCGTCCACGAAATGCTAATCTCTATTCTTCCTGTTTTCGACTTCGTCAGAGCAGAGGTAAATTTTAGAACCGAAGCAGGAGTTGGACAAGGAGAGTCTACACCCCCAATCTCAGCAATCCAGGACGAAGTTTTCTGACGCTTCCGTTGTGAAAACAATAAGGTATTAGGGTTAATGGAGCACATATGAACCACCTTCGTTTTCAGAACGAATCATTCACTCTAAAAGTGGAGTGTGCGCTGCTTTGAAATATCCTGACAGATTAAAACCGAGTGCTCAACCAGGATACGAACCCCGGCCCTTGAGTTCTGCATGCAAAACTCTTGCCGATTGAGCTATTCGGAAATGATTCAAGATTCGCCTCGTATCTTAACATCTCTCTCCTATATTCCAACCTTCACAGGAGGTTCTCCTTGCGGGAATAACACTTCTGGAAGTAGGGTCATTGCGGAGAAATTGCTTAGCCACAGCCTAGTGGATTGCATCCATATTCACTCTGGATAACTGAGTTGGTAAAAACGCTGCCCAAGAAAGGCAAGGTTTTGGGTTCGAGCCCCAGTCCGTCACACAGTTTTAATCTGAGAAGTTGTCTCAACCGTAGTTTCTTCTCTAGTCCAAAAAAAAAAAACAATTAAGAGCTTGTGTGAATGAGAGCCTGAAAATCAATTATAATAAGACTAAATAATCAACACATCGAGAAGAAAATAGTTACAAATTCATAATGAAATCATAGCCCCGTTGACGAGATTTTGTATTTAGGTAGCCGAGACATTGAAATTCTATGCAGGAACCAGTAAAAAGCTGAAGGTTTGTCGGCGAGCAGTAGACTCATGCATATTGGGAATTAGTAAGCTAAGCAGGAAACAAAGTGGAGTGAACGGCGTAATTATGACACTGAGGAAAATGAAATGGAGGTAACCAGGAAAATACTGGGCGAACCGAGGAGTTCCATTGGCTGAGTCCAAGAAAGTCTAGAAGGGGATCTAGCGGAAAATAGCTAGCCGACAATAGAAAACACGCAAGAGCAACGTGTATGCATATCGCTTATACTATATTGCATGGAAAAGTCTAGAGAAAGCCGTGTCCAATACGTCCAACATATCGTATACTCCGCAAAGGGCAGGGGAAATCAGTCTCGTACAGGAGTGTTACAAGAGACAGGGGTTCCAAGAGACGAGCTTGATTTGTAAGACGTGAAGGGAGAAGTTCTAGGAAGCCTGCGATTCCTATTTGCTCGCTACTTACGTGGTAAGATAAAGTGACAGTTCCGTGTCTTTCTACGTCGTTGCTCGGCGTGTCTCTCAAGAAATTTAGTCACGTTGACGGTAAAGCTCACCAGCGCACCTAGCCTCCAGATTTTCGTCAGAAGCGCTGCTTGACTTGTGCACAGCAAACAATTGTAGTAGTCAGCTGCGAAGATCGGCAGAGCTGCAGGGATTACATCTGGGAGCCCAAAGCAGCACTGAAATTATTTTTATTCGGCGGGTATTTGCCAGCACTCGCTGTAATGGCATGTCCACTAATATGACACGTTTTGTAAACAATGAGTTCTGATTGGAGGTAGAACGGTAAAGATGAATTAAGCAATTCCTTACACTGTATTCCGACCATATTGTAAACCGATTTCACTCCTTTAAGAAGAAGTGCATGGGGTGGATCTTTTAGAAAGCTACGTCCAGACAACTTGAATGTAAGTCAATCAAGTTTCCACCCCTTGTCACTAACTTTAAAAAATATATATACACGGTACGTAGACAATAACGAAATTCTCAAAAAAAATTTGAAAAGCAATCCACTTTAATATAAGTTTTCGTAGTGATTACTACCTTACTTGCAAGACAAGAAAGAACTAGAAAAAGGGGATATTCTCTTAGGGAAAGTACACGATTGTCAGTAAGAAAATCACTGTCTTTGGTAAGGAAGAAACAGTAAATTTCTCAAATTGAATGATTCTTCAGAGTTAGTTAATTGTTCCGTAAATAGTATTCACGATAGAAAACACTATGTGGCCCGTGTCAACAGAACACACCTAAACATAAATACATCTAAAGAATATTTATATGGCTGCTTGCTGGACATTTACAGGTCTTTGTTTTAAAAATGACTCATTATTTCTGTTTCAAGAATTTCTCTATGATAAAGGAGTTGTTAAGGAGAAACATTTTTAATTTGATTTGAAAACACATCTGTTACCCGACACATTTTATTTCCGTGGAGCTTCAAAGCTGCGTATTTCACCCCTTTCTGTGCCAAAATTATGATTATTCGTTAAAAACTAATGCAGATAATTTTTACTTTCAGTGTTGTACTTGTGAATATCTCTGTTACTCTCAAACTCATGGGCGTCCGCAGAAACTTATCCAGGGGGGGATGGGGAGGGAGGGGGAACAATACACAAAATTTCAATTTTTCATATAAATGAGTTGGCAGTTACTAGACATGTTATGCTGCCGGAACTAAATGTTCTAAGTAATACAAAAACTTATTGTATCCTAGAGAAATGAAGATTACCCACTCAATAATTTGTTGCAGGTATTATTACTTTGATACTTAAAAGGTAAGTATCATTGAAATGATTATGGATGTGACATATTTTTGAAGTTATCGATTTGAAATTATATCCTTATAATTATGTATACAACAGAATGATTAGTAGGTAACTTAAAAGATAAAGCACTAAACTCTACACTGTTAAATGGGGGAAGATCTTCGTTGGTGCTGTGTCCAAAGCAATCAAACAACTAGAAAACCTGGACATTGTTCTTTAATTTTTTGTTGTATTGCTTTATCGGTTGTTTATATTTTGTGATATAAGTTTACCAGAGCTGTGTATCTGCGATTGTCGAAAGTATCGAATACTAAATAAATCTACTATGTGCTGGTTCATGGCTGTGAAACCTAAGCATTGTGGAGAACAAAGAAATGCACGAGAAGACCGCGGCTGGAAGTGACAGATCTGTTGGAGGTAAAAGCAAGTACAAAATTATCGTGAAATGGAGTGTACACTTGCAACAGCATTGATTTTAAAGAAGAATAAACTTATGAAACATTTTTACAGACCTATGAAGATGACCTTATAATGCATTACATTTGGGTTCAGTCTCTGCTGCAGAAGGATTTTTTTTTTTTTTTTTTTTTTTTTTTTTTGTACTGAACATGGCATTCAGACCTTAACCAGCAGACAGAGGACAATGCCATACTCAATTCTCGCCTACATCTTTTATCACACACTTATTGCTTCTGACGAGAATTTGAAAACAACGTCCTACTAGGATACTAAATATTCTGTACAATTATCAATCACAAAATGCAACGAAAATTCTTGGAACACTAGTAATGTTTTATGAGAGAGCTGATGCGCTTTCGTGCATTGCTCTCGGTGCTATTTTCAGTTCCCGCGCGTGACCAAAACGTATCTGCTTTCCTGTGTGCCAGGTGGAACTGTGAAATCGCAAAAAGTAGCATACCCATTTCAGGCATTGAAACATAGCTGACCAATATACAGTGAGGCTGGACGCTATGTTCAGATGTTTTTACACGGTAGATAATTTAAAGCAAGACTGACAACGAGAATATACCACCATAACTGGCCGAATATCTCGCAAAATAAAAGTCGAAAATAAGTTGCGCGAAAATAATATTGTTCGTCAGTCTGGGATCTGGATCAGGTAGGGTTGATAGAGGAAATCGATAAGATCCATAGAAGAGCAGCACGGTTCGTTACAGATTCGTGTAGTAAGCGGTAAAGCGTCACGGAGATGCTCAGCCAACTGCGGTAGCAGATGCTGCAAGAGAGGTGTAAGCACCACGGTATATTCTGCTATTATAAGTTGCGAGAGCGTACATCCCTGCAAGAGTCGATCATTATTTTGCTTCCTGCCACGTATATCAGGCGAAAAAACCGTGGTGATAAGAGAGACTGGAGCCCACACGGAGACTTACCAGCAATCATTCTTCCCGCGAACCATACGCGACAGGAACAGGAAAATGGGGAATTGACAGTGGCACACAAAATGACTTCCACCACGTATCTTGGGGAGTATGAGTTAGATGGGGGTCACCCTCTTTCACGTGGAAAATGGCTATACAACTAACTTACGCCCATCTCTCCTCATCGTAGCGTAATACTGTAGTTCTTAAGTCAGATAATGCAAGACAAGGGCTGATAAACACTGTGTAATACCGCTCGATTTTTTCTTGGCTACTATGTTTAATTGATGTAGGTTTGAAAACGTATTGTTTATATTGACACTCTATTTGTCAGTCTTCCGAACTTCAAATAGATAATTAAGATATCCGGGGATAACGTGGAGATTACAAAATTTTTTTGTGAAATCAGATCAGCATCGGTACTCAAAATTTCACATGAAAAGGTTACTGTTACAAAGGGATATCTACGTCCAGCTTTTCCGCGAAGAGTAAGTAGTATGTAGTATGTACAGACCTGTCTGTGTTTTATTGAATATGTTTACCCTTATTCTTACCCGATACTACTGCGGAATAGTTGTCTGCGATGTGTATATTTATATAAAAAAAAGTTGCAAGAATAATGATGCCAAACAATTAACTTCTGGCAGATACGAAAATATTTCGTGAACAATTTATCTTCACGTCATTCATGGTTCTGCAAACAAGAAGCTATCCAATTACCGTGTTGTAACGGTGCGGATTAGGCTTACACTGCATATGATTGCCCGACATTAGCAATACAGGCATTTCCCATTTACAGTCGCTCCCATCAGCCACCTCGCCGAGGTTTGCGCGAATAGCTGTAAGCTTCCCTGTGTAACCTCAAAGCTGTACCTATTATGCTTTGAATTAGATGTTGATGAATCTTAGGGGCTGTATGACCATGATCGAAAAAACTAGGAACCACGACGATTCAACAACTACGACATTCGGTCGTGAAAGCCTTCATTGTATAAGCTTGAATTAGTTTCTAAATTTGCTACAGCTATGTGTCAATGACATGTCATACAAATTTATGTTTTAATTGAGAATGAGGGACACATGAATGAGCATTTGCTAACGGCAGTAACTTAAACTTCTGGCAATTGCAAATGGTATCATAGTACAAGATCAGTAAATATTGATAAAAAATGTACACATTTTGTCAAGAAAAAAGACGAAATGATTTTTCTTCTTGAAATAAAACTTGACATGGAACAACAACATTTAACTATCAGTCAACAGCGAGTATGAAACTTGTGAAGTGGAGGTACGCTAGAAAACGTGTGCCTAAAAAGCGAATACTGTGAAGAATTGTGGGTGTATTCTCAATGCTAAAGGAAGTACGTTATATAAATGAACACTACAAAAAATATAAGTTATATTTATTAATACAAAAAGCGGGGGAAACACACTGAATTTATTACAAATCTAACATTTCGCCTACGTTTAATGTTTCCGAATCATTAGTGCTATAAAGTAACGATTCACTCTGCAGAAATTAAAATAACGTCATTTCTTCACAAAAATGAAACAATTATCTATATAACTGCAAACAAGACAACATGAAATTTGATCTTTGTTGAATCTGGCCTGATGTTTGCACTGTTACCAGATTGTTAACGGTTACCCCGAAAACCAATTGCCAAAAAAGATTGGAAATGAGAAAATCCTAGATTAAGAGCACAAATCAAATGACAAAGAACGAATAAAAGAAATGAGAAGTATTTAACTCTGGAACAAATTTCCCAATTTTAAATGTCATTACAAACTAAACTATGAATTTAAGCGCATAATTTGGATTATTCGGACCACAACGCGTGCTCTATTATAACTAGTAATTTGGTAGCACGGGTACCTTTTTGCTTCGAGACAAGGACATTAAGACATTAAGTAAACTGCTACTGTAAAGATGAGGCTAATATGTCGGTATGTGGTGCCATGCTTTTATCAAATTAGTAAAACGTAATTTCGAATCACCGTAGCATAACCTGAATATTCCAGAATAATTTTTTGTTAAGTGCTGTTACTACGCATTAGTTCGTTGACAGTTGACCGCAATTCGCCTCGTCATTTTCATTGCCAACATAATAAGTACGGAGTGACGTTAGACGGTAGGGTAATCTTGTAGTCCGCGTTAGGAACATCTGTGTATCAATGTTGGTATGAGATACTGACGTCATTGCAGAGTAGAGACGAAAGCGTCACGTGAGTACAGTTCGACCAATGGGAGACGTCGTGCTCGCCTATACAAGGAGGAACAGCAGCTCGGCAGCCATTACACTGCAAGAGCAGTTCGCTGTGATCGTTTGATAGTGTTATTGGGAGAGCAGTTCCTTATCGGAAGGCAGTCTTATAATACTGTCAGGTAAGCTAAGGATGCGTAGGAAATTCTGTTGCCAGTGGTGCATTATTTGAATGTGTTAAAATTTACATTTTAAGGCGTTTAGGAGTATATGTTCTGTTTTTCAACGCTTTGCTCTTCGAATGTCACATGCGCCATCTTGGCATAATAGTTACGGAACTAATATCTTTTTCCAGAAACATGCAGATCTTCGTTAAAACGTTGACTGGGAAAACAATCACATTGGAGGTTGAAGCCTCTGATACTATTGAAAATGTGAAAGCCAAAATTCAAGACAAAGAAGGGATTCCTCCTGACCAGCAGAGACTGATTTTCGCTGGGAAACAACTGGAAGATGGCAGGACATTGTCAGACTACAACATCCAGAAAGGTAAGTTTCGTGTTAGTGTTTTTCCTTTATTATCGTTTTGCGTAATCTGCAGCGTACGTGTTACTTTTCCGACTTTTAGGCAGATCGGTATTTGTAATTTCAACTATTGGGCTGGGTGTGTTCTAAACCAGTTTACTCATATATTGCTTGAATTTTAAGATAAGTAGTTGTGGTTGTATGGGTGTGGTGGGTATATATTAATTTTCGCAATAAATTCTTACTGTACTTAGTGTGTCTGTATTAATGCTTTTTGACGTGGGGGAGGGAGACGAGGAAGATTTGTATTTGCTCCGCTTGACTTACGTACTTCATGCGTGGAAATGACTGGACAGTCTTGTGATATAGCTTCTCTGGATTTACGTTGCAAGTTAAATTTTTTATTACGTAAAATGACGCCGACGTAGATATTGGGCAACTGTGTAGGCAAATCTGGGTGAAACGATGTCCGAAAAGTAGAAAGCTTAAATTACCTGTACGTGCTTGTAATGTTAGGCGATGTTGTCCAAAGTATGTGTTGTGCGGTCAGTGAAGAGTACTGAAGCAATTCGTATTCGCGTTGCTTAGTCATGTAAAGCGCTGTATTGTTGGAACGCTGTTAAGTATCTTTATGTCGGTACTCTCAGAAACTTTAATCTGGGTTAAATTCTACTTAACGGAGAGCAGCGGCGTAGTGTGCTGATAAATGGCAACGAACGGCCATGAAAGAAAATAACTAGTGGTCTTGCTCTATGGTTGACGGAACTTCTTGTACCTTTATTCAACCTTCAAATTATTCTCGGAAAGTGAAAATTTCATAATAGTTTGCTTTTATATAAACGTTATACCTGGCACCCCACTGTCGTTGCCAACTGCACTTCACGCTGCTGCTGTGGTAAGTAAAATTTAACCTCAATTTTTGAAAGTTAAAAGCATCCCACTAATGTGTTACCTATACTGTTTGTAAAGTTTCCGGATGTGTTCTACAATGTGATACAGAAGACATTGCAATGATTTAAGTGTAAAAGTGGCTGGGTTGTGTTGTTTTGCAGCTGACAACCAATGCAGTAATTTCTGAAATTTACACATTTAATGTGGGTCGCATATGACAGTAATTGTTTTGTCTTGCATACTGGCACAGGTTTGTGTAATGGTAATTGAAGCTATAGCTAAAGACACTGGTGCCAGTTTGAGAGATATCATACACAGAACATGTGTGATGATTTCTGAATATTGCTTTGGTTGGTCCAAAGATACTGTGAATATTAATAATTTGCAGTTCTTGGTGTACTCACCAATGTAATCATGCCTTCCACACTGGCCTTCAGTTAAAAGTTGCGCATTGGAAACCCCTTTGCATTTTTCAGCATGATGCAGACTGGTTAGTTTGTTACAATCATATTTTCTACTTTCACATTGGATGGCTTTGCCAAGTTGCTACCGAATTGTCAATTGGAACATATCTTAAGAGCTCATGCTGCACTAAAGATCAGTCTTAACACCACAACCAAGATTTCAGTGTCCAATAGCAACTAAGCCCAGTTTTGTCTGACATTAGTCAGTATATAGCTTTCCAGGACTTCAACTTTTATTTACAGTGGAAATCAGCCTAAGTTGGATGTTCAACAGAATACTGTTAAACTGTTTTTATGTGCTTTACTAACGCAGAGTAGGGTAGCAGTATGTTTTCCCATTGTCAGCACTCATATCTTGGTGTTATCTTCAATTGAAAAGGTTCATGTTAGTTGTTGTCAACAAATGGGAACCACATAAGTTGATAGGTGACAACATTGGTTTGTAGTGTTACCAATTTGGCTCAGCTGGCAGTTAGTTTGGAAATGAGCGTTGTTTTGCCTGTTACAGGTTATACAGGGTTATTACAAATGATTGAAGCTATTTCACAGCTCTAAAATAACTTTATTTGAGATATTTTCAAAATGCTTTGCACACACGTACAAAAACATTTTCTTTTTTTCAAATGTTCGATGTGCCCCTTTAGTGATTCGGCAGACATAAAGCCGATAATAGTTCCTCCCACACTCGGCACAGCATGTCCCCCATCAATGAGTTCGAAAGCATCGTTGATGCGAGCTCGCATTTCTGGCACGTTTCTTGGTAGAGGAGGTTTAAACACTGAATCTTTCACATAACCCCACAGAAAGAAATCACATGGGGTTAAGTCGGGAGAGTGTGGAGGCAATGACATGAATTGCTGATCATGATCTCCACCATGACCGATCCATCGGTTTTCCAATCTCCTGTTTAAGAAATGCCGAAGATCATGATGGAAGTGCGGTGGAGCGCCATCCTGTTGAAAGATGAAGTCGGTGCTGTCGTCTCCAGTTGTGGCATGAGCCAATTTTCCACGGGCTTTGCGTGAAACTTGCCCGCACGCGTTCAACCGTTTCTTCGCTCACTGCAGGCCGACTCGTTGATTTCCCCTTACAGAAGCTTTAAACTATGCATACCATCGCCGAATGGAGTTAAGCAGTTGGTGGATCTTTGTTGAACTTCGTCCTGAAATGTTGTTGCACTGTTATGACTGACAGATGTGAGTGCATTTCAAGCACGACATACGCTTTCTCGGCTCCTGTCGCCATTTTTCTCTCGCTGCCCTCTCGAGCACTGACGGAAGGAACCTGAAGTGCGGCTTCAGCCGAACAAAACTTTGAGTTTTTCTACGTATCTGTAGTGTGTCGTGACCATATGTCAATGAATGGAGCTACAGTGAATTTTATGAAATCGCTTCAATCATTTGTAATAGCCCTGTATTATAAGGAGGGCAGAGGAATTGGGCAGCTTTCTCTCATATGAGCTTCTGGAGAATATAAATGAACTAGGACTAAGTCCTATCTGGGGATTTTGGTTGGAGGAAAAATTTTAATTCCGATTGAAACTTTTCAGCTTGTTGCATATGTTGTAAAGTTAAGATTACCGCATATTACCACAAGCTTTGTAATAACTCATTCACTGTAAACTGGTTTAATTTCTGGTTGCCTTTAATGAATGTTGCCCAATGCAAATGCACTTCAGGGTCATTGCAAAATTTGAAAGAAATAGTGTATGTCACAAGAATTTACTTCCTTTCAAGGAGCAAATGAAATAATTTAGAACACTGGCTCTCTTGAGTGGTGCCGTTGTTAGACAACATTTGCAAAAATGATTCAGAGGTGTTAATATGTAAGTACAGCCAACTGAATACTTCATATGGTTAAAATGTAATTTTGGTATAGTAATCCTTTAAACATTAATACCAATGCCATTTTACAGCATAGTGGACAGTAAATTACAATCTTACCATTGTAATTTACTCACAAATTGTGACTAGGAAAGCCTACTAAAGAATTTCTTATGTTTGGCACATAGGAAATAGAGTATCTGTAGCTTCTCTTCACTGCACACCATTTATGGCAGTTTCTTTGTAGATACGTTGTTACTATGTTGCCGTTGTATAGATTGGCTTTCCTTTGTGTTGAATTTTGGAGTTCACAGGAGTAAAATTCCTCGGAGCACCTGAACAGATGTTGGACGGAAGGTGTGAGAGATTTCTAAACCTCTGTCCTCAGTTAACTTCTTTCAAATTGATTTTTTCCAATTCAACAATCTAAATGTTCAGACATGTACTACATAGATCATAAATGTTGGCAGCAATACCAGCCCCAAACAAAATAGTGCTTGTGGCAAAAGATAATCTTCAGAATTTTTGTGGAAGCTCTTTAAAGCTTGTTATCTAGAATCCTATCTGTCTAGATTGTTAGTATAGCAGTCTTGTGTGGTCATTGTAATGAAGGAGAGGGTGCGCTGTATGGACACTTCATGTCAAATTTGAAAAGAGATTACGAAATTTTCTCGTGCACAGAAAAGTGTTATCAGTAATTGTTACTATCTACTATTCAGAGGGCTGAACACATGCAGAAATGAATATTCAAAATGTTAGATTTTAAGTGTAACTTTCCACCATGCCCTCCAATAACAAAATTGGTTGCATATTGACCAGACTGGTCAGGATATGCATATGATTAGTGTTTAAAATTACATACTAATGAGCAAGGGTGACAGGAATAATTCGGAATATCTTAAGTTAATACTTCGTGTCACCAGTGTTTGTAGATAGCTCAAAGCATTGCCAGCCACACATGGAAAATGAGCCATTTGGCTTGATTTCATTTTTTACAATTTTTTTTCCCTTGTCCATTGCAAATATTTACTCCAGTTTCTGATATTTCACATTGTGCGCTAGTTTTGTGTAATGGAAACACAGTACCCTACAACCTGAAAACCTTACTATTTGCAATTGCCACCATTTTTGAGAAACAGCCCTTTGCAAAGATTTGCAACATACTTTGAACTGCTTTCGTGGCAAGCTCAGTTTTTTTTGTCAGTTGGTAGACTGCTTCATAAAACATAGCAATCAGGAATGCTAGGTTGAGTGCCCCTGTATGGTGTACACACAGTGCTGTGTCAATAGACCATAAGAAAGTATTGAAGTGTTTGGACTTTCGTGGTGGCATGTCTACATAAAACTACAATTTGAGATTGTAGTATCTAGAACTTTCTGTAGTGTGGAAAGTTGAATTAGGCAGCTCCTTGTAGTAAGATTGAATATTGTAACGCCCAAATCCTCCAAAAAATAAGCTAAAATATACCTACTCTATAAGCAGGGAAGTCATTTGGTGCTTCGCTTGGAGGCAAATTAATATTATAAGTGTAGATCAGACGTGGCTTGAATTTAAAAAATATCAGCAGCAATTGAGAGATTAATACCAAAGACTTAATTTTATTGGCACGACACTTCGAAAATGTAACGGATATACTAACAAGTGCCTACACTACACTTGTCTGTCCTCTTTTAGAATACTGCTGCACAGTGTGGGATCCTTAGCAAATAGGGCTAACGGAGTAAATTGAAAAAGTTCAAAGAAGGCCAGCACGTTTTATACTGTTGTGAAATACACGAGAATGGGTCACTGAAATGATCTAGGATTTGGGCTAGACCTTTTTAAAAGTGTTTTTTGTTGTGACAATCTTTTGACAAAATTCCATTCACTTTCTTCTCTGAATGCAAAAATATTTTATTTTGTTACCACAATAAATTAAGAGAAATCTGAGCTCATGCAGACAGAGATGTACGTTCTTTCCACATGCTATAGATATTGGAATATTAGAGAATTGTGAAGGTCGTTTGAACCCTCTGCCGGGCACTAGTAGGTGATTTGCAGTGTGTCCATCAACTGGAACTTCTAACGGAAGGTGGAAGGAGCTATTGTCCTTCTAACGGAAGGTGGAAGGAGCCGTTGTCAGTTTTTAGCTGCACTTCTTCTTTGACTCCATAGTCAAGGTGTCCCATGGTTCACCTCTCGTCTGTTAAAATTATTTATTCAAATCTCTGCCTCCTTTATAATGGAATTCCAAATTTGCCACAGCTGAACATCCCCTAGAAAACTATTTTAAGTTGCTATAATTTGTCACTTAACACTTGGTTAAAGAATTTGGCAACTGAAAGTTCAGTCTGTATGAATGCTGCCATATTTACAGTTCACTCTACACACACACAGGGCACATGAAGAGCTATGTTATCTTTAATGGACCATAACACAACTTGAATCTTACAGGCTGTCAAAAATTTTGGTCTGTCGGTCCCTGCAGCATACACCCAAACGTGCTGCCCTACTGTATAGCAGGAAGGCAGTCCGCTTTGCCCACCTTGGCTTATTCACAAGATAACCTTAATCAGTGGTATCTTAAGCATTTGCAGTACCTCTTGCTGTAACTGTTCTTTGAACATGGGTCTTGGATGCTGCACTTAGTCTGAAATCTGAGTACTAATGTACTCTGGACCATGGGTGAGTGTTTCTTCTGTACACAAGACAGAAGTTTATCTGCCTTCTGCTAAACTAAACCATGCAAGAATGGTAGCTAGCTTGCCAACCAACAGATTTGCAGTCAAGATAGGGGAAAATAACCTCAGCACATAAATTAAAATAGCTGTCACCATCCTATAAAGCAAATGGTCCTGAACATGTTCAGCACACTGAGCAAAAATGACCTATGGTCCAGAACCATGGACTGTGTGGCTGGTCCCGGCGGAGGTTCAAGTCCTCCCTTGGGAATGGGTGTGTGTGTTTGTCTTGTCCTTAGGATAATTTGGGTTAAGTAGTGTGTAAGCTTAGGGACTGATGACCTTAGCAGTTAAGTCCCATAAGATTTCGCACACATTTGAACATTTTTGAAGACATAGCAAACACATGAGGTGCCACTAATGACACTGTGAATATGCAGAGGACGAACATACAGCTTGCTTCTACCCTGGGGCAGAAAGTTAGGTGTGCTATAAACATGAAATGTCATAGCGTGCCTCAAAGATGATTACCATTAAAGAAAACTAGTAAAGTTGCTGTGTTATACTGAGTACAAGCTGCATGAAGGAGCTCAAAGTTGAACATGTACATATTAAATGAGTGCTAGTATTTTTGGCTTATTTGTGTTAAGTGTCAGTTGTAAAGGGAACAGCTGAGATAAAAGTGAACTGAAAGACCAGAGGGGGTGCATACATACTGGGGGGGGGGGGGGCTGGCGGTGACAAGACTTAAATTATCAAAAGCAAAGGAGGATTCTTGTAGGGAGATACGAACAGCACCTTGCTTATGGTGCTGGCTCTGTGCACCACCAGACCTGCAGTCCTGATGCTGACCAGAGCTGCTACAGGCTGCTAAACTTCTTTCCAAGCATGCATCACTTTGATCGTCTGGTAGGTTCAATGCTGTAGTTTTACAACGTAACACAATGCTAGGCCCTTTAGTTGGTAGTTTTAAGCTAATCATGACAATGATGCTGTTGAAAGCTAGAGTGCAGCTTGTTAAGCCAAAATTTTGGTCAAATGGTGTTGGTAAAAAGCATTGATGTTAGTGGTGTTATTAACCTATTATGATCATGCAGCCTTTTTAAGTACCCAGGTTGCTTGCCAAAAGGAAATTTGATAAAGCAGTTAAAAAAAATGTGAGCAAATGTTGCATATGTAGATTGTAATGCCTGCAGCAAAATGTCCTTCACATGAACTGTGCTTTGTCGGTGGCATGTCAATCTTTGATTTACTTTCCCCCAAACTGCTGTAAAGCATTTAAATCTAACATTGTATGGCCACTGAGAAGTGTCTTCTAGAATGTTAAATATTCTAACTGAATTGGTATGTAAAATGGTAAACTTAATTGCTTTGGTAGAATATTGCAAGTGATTGTGCTTTAAATTTCTTACAGAGTCAACCCTGCATCTTGTGCTGAGGTTGCGAGGAGGCATGCAGATCTTCGTGAAGACGCTGACTGGCAAGACTATTACACTTGAAGTGGAGGCATCAGACACAATTGAGAATGTAAAAGCCAAGATTCAGGATAAGGAGGGCATTCCACCAGACCAACAGAGGCTGATCTTCGCTGGAAAGCAGCTGGAGGATGGCCGAACATTGTCGGACTACAATATTCAAAAAGAGTCGACACTACATCTTGTCCTTAGGCTGAGAGGTGGCATGCAGATTTTCGTCAAAACGCTCACTGGCAAGACTATAACATTGGAGGTTGAAGCATCTGATACTATTGAAAATGTCAAGGCAAAAATTCAAGATAAGGAGGGCATTCCACCAGACCAACAGAGGCTGATCTTCGCTGGAAAGCAACTGGAAGATGGTCGCACACTGTCTGATTACAATATTCAAAAGGAATCCACTCTTCACTTAGTACTAAGACTGAGAGGTGGCATGCAGATCTTTGTTAAAACATTAACTGGCAAAACAATCACTTTGGAAGTAGAGGCATCTGATACAATCGAAAATGTAAAAGCAAAAATTCAGGATAAAGAAGGTATCCCACCTGATCAGCAACGTTTGATTTTTGCTGGAAAACAACTCGAAGATGGGAGAACGCTTTCAGATTACAATATCCAGAAAGAATCCACATTGCATCTGGTACTGAGATTGAGAGGTGGTATGCAGATCTTTGTGAAGACGCTAACAGGGAAGACAATAACCTTGGAAGTTGAAGCCTCAGACACTATTGAGAATGTAAAGGCAAAGATTCAAGACAAAGAAGGAATCCCACCTGATCAACAGAGACTGATATTTGCAGGAAAGCAGTTGGAGGATGGTCGTACCTTGTCAGATTACAACATTCAGAAGGAATCCACTCTTCATCTTGTCCTCAGACTTAGAGGAGGGATGCAGATTTTTGTGAAGACTCTCACTGGAAAGACCATTACCCTGGAGGTAGAAGCCTCAGACACTATTGAGAATGTAAAGGCAAAGATACAGGACAAAGAAGGTATTCCACCAGACCAGCAGCGTCTGATCTTTGCTGGTAAACAGTTGGAAGATGGGCGAACCCTGTCTGACTACAACATTCAGAAGGAATCTACTCTGCATTTGGTGCTGAGGTTGCGTGGTGGTATGCAGATTTTTGTGAAGACCCTGACTGGTAAAACAATTACGTTGGAAGTGGAGGCATCGGACACAATTGAAAATGTGAAGGCAAAAATTCAAGACAAGGAGGGCATCCCACCAGACCAGCAGCGTCTGATCTTTGCTGGTAAGCAGCTGGAAGATGGGCGAACCCTGTCTGACTACAACATTCAGAAGGAATCTACTCTGCATCTGGTGCTTAGGTTGCGTGGTGGCATGCAGATTTTTGTTAAAACCCTGACAGGCAAAACCATAACATTGGAAGTGGAAGCATCGGACACCATTGAGAATGTGAAAGCAAAGATCCAGGATAAGGAAGGCATTCCACCAGACCAACAGAGATTGATCTTTGCAGGAAAGCAGCTTGAAGATGGTCGCACATTATCTGATTACAACATTCAGAAAGAATCCACACTGCATCTTGTGCTGAGGCTACGAGGTGGTATGCAAATTTTTGTGAAGACTCTCACTGGTAAAACCATCACACTGGAAGTAGAGGCATCAGATACAATCGAAAATGTGAAGGCAAAGATTCAAGATAAAGAAGGTATTCCACCAGACCAGCAGAGACTGATTTTTGCTGGAAAACAACTTGAAGATGGCCGTACATTGTCTGATTACAACATCCAAAAAGAGTCTACACTTCATCTTGTTCTCAGGCTTAGGGGAGGAATGCAGATCTTTGTAAAAACACTGACAGGGAAGACAATCACTTTGGAGGTAGAAGCTTCTGACACCATTGAAAATGTTAAAGCAAAGATACAAGATAAAGAGGGCATCCCACCAGACCAACAGCGTTTGATATTTGCTGGCAAACAGCTGGAAGATGGAAGAACATTGTCGGACTACAATATCCAAAAGGAATCTACCCTACATCTAGTGCTGAGGCTCAGAGGAGGTATGCAGATCTTTGTGAAGACCTTGACAGGCAAGACTATAACTCTGGATGTTGAAGCTTCAGATACAATTGAGAATGTTAAGGCAAAGATTCAGGATAAGGAAGGAATACCACCTGACCAACAGAGGCTTATCTTTGCTGGGAAGCAACTTGAAGATGGTAGAACTCTTTCAGATTACAATATACAGAAAGAATCCACACTACATCTGGTGCTGAGGCTACGAGGAGGTATGCAAATTTTTGTGAAGACCCTGACTGGTAAAACAATTACGTTGGAAGTGGAGGCATCAGACACAATTGAAAACGTGAAGGCAAAGATTCAGGACAAAGAAGGTATTCCACCAGACCAGCAACGTCTGATTTTTGCTGGTAAGCAGTTGGAAGATGGGCGTACCCTGTCTGATTACAACATTCAGAAGGAATCGACTCTGCATTTGGTGCTGAGATTGCGTGGTGGCATGCAGATTTTTGTTAAAACCCTGACGGGCAAAACCATTACATTGGAAGTGGAAGCATCAGACACCATTGAGAATGTGAAAGCAAAGATCCAGGATAAGGAAGGCATTCCACCAGACCAACAGAGATTGATCTTTGCAGGAAAGCAGCTTGAAGATGGTCGCACATTATCTGATTACAACATTCAGAAAGAATCCACACTGCATCTTGTGCTGAGGCTACGAGGTGGTATGCAAATTTTTGTCAAAACTCTGACTGGTAAAACTATTACATTGGAGGTAGAGGCATCAGATACAATTGAAAATGTGAAGGCAAAGATTCAAGACAAAGAAGGTATTCCACCAGATCAGCAACGTCTGATTTTTGCAGGCAAACAGCTGGAAGATGGAAGAACATTGTCAGACTACAATATCCAAAAGGAATCTACACTACATCTAGTGCTGAGGCTTCGAGGAGGTATGCAAATTTTTGTGAAGACCCTGACTGGTAAAACAATTACGTTGGAAGTGGAGGCATCGGACACAATTGAAAATGTGAAGGCAAAGATTCAAGATAAGGAAGGCATCCCTCCAGACCAGCAGCGTCTGATCTTTGCTGGTAAGCAGCTGGAAGATGGAAGAACCCTGTCTGACTACAACATTCAGAAGGAATCTACTCTGCATCTTGTGTTGAGGCTGCGTGGTGGTATGCAGATTTTTGTGAAGACTCTTACTGGCAAGACAATTACGCTGGAGGTGGAAGCTTCTGACACCATAGAAAATGTGAAAGCAAAGATCCAAGATAAGGAAGGCATCCCCCCAGATCAGCAGCGACTTATCTTCGCAGGCAAACAATTGGAAGATGGACGCACACTTTCAGACTACAATATTCAAAAAGAATCCACCCTTCACTTGGTACTTCGCTTGAGAGGTGGATATTGATAGATGGAAAGTGTTCTCAAATTTAAAGTTGACTGCAAAAAATGTTTTATGCCAAAAGTATTAAATTTCTTAAATTTTGAATTTTTTTACTGTAATGGTTGCTGAACTGAATTTCTAATAAACCTGTATTTAAATCGTTTGGTACATATTGTTTTCTTTAACCTGTTGCCACTTGTTGGTGTCAAAATTGTGTATAATCAGTGAGGATAAGTTTGTATTTGAAAACCTTTGTGACAAATTAAGAAATACATAAACCTACTTTCTACATGGTCTTGCTTTTGTTCTGATTCTAGTGTATTATTGAGAATTAGGCGTGTGCACACCATCTTCAAATAAATGGCTTGTATGAAGTATTTTGAAAAATTTCTTGTTAAATTTAGCACAGGTTCAGATATCTAGAGTGCAGTGTCCTTGACAAACAAGGAAAAACTTGATTTGGCTGCAGCAAATACTCAACTGCAAATTAAAAGGGACATCTTTGGTTTACTTAAGCTGAGAATGTTAATTTTGTTCCCCATACCATTTTTAAAATTACAGGATGTCAGAAGAAAATGCATGCAGACAAAATTAATGTAGGGAAGTTAACTTTGCTGCTGTTCTACTGGTTTAGGTGAGACAGCCGAAGTACTAGGTTGTTAATTTTAAGTGTATAAAATACATGTAATGTGATGTTAAATACTTTGCACAAAACTAGCCTTTGATAGACTGTATAGAGAAGCTATACATCCTAAAATAAGATATGTTGGGTTTAACACCCTGATTGTAATAAATTGCAGGATCTGTTGGGAGTGTTTTGCAGGATGTTGGAAATAATTTAGTTATTGCTCAAATTCAACAGTAATGGATTGTTTGCACAACTGATGTGAGTATAATAACCTTCATTAACAAAGTGACCTGTTAGTCTATTTGGGGAGGGAGGGAAGGAACTGTATCATAGATGATACAGTAATCTGTATTTAACAGTGCCGAGAGTCAAGCCACTGCCACGACTACCAAAGCTTGTCAGAATATGCAGCATTAAAGAATCTTCATATTGTGTGTGCCCAAGACAAAAAAAAAAAATCTTGGAAGGTAGTTTTGTAGACAAATGGAGGCAAATAGGATCTTTGCACTTCAAGCTGTTTACACATGGGAAATGTCAATACAACATATAAATTGCCAATTATTTTTCTCATTTTGTAATGTGGTTTCAAAAACAGCAGATTGATAAATGTGTGTAAGGAAGTACTGATGTCATAAAACTGGTGAAGGCAGGCAGTTGAATAACAAAAAATTGAAGATTGGAATGATTGAATTAAAATGTGCAAAAACTAGCAAAATTTTTTAATGACATTTCAGGTACCCAGAAACTGCAACAACGTTCCACTGAGACAGATGTAGAACCTAGGATGACCTGTGCAGCAGTAATGAAAATGCAACCCACCATGTGGATGGAATACAAATACTGTTAACATGTAGGACACACTAGGCAGCTGGTGGCCACATGCTCTATCATTGGTGTTCTGTGCATTGTTTGTGTTCCTTGCTTGAGTTGATGCCTGGGTACAGGAAATTGGGTAGAATATACTGATCAATGTTTTGAATGTCTTGTTCTATTTTTCTTAATGCAGAACCAATAGCCTGTATTAGGCTTAAGTGGAGCGTGTGGCTGCAAGTGAGCACATTGTCGGGCCCCTACCTTTGCAGCATCTGCTGGTGGGCTTTCACAATCAATGTGATGCACATATGAGGCACTGAGAGCAATAGTGGACTAACCCCAACATTCCTCCAACAGAGATAATCAAGGTAGAAAGATACTGGATTTAACAAATATATCCTGTTCTTTACCTGGTCATGGTTTGTTAAAACTTTTAGCTTTTAGCAGTATTGCAGGTCTCGTGAGTGGATTATACAACCAACTAAACATCTTGACCTTTGAAATTCCAGATCTTTATGTGGGTTAGTCCACTTTTGCATTACACATAACGTGGCTTTTAGCAGATAGTCATTGTTCCATTAGCTGTACAGCCTCTTTCACAAGAGGATTTAATTTACTTTTGGATTCAAACATATCTCAGATTGTGTACTTCGCAAACAGAGTATGAAAACATAGACATTATAAAAGAAAGTAAAGTAATATACATGAAACAAATGGTACAAGCAGGTACAATGAGGAATGGAATACAACATACTCATTGGAGTAGCTACAAGATAGTGAGAATGAAAAAGGTTACTGTCCTTTATTTTAGGTTTATAGGAGCTATAGTTTGTTTACATCACTGAACAGCCTTAAGAAACATGTCATGGAAATAGTGCAACAATGGTTTCCACAAACTGTTATTGAACTTCATAATCTACTCTATCAAGATGTGACATGGACAACACATTTGCAGGCTCTGCAGCAGCTGTCTTCAGGTTCTTATAAAAATCATGGTGAACTGTTGGAATGAAATCCAGTAGACTCTGTAAATCTTTCTTCTTCAGTTCACTCGTTGCATTACGTTCTGGATACAGCCGTTCTAACTCCATGTCCTTTTGGACACATTTAATAAAGTCAACATGTAACCTGTTTCATTGGAATATTTAAAAAGTATATCTGAAGGCAAATTTTCCACAAATTGTAGCCACTGAATCCTGAACCACTCTGGTTTGACCAACTTATATTTTGCAGAAAGTAATATTCCTTTGAAGTGTTTTTTGAAAAATAGGGTCATCTTTACCCATGTGAACTAATGTACAAGGCTTTTTCTTCCTAGTAGCCTCAATCTCATTGCAATGTTCTGGAACATAAACTTTTTAAAAATACTACTTTTGTTTTTCAATCGATTGAAAATCTTGATCACAAGGTAAATACTAATGACCACTGACTAAAAGTTTGTGATCAATTTCATTTACTATGTAAATAGGATTGGAAACTATGTACTGGCACATAAGTGAGAGTTCAATAGTCGTATTTTGACCTCCACACTGATCAGAGTGCATAATTAATTGCTAAGGAAATGGTTCACATAGTACAACAAATGTGAACCAATTTCCTGAGGATATCTAGGTGCTATTGACTTGTTAAAAAAAAAACAAAAAAAAAACAAAAAAACGTGTGAACATCATTCCCTACGCCATGAATACTGAGGCAATAGGCCCACATTTGCCTTTTGTAATAGCATACCCCTGTTGACAATACAAGTGCAGGCCAAGTTTTCATCTGGGCAATGTTATAACTGTAACATTATCAGATAGATTTAGTAAGCAAAGTATCGTTGCAAGCCTTTACATGCACAATCGGCTTTCCTCAAATGTTCATCTTTCTGAGAGATGAACGAACTGTCGTTTGGTAAGGCCATTATTTTGATCTGGAGAGAATCACATTTCATAGGCGAATCCGAAATAGGTGGATGGAAAGGTAAATTAAACAGTTCATTGAAGATTTTGCGAAATATATTATCGGGTACTGGGTACACTGTTTCTTTGCAGTATAATGAATACATAATGCTGATATTTAAATCAGGTGCCAAATACTTCTTACTCAATTTGTGTATGGCATAGTGACTTTCATACACTGGAAATTTGTCAACAAAACACTTAAGCTATATTATGCAGATTCACATCGTCCTCGTCAGTCAAGTGGAGCAGTTGCGCTAACACCTTTCTGCTTAAATATTCTGTCTGTTTGTCCTGCACATTCTGCCAATGCGATGAATTCTTCTCGGGTTATGAGCCGATTGCTGGTGTCGTCTTGTCGCAATGTTTCGATGAGTTTTGTACCCATCGTCTTCGCTGATGATGGGTATGAAACTAGTCAAAATGTGACAAGACGCCGCCACCAATCGGCTGATACCCGAGAAGAATTCATCGTTGGAATACGCCGAGAGACTGCAATCGCATACTGCCAATGTGTTCTGAAAAAATAGTTTGCACAATTGCACATCATTATCATGAATATCAAGCAAAAAGTATTGCCTGGTATTTTCCTGCCGAGAAAGGAATGAAACACGGATACTGTTAAATAGAAAGGCCGATTGCAAATCGAAGTTTGCCAATCCACAATAATCATTAAATATTTTTCACTGCCTGTCTGCACTTATTTTTAGGAGGCATTGCTTCATACAAGAACATGGTCCCATTTAGCATTCTTTTTGAGTTGTAATCTTGCCCTTACCATGTACATATTCTTTCCCTTTGGCTTGTCTCTTATTTCTTACATTCAGTTTCCAATCTGTCTCATTCCTCAAACGCTTTTTGCTTTTCATACTGTCCACATTATCAGGGGATGATGAAGATGCAGATGGTACTGGTATTGAGGACATGTCCAAACTGTTGTTAACATCGATCCTCCAATTGAAACGTCTCTGTGAAGTTCAGTGTCAAACGTATAGGAATCAATATTTTCGTATTATCGCTACACAATACGATAGCACACACAAACAATAATAACATACCTTGTAATTGTTCCTCTGTAGTTTTATGTTGTGTGTTTCAATCCATCATTGTAACGTGAATGACTGTCACTCAACCACCACACTACACCTGCACTATACGATTCCATGGTGTGAAGCAATGCAGAGTGTCGCAAATACTGCGATAGCGACTACTACACAAGGCAACATTGTCGCATCACACTAGGCATGGAGAATGCTGGAGGTGGTTCAGGGAAGTGGTGTTGGTGCAGCAGTGGACTAATGAATCACAGTCCACTCCGTGAAAATGTGACAAAGGCTCCGCGCAAGAAGTAGTAATTGGCCCCTTGTCTAAGTTTACCACACAGGATTTAAATGTGTGTTTTTATAAGGTCTTAATACTTCACATAAGCATAATTTCTTGCGGATCACGTAGCATGGCAACAAAGGTGGGTTAGTCCACTCTCGCTCTGTGCCTCATATGTCTTTTAGTTCAGATACTTTTCCAGAGTATCTACAGTGAAGATAGGTAAGCTTCTGTCCCTTATGTGGAAAATAATAAAATCTGCCATCTGGTTTCCTTCTTATACTGTTTTTGAAAATATTAGAACCAAGCATGACAGTTACCTGAATAACTTCTTAAATGTTCAGTTTGGCTTGTGACATAGCAGAAATACAATAGTGATTACAACAGAGTTTACAAAAGTAGTACCCCAGGCTCTTGACAAGAGTAATTGTGTTACAAGCATATTTGTAGACGTTATGGCTTTTTGACATGGCTGACTAAAAAATATTGCTGAACAAGGGACTAGGTATAAGGGAAGTAGTCAATGAGAGAAACTGTCTAGCAATCAAGACTGTGGTCTGGGCTGGGACTGAAACTTGGAACTTTGCTGCTGATGGGCAAATAGTGTGCTGACTGATCAAGGAATTACTCATCCTTACAGCCTTACTCCTGCAAGTACCTTTCAACTTCCGAACTTCACAGTTCCGCTGCATACCTTGCTAAACATAAATTTCTATCAGAGTGGAATTGTGTGATATCTATTTGAAAAGCAGTAAAAGTGTAATTCTAAAAAATATTATATACTATGCAGCGAAAGATTACTTAGAGAATTCAGATTAGGGGATAGTAATATTAAAAAAAAAATTACTAAGAGTGTCAATTTTGCTGAATTCAGTATCTCATTCATCACAAGTGCTACCTGACTCTGTTTTTGAGACAGGCAGAAGGGAAGAGACAGATATGTAATACAGTCATGGTAGTATGATTGTGGTCATAAAGTCAACTGCAAGTGCTAAACGAACAGTGCATAATTATCTTCAGTTTTATTAATTTAAATGAACAATTCATAATTATTAGTCTTAGTTACCTAACTTGTTTCAAATACAGGGTGTACATAAAGTCCGGGAACACTTTCAGTTATTTATTGCACAAGAACTAAACATTGTACTGATCTTCATTCAATATGTGAACCATGAATCACACGGCAGATGTCAATACGGTAATTGAATTCTTGCCATACCTGTCCCAGCATGGCATTGTCGACTGCTACATCACGTGGTAGGGGCGGTACATACAACAGATCTTGAATTTGTCCCCACAGAAAAAAGTCACACGGAGAGAGCTGGTGATTGGGGAGGCCATTTCATGAAACAGCTTGCTTCGCACCTGAACTCACCGTGTTTGTGACTAGCACTGACTAGTGGCAAATTATCAAACTATGCTGTGGCAGTATACATGGGAAAAAAACGCCTTTCAGGGTTTCTCTTCAAAATGACATGTATGTCTGTACAATGTTTGGTTCCTGTGCAATAAATAATTGAAAGTGTTCCCGGGCTTTATATACACCCTGTATGTACATCTGCAAGAGACCAATATGTTGGGTATAACTGGCTGAGATGGTGCATTTATTGAGACAAGGTCTCCACATTGGGAGGGATGGAGACTCGTACTCTGTTAGGGTATTCTGATTTAGAACTCCTGAAGTCCCGTAAGGTAAATGCTGAAATGGTTCCTTCATCAAGGCCACACCTGTCCTGTGCTCTCATAAGTCCACCTCCGCAGTGTAGCGGTAATGTTACCACCTACCATGCAAGGGTCGTCTGGCTTCAATTCCCAGAAGGGGACTGGGTGTTGTGTATCTTTCATCATCGCTGACTCTCAAGTCGCTGATGTGGCGTCATCTAAAAAGGACTTGCAATACGACGGCTGAACTCCCCTGAATGGGGCCTCTCGGCCAACAGTGCCATACGATCATTTCCATTTTCCATAAGACAAGTGTATTCGTATGTCTACACAGGGTGTCCCAGGAGGAATGGTCAGTTTTCAAGAATGACAAAGTCATTCAAAGCAAAAGAAGGTCTAGTACCCACGAGCTCTAAAGTGCATACTGTAAGGGTTATGAGCAATTCATCCTTGATGCTGTGAAACAGATCTTTACTACTGCAAACACTTGGATTTACACATTTTGGCAGGAGGTAGTACGGATCAAAACGAGTAATTGTCTAGTACACCTGCATTCTGAAATGCATATGTAAAAGAATTATGAGCACTTGATCAGTAGAGGAGATGTTTCACAGTAGTGGAGGTGAAGAATTGCTCATAGCTTTTAACATACACATTTTACAGCCGATGTTTACTAGACTTTTTGATCTGAATGCTTATTCCTGTCTTCCTTGAATATTGCCCATTCCTCCTGGGACACCCTGTACGCTACTTATGTCTTCCTTCAACTGAACGGACGGATCCTATATTATTGTAAAACGTTCCTTGGACTTAAGATTACTGTCAATGATATATGCTAGAGATACAGGCAATGTGTCTAGAGCACCTTGTCAGCCAGTAACTCTTTTTAAGTCAACCTCATTGTGAATACCAAGTCGCGATTGTGTACAAGTGCAGCTAAAAGTGATTGTGCTGTGCATATAAAGATGGAAAAAGAAGCTTCTAATTACACAATGACAGGCAACTGCAGCTTTAGAACTTAGTTCATAATAATGTATTGACGAAGATATAAATGTGTTATGCCAATTGAAGATGAATGCAAGCCCAAACCATATCGTCACATAAATAACGTTATTAAATGGGGCTGGTTGCTGTACTTTTCAAGTAATTCATTCTCGTTTAGTTTTTCATTTAATAAGATATGTTAGGGAATCATAAATGAGCACTATGTTTCTGTTTATACTTTATCAGAATTTATGTTAATAAGTAACTGCTTGGTCAGTGCAAAACTTCTGCATCTTGTGAAAGAACCTCACTTAAAGTGACTCCTTATGTGGATAGTTTTAGGTTAGATAACTTTTGTGCTAAAACACAGTCTCTCTGCTTTTAATTATTTTGTAGTGGATCAAAATGGATCAAGTGGAGGTAAGTAACATGACTATTTCATAGACCTTTTCATTTTTTTTTTTTTTTTTTTTTTTTGTGTGTGTAATCAAAGATATCTTTCCACAGTTGGTCACTACAAATGGCGTGCTGCCCAACATGAAACTATCTCATCTGTGCAGCAGTTTTTCTTATTTATCACTCCAATATGTTTTAAATGTAACATAATTATACAAAAAGATTTTATCCACTTGAATTTTTCTATCATGTCGCCATTACGTTTGGTGCTCTTGATGGCAAGCATTTGTTAACTTTTTACGAAGTTGAGAAGAACTGGTGTGAATGATACTTTATGAAGTCTATATAAAGATCTCATTGTTAAATTGGAATTGCTGTGTCACTGATATACCGGGTGATCAAAAAGCCAGTATAAATTTGAAAACTGAATAAATCATGGAATAATGTAGATAGAGGGGTAAAAATTGACACACATGCTTGGAATGACATGGGGTTTGATTAGAACCAAAAAAATACAAAAGTTCAAAAAATGTCCGACAGATGGTGCTTCATCTGATCAGAATAGCAATAATTAGTATAAAAAAGTAAGACAAAGCAAAGATGATGTTCTTTACAGGAAATGCTCAATATGTCCACCATCATTCCTCAACAATAGCCGTAGTCGAGGAATAACATTGTGAACAGCACTGTAAAGCATGTCCAGAGTTATGGTGAGGCATTGGCATCGAATGTTGTCTTTCAGCATCCCTAGAGGTGTCAGTCGATCACGATACACTTGCGACTTCAGGTAACCCCAAAGCCAATAATCGCACGGACTAAGGTCTGGGGATCTGGGGGCCAAGCATGACGAAAGTGGCGGCTGAGCACACGATCATCACCAAACGATGCGCGCAAGAGATCTTTCGCTCTCTCTCTTTCTTTCTTTTCTTTTTTTTTTTCCCCCTAATAAAACCCCAAGTCATTCCAAGTGTGTGTGTCAATTTTTACCCCTCTATCTACATTATTCCGTGGTTTATTAAGTTTTCAAATTTATACTGACTTTTTGATCACCCGCTAGATCTCAGTGATTTCTTTCAAGCATTGTTTTGATATCTATTCTATCGGTTAAGGAAAGACAAACCTACATTATAGCATTTGTGGACTTTCATCAATGTTGACTGGAATAGTCTGTTTGATAGCAGGGGTAAAATACAGGGAGAGGAAGGTTTACAACTTGTACAGCAATTGAGGGGCATGAAAAGAAAGCAGTGGTTGAAAAGGCCGTGAGACAGGGTTGTAGCCTGTCCCCAGTGTATCCAATCTATACACTGAGCAAGCTGTAAAGGAAAGCAAAGAAAAATTTGGAGTAAGAGTTAAAGTTCAGGGAAAAGAAATAAAAAGTTTGACAGCAAAGAACTTGGAAGACCAGTTGAACGGAATGGACAGTGTCTTTGTCATGAAAGGAGGATGCAAGATGAACATCAACAAAAGCAAAACAAGGATAATGGAATGTAGTTGAATTAAATTGGGTGATGCTGAGGGAATTAGATTAAGAAACGAGACATTTAAAGTAGGCTTTGCTATTTGGGTTTTAAAAAAAATGATGATGGCCGAGGTAGAGGGGACATAAAATGTAGACTGGCAGTGACAAGAAAAGTGTTTCTGAAGAAGCGAGATTTTAACACCGAATAGAAATTTAAATGTTAGGAAGTCCTTTCTGAAGGTACTAGGGCTATTCGGGGAGTAATTTCCGATTGGTCACGAAATAGAAATCACTGTGAAAATCAAAAATGTTTTATTTTCAGCCTTTAGCTACACCTTCCAGCTACTTGTCTACATAATCGCTGCTCCGACTTATTACTCTTTGTCATAGAAGGTAGCTGCCTGTGTTTTCTGTCAATACTCTACACTGGTCTACAGCTTGATGACTGTGCCAAAATTTTGTCTTTGAAGCCAGCACTTCATGAGAGCAGAGATGAAACTCAGGGGCAGCTAGTCACAGGTTGTATTGTGGATAATCCAATACTTCCCATCGAAAACATTGCAGGAGCATCTTCATTGCTCCTGCAGAATGTGGCCAAGAATTGTCATGGACAGTTGTGTTATGTGGGCTGCGGAACATCAGGAAAAATTTCTCAAGTTCCCCATACTTGGCGGGAAGTACCATTTCCTAGGCATCTTTATGTGGTCAGTGTACACTGAGAACTGAAAAGAGCAACATGACGCGATCAACAGGCATACTAGAGACGCTGTATGACACATCTGTGCAAAGCTTCATGGGATTTTCACAGCGGTTTCCACTTTGCAACTGATCAGTTCTTACTTTCCGAATAGCCCTTGTATTTGTCTGGAGTGTAGCCACGTATGAAATGAAACATAGACGACAAAAAGTTTAGACAAGAAGAGAATAGAAACTTTTGAAATGTGGGGCTACAGAAGAACGCTGAAGGTTTAGATGCATAGATCATGAAACTAGTGAGATGGCACTGAATAGAATTGGGGTGAAAAGAAATGGAAGTGTGGAAGAGCGGGGGGGGGGGGGGGAGGGGAATTGTAGATGGAGACCAAAAGATGAATACAGTAAGCAGATTCAGAAGGATGTAGGTTGCAGTAGCTATTCAGAAATGAAGAGCCTTGCACAGGACAGAGCAGCATGGAGAGCTGCATCAAACCATGCTTCAGACTGAAGCTAACAGCAACACCTGTTTGGGTGGCCTGTTCTCAAAATTAATTCTGTTTCGTATATGCTGCTCTGCAGCCTCAACAAATTGTTTGAAATGCACAACATTGTAATAATAATATACTAGAGCTGCCTTTTTTTAATATATACACACATCCCAAAAAGTTTTGCATCACCCCCGTTCCCAGAACTGAAGATAGATGTTGGCCGTGGATATTGTATCATAGACACAGTCCCTTTGACTGTTCAAAGATGTCACTAAAGTCGCCATAAGATGTAAACAACAATGCACGAGCTGTGCCAGACGGAGGGTGTCGGACAGCCAATCAATTCCAATCATTCCACCAGGAAGGAGGTACACGGCTCATGTTGTTTGTAGTTCAGCCATGCCTGCATGGTCAATACCGCAGTTCGATCACGTCCATATTGTTACTTTGTGCCAGGAAGAGCTCCAACAAGGGAAGCGTCCAGGTGTCTCGGAGTGAACCAAAGCAATGTTGTTCAGACATGGAGGAGATACAGAGAGACAGGAACTGTCGATGACATGCCTTGCTCAGGCCGCCCAAGGGCTACTACTTCACTGGAGGAACCCTGACAGCAACACCACCATGTTGAACAACGCTGTTCGTGCAGCCACAGGACGTCGTGTTACGACTCAAACTGTTCGCAATAGACTGCCTGCTGCGCAACTTCACTCCTGATGTCAATGGCGAGGTCCATCTTTGCAACTACAACACCATGCAGCATGGTACAGATAGGCCCAACAACATGCTGAATGGACTACTGAGGATTGGCATCACGTTCTCTTCATCGATGAGTGTTGCATATACCTTCAACCAGACAATCGTCGGAGACATGTTTGGTGGCAACCCGGTCAGGCTTAATGCCTTAGTCACATGAGCCAGCAAGTGTGCTGAGGTTCCCTGCTGTTTTGGGGTGGTATTATATGGGACTGGTGTGCACCTCTGGTGGTCATTGAAAAGGCACCGTAACGGCTGTATGATATGTGAATGCCATCCTCTGACCGATAATACAACGATATTGGCAGTCTATTGGCAAAGCATTCATCTTCATGGACGACAATTCACATCCCACTTGTGCACATCTTGTGAATGACTTCCTTCAGGATAACAACATCGCTTGACTAGAGTGGCCAGCATGTTCTCCAGACATGAACCCTTTCAGACATGCCTGGTATAGATTGAAACGGGCTGTTTATGGACGATGTGACTCACCAACCACTCTGAGGGATCTACGCTGAATTGCCTTTGAGGAGTGGGACAATCTGGACCAACAGTACCTTGATGAACTTGTGCATAGTATGCCATGATGAATACAGGCATGCATCAATGCAAGAGGACGTACTACTGGGTACTAGAAGTACCGGTGTGTACAGCAATTTGGACCACCATCTCTGTAGGTCTCGCTGTATGGTGGTATGACATGCAATATGTGTTTTTTGTGAGCAATAAAAAGGGCGGAAATGATGTTTATGTTGATTTCTTTTCCAGTTCTCTGTGCAGTTTCCGAACTCTCGGAACCGAGGTGATGCAAAACTATTTTTGATGTGTGTATTTTATTTACAGATTGATGCCCACTCTCAAGTGATGTGTTATAAGATCATAAATGTTATTTGTCAAAATAAACAAAAGTGGAGAATGAGCCTTCACTTGTAACTGGTAGCAGTAAGTATAAAATTGCATTGGATTATTATTACAACAATATGCATTTCATACAATCTTTCAGAATGCTCATACTGCAGTGTTCATCTGTTTGGCAGTGTGTAGCTGGTAGTACTGAATGTGAATTTGACTGAAATATATTTCTAAAACTTGTAGCACAATGGAAATGATTGCCAGAACAATGAACATGGTTATGCAATGTTCAGTGACTAATTAACTTTTGATACTTGTATATTGTCAGTGTGTAGGTAGTGAATATTCCCAGAGAACTTAAGCAGCTTTTTGTTAGGTTGTGCTACACCTGGTCTGTAAACAGTGATTAGAGAGGGTTAGGTTACAAAAGGAAGAGAGAATTATTGTCACTAAAGATCATCCATGTGAAGAAAACAAGTATTCTGAAAATGTCTTCCTTATTCTGTCAAAACATTATAATATCAACCTATGTACTTGTGGTGGTGACACTGGTAGTAGTAGTAGAAGTGGCAGTGTGCTTGTCGTGGTCTTCAGGCTGAAGCCTGATATGATGCAGCTCTCCATGCAGGTCTACATTGAGCAAGTCTCATCATAACTATTGCGACGTGCATTCTTTAGAACCTGTTTGTTGTATTCTTCCCTTGGTCTCTTTCTACTGTTTTAAAAACCCCTCGCCTCGACATGTTTGTTTGGCCCCTCCACAGATATCCTTCTGATGTGTACATCTATCTGCAACATGAGAGGCAAGTGTGCCACCCCACTTTGACGAGGTCCATGGGTCATCAAGAGAATTATTTGGTTGCAGTGGTATTTTTCAAAAAATTTTTTTGCATCTATGAATGCTGAGTCCTGTTTATAGTACATCATAACTTGTCATAACAACTTAATAACAAATGTTGCTGCTTGCCTTAAGGTTAACTTAACGTTTCGTTCTCTGAATCTAGATATTCAGATAATTTGTAGAAAGAGCAGCTAATGTATATTTTTAATTTTCTTTTGAACTGGTAGGGATTCCTAATTTTTTGCCATATGTTAGAGATGAGCTTGTTGAATATCTCACCACAGGGGTACATAACTGCATTCTGAACCCTGCGCAGTGAGGCTTAGTCTATATGAAAAAATATTTTTGTGTCTTATATTGTGAGAATGTGTACCACAGTTCAGTTGAAACTGATTTTCATTACCAAGAACAAAAACCATTACGGACTAAATGTACTGCTGAAGTGAGTGTAAGAATTTCTAGATTCTTGAAAACACTTCTGTAAGCTGTAGCATATTCACTTTGACCAATATTCTTACCACTCACTTCTGCTGAACACACTTTATTTACTTCAGGTGCTCTGTCCCACAAGATCTACATCTACGTCTATACTCTGCAAACCACTGTAAAGTGCATGGTAGAAAGCACTTCCCACAGTATCGATTAGTAGGGCTTTTTCCCATTCTATTCATTCTTGGAGTATGGAGCATTGTAAAAAAGATAATTCCTTAAGACAACAGGGAGTGAAAATATGCAAAATAAGCATAGGGGAGCTCATGACTGCTGAATCACTGGTTATAAATCTCAGAGTGCTGTCAGAGCTGCATCAAATTATGATCACCTTAGAACTGAAATCAGGTGGGATGGGATGCCACGCAAAAGAATGCCATTGATCAGACTAGGTTCTTGTATTTTTTGCCATTGAGACCGATAAGAGACTCTTTCATCACATGTAAACACCCCTTCATTGGAATAACTGTATCACTTGTCTGAAGGATGCCCTGTTGACAAACAAGATGCATCAACGCAACTTGGATTTTGTACTCTGCCATTTTCATGTACCATTTTGAAGTGTGTGTGTGATCTATCACTCTAGACAATCCTTTACTTGGCCTCCTGCTAAACTCAACCGTTTTACATGGTACGTCTATGTACACGTGAGGGACAGTGACTTCTGTATCCTATATTAAGAGGTTGGTTTAATGGAGTGCTGCTGCCATCAAAAACTGAAGTGGTTTGACCCAAAGTGGCTCATTTATTCATTATTAGAACCTGCAACATATGGTGGTGGTACCAGCAGTGATATCGTTGACACAGTGGCACATCAAAAATCCAGTGCCTGAATGGCATCAGACATTTTGTCGAGCACCCACAATGAGCTGTTCTCATATTGTGTGTCTTTTCCATATTGGGTTTGACTGTCATGCTGACTGCTGGTACAAAGACTAAAAATATCCCACTCACATGACACACCAAACTATTCCATTTGCCATTGTACCAGGAGCACTTAGTAAGACAGCTAACTGTATTTCATACGTTTAAGGGTGTAGTATGGAATGCTCATATCATGGATACTTTCTTACAGCATCACAATTTTTATTTCTGTTAGAAACATTCTTCTAAACATATCTGTTTTTGATCTAAGAGTTTAGTTTTAGTAGAATTTTGTATTATTTAAATTTTTTTGGCTGCTTATTTTAGCTGAAAAGACTGAGGCTCATTGTTGCTCTAACAAGGCAATTTTTGTCAAATTGTTGTTATAAAATTGTCTGTTTCTTGGGTCTTATTTTTGATAAAAAAACTGACATGGCTGCCCCATATTCACCACATGAAGACTACATGCATGTGGAAGCTTAATGCTTACTGCCTCCGGGCCCACACATCTTGGGGTACAGACCGTGCTACTCTTATCCATCATTACCATGCTGTGGTCTTGACCAGACTAGACTATAATAGTTAGGTTTATGGCTCAGTGGCTCCATCCACTCTGAAAATACTTGGCCCTGGTCACCATTGTGGGGTACATATGGCTATTGATACCTTTCGCACCAGTCCTGTTGACAGTCTCCTTATAGAAGTGGGGATTCCGTCTCTACAAATTTGACATATCCAACTCCTGGTTTCTTACGCAATCATCATTTGCCAGTTCACTGACCATCCTGTGTACCCTGTATTCTGCAAATGAGGTATGTCTCCCTCCCATACGTGGATTGCCAGTTGGAATGCATCTCACTTCCCTCTGTTGGGATATCCATCTCCACCCACTGTAATGTGCCCTGTGTATTTTCTCCCACACCTTCCTTGGATGGTGCCTAGACCACAGAATATTTTATTATATATATTTATTTTGGGGTCCTAAGGTCATGTCACCACTATGGTCTCACAGTGCCTTGTACGTTCCATTCTTGCAGAGTTCCAAGGTGCTACCATCATCTACACTGATGGTTCTAAGAAGATGGATCATGTAATGTGTGGTCTCAGTTTTGTTACTCAGGCCTCCCAACACAGTGTTTTAATGTGTACGGATACAATGCTATTCTCATCATCAGCTGTCCAACAACTGCTCTCTGAACTTGCCTTGCCTCCTGCTCAGTTGTCTTTCTCTGGGTCCCAAGTCATACCGGCATCCCAGGGAATGAAATGGCTGACTGACTGACAGTATCCCACATATTTGGGGTATGTGCTCTTCTTTTGGTCCTTTGTACTAAATATAGTCTTCCAGATTCCTTATTTTTCATATTAACAGACAATTCAGTGGTGTTCAAACTGTTCCATTGTTTCCTCCCTGAAAGTAGTTTTCATTTTCAGATATAGGGTTTTGCTTTATTCATGCAGGAGGGGTGGGGTGGTTGTGGCTGGGGCCTCTCTTCATGTTTTCTCGGTCTGAGACCCATGACCACTCTCCTATGCAAAGACTGCTCTTTTATCCCTCAATTTTTCCAGTTTTCAGATTTGGTCTATCCATTTATGTCTTCTAGTGAGTGTGTTTTAAGTTCCTCATCTTATAGTTTGACATCCCCAACTGAATCCTTTCTCTTTTAGCAGACCCTCTCTTCAGAATTGCCGATCTGATGACCTTGCCATGTAGTCCCATAACCCCTGTTAAGTAATCAGTTGATCTCTCTCTCTCTCTCTCTCTCTCTCTCTCTCTCTCTCAATCTCTCTCTCTCTCTCTTTCTCGCTCTCTCACACACACACACTCACACACACACACACACACACACACACACACACACACACACACACACACACCCATACAACATTCATGTACTCACGGCCATGCTGATAACTGATTATCGATTATTGAGAGCACTTGCCAGGGATGATGGCAGTGGGGAGAGGGTAGGGAAAGATGCCCGAGGCAAGGATGGGGTAGAAGGAAAGTGTGAGGAAGGTCGTCTAAAGGTCACTCGGTGGCTGCACAACAAAATTAAAGAAGGTTAGAGGGTAGAGCGTATAAGAGATGTAGAGGGAGGGTGAGGAGATAGGGATTGGGGGCAGGGCAAGAGAGAAGAGGAAAAGAGGAAGGTGGAGATGAAGAAGAGGGAGAGAGAAAGGGAGAGGAATGGAAAAGGAGGAGTGGAAAGAGAGAGAGAGAGAGAGAGAGAGAGAGAGAGAGAGAGAGAGAGAGAGAGAACGGAGGGGAGGAATGGTAGCATTGTGGGGGGAGGAGAAGGGGCAGGAGAAGTGGTGGGAGGAGGCTGTAAGAGTACATGATCTGGACTGCTAAGAACTAGTGTGGAGAGAAGAGAGAAGGGAAAAGAGAAGGTGAGGTAATGGGAAACAACATAGCAGAGGTTTATGTTAGAGCCACTGTAAGAGTGCAGGGTATGTTGGAGAGGCAATTCCTACCTGCCAAATCAGAGAAACTAGTGCTGGAACAGAGTATCCAAATGGCCTGTGTAGTAAAGCAGCTGTTGCAGTAATTTGTGTTGTTCTGGACAGCATGTTTAGCAACTGGATGATCAAGTTTGTGATTGCCAAAGTTTGCCAGTGGCAATTCATGCAAATAGACAGATGGTTGCTTATCAAGCCCGTATAAAATACAGCACAGTGTTTGCAGCATAGCTGATACATCACTTGGCTACTTTCAGATGTGGCCCTGTCTTTTACTGGGTAGGAAATGTCTGTGACTAGACTGTGGTGGTAAATGGTGGGTAGGTGTATTGGACAGGTATGACACCTGGGTTGACTGCAAAGGAATGACCCTTGTAATACAGGATTGGGAGCAAGATTGGAATAATGATCGACAAGGATATTATGTACATTGTGTGGGTGTCAGAACACTACTTTTGGGTGAAGTGGCTATAATTGTGGTTAGGATCTCCTTCATCTCACGTTATGTTGAAAGGTAGGCACAGCTCTGGTGAAAGACATAGTTGACTTTTCAAGGTCGCAATGGTATTGTTAGATCAGTGGTGTGCTGGTCAGTGGCAGGTTTACAGGTTTATTGGTGTCAGAGGAAGAGGTGGCATGTTTATGGATGGGCTTAATAGGATCTTCAATAAAGGCTGTGGTAAGGTTGTTTGCTACATATATTTCAACAACTCTCACTTTCCACTGCAGACACAGCATCTGTGGGTGTCAAGGTTGTACACATTAAACTTTTTGATGTGAACAGGTGACAGCTGTCAAACTGAAAGTTCTGTTGGTGATTGGTGCACTTGATATGAAGAGATATTTTTATGGAGCCATCTGGGAGATGGACTTCATGGATCAGAAAAGGGGAGGATATTAAATATTTGTAAGTTCACATTGGAATAGTCACAGGTAACACCAGGCAGAGATGGTGATAAAGCTATGCAGCAGAATGAAACAATAAACATTTTATGTGGCCAGTGTACATGAGCAAACACTGCAACATCAACACCAATCACCAAGCACAAATTACATGTTCAGTAATGAGAGAGGAAGAGACAGAGAGATATTCGTCAAGTGAAGCAACAAGCATTACCTCTGATGTGATCACACATTTCAGAGACATGACAGTGCAGTTAAGAGCCTGTATCAAATTGTTGACAAAATGCAGCAGAATGAGGACCGCTGACAACTAGTGGTTCATGTTCCGTGATAATGAACAGGACCCCACATCATTACCTGCTTCCTATCTCCACAAATACCACATTTTTCTGCTCTGAATTCAGTTGGTCATTAGGATTGATGACATTCATACCAAAGCAATCAATCTAATAAGTATTATGGTGTAGTGACATTAACCTGTTAGATGTTCTTCCACTTCTCGTGAACATGCTGCCTGCTGTTCCTGATCTAATGGAATGCTCTTCTACTTATAATTGAAATATTGTTAAATAACTGATGTAAGAAATGTATAGCTACAGCTCTACCAATGATTACCAGACAAAGAATTGATTGAGATGGTTACAATGCCTAATTCATTGACAGTGATCATTGTAAAAAGTCAGTAGTTGAAAACAATGCTCACTTTCTGTTGTTGCTGTAAATGGTGTTGTTGCTCTTTGGCCTGAAAAAAAAGGAGGTTACAATTTTGCTGAGAAGATTCATGAGTCTTGAAAGTATTTAAGAACAATAAGTTCCCCTTGGACTCAATTTTCTGGCTTAATTCCTTTATTCAGTAAAGTTGTGAATAATGTAGAATAATTGTGCTCTCAAAATGACAAATTTCAGGTGTAAATACAAGTCACTCTCATATGCATGATTGCAATTTAAATAACCACAAAACAATTTTTTCATAGTTCATGAAACATTAACAATATAACCAGCAAGGGCACATGAGGGACAAGTCGCATTTTGACTTCTCTCCAGCACAGCTCACATCCAGCTCTCTACTACCACTACTAGTCAAGCCAAAGATGCATAGGATTTATATCTCATTCATACTGATTTTTCAACAGAAATGGCATACATATGGAATAGGTTATGTCAAATAATTTCTATGTTTAGTTGATTTTGAATAATCAATTTTAGTTTTGGGTAGTCTTTCATAATAAAAGGAGATAAATAAACATGATATAAAAAATTGTGTTCCCAACCATAGAAATAAACGAATAATCTTATAATAAAAAATATACATTACCAATGTTACAAAACATTATATTAGCAGAAAGGTGTATCGTGTTGTATGATTCACTCTCTCCCTCCCTTCCTCCCTCCCTCTCTCTCTCTCTCTCTCTCTCTCTCTCTCTCACACACACACACACACACACACACACACACACACACACAGAGATATATATATATATATTTCCCTCTATTATATATATATATATATATATATATATATATATATATATATATATATATATATATGTGTTTCTTACTCTTCATGAAAACAAAGTTCATAAGATTGAGAATTTTGAGTGTGTATTTCTGTTTTGCAGACTAAAGAAGCTTTACACACACACACACACATATATATATATATGTTTCTTACTCTTCATGAAAACAAAGTTCATAAGATTGATTGAGAATTTTGAGTGTGTATTTCTGTTTTGCAGACTAAAGAAGCTTTAAGTTCAACTGATTTTTTTGACATGCAAAATATCACAGTTAATGTTCTTTTTCACATGTAAAACAGATACATATAAAATATACTTGTTTACAAAATTGTTCATGAACCTAGAATCTTTTCCTCTAATATTCACTTCACACTTTGATCTTAGGATCCAGACTTATTTCAGGAACTCTCTCTCTGTAACCATTTGCACTAAAACTGATGTTTTTTCACTCACTTATCCTCTTTTCAGTCCACTCTGAACTCAAAAAGCACAGGTGTTCTACTCACTTGCTCTAGTTCTGTCTTTTGAGCTCCTTATTCATGTCATCATTTGCGTTATCCTCATCATGGCCTTTACACCAGTTTCATCACCTCATTACAATCAAACATATGGTGTTGAAAATAAATCCAACTTAAGATTTATTTTGTAGAAGGTGTGATATAACAAATGGAAAAGTTTGTCCATAAAAAAGAAAGGCATAAATTAGATGTGAATTCCAGTTATCACTAAGACTGAATACAATCAAATGACAAAAAGTTTTATTTTTATTTTTTATCTTTTTTCTCTGTCCACCCCCATTAGCTGAGTGGTCAGTGTGACAGAATGTCAATCCTAAGGGTCCGGGTTCGATTCCCGTCTGGGTCAGAGATTTCCTCTGCTCAGGGACTGGGTGTTGTGTTATCCTAATCATCATCATTTCATCCCCATTGATGTGCAAGTCGCCGAAGTGGTGTTAAATTGAAAGACTTTCACCTGGCGAACGGTCTACCTGACGGGAGGCCCTCGTCACACATTTACATTTATTTATCTATTTTTTCGTACATAATACATGTATAGGATTTAAAATGACCTGATAATTACAAATTTCTTTTAAAAAAAGACAAATGATTTTTCTATAGACTATATGGTATACATATTTTTGACTAATCAAGCTGTAATTTACAAAAATTCCTCCTCCCCCTACCAACAGTCTTTATCAGAAGATGATGTGGTGATAGAAGTAATCAAAGAAATGAGTAACAAGAAATTCTAAATACTAGTCACATGTTCTGGCAGTCTGTAGTTGTTTTGCTACATAGTGATGTCATCTCCCTGAAAAAGAATACATATCATGAAATTAAAAGAGTACTCATGAAAAATATAGGAAAGATGAGTATTACATATACGCAAAATATGTACCATTAACCCTACCAATGTAGTGTATCACTACCTTCTCCAACCCGTACCAACCTGACTGCCTGTAGCGATAGCATAGCTCTCTCTCTCTTGCTCTCATCCTTTCTACCACTTAAGCAACCAAACTACTGATTACTGATGGTCTTTTGAAACAGTAATAAATGTGACACTGTCTCAAATCTTCCTCTGTATATTCCTTCAATATAAATTTGCACTGATAAACCAAGACATTATGACCACTGCCCAGTGCAACATTGGATGTTGCTTGATGGCACTGTGGGCATGTGACATGGGAACGAATGTATGTAAGTGGAGCAGACACATAGAGGATCACCCTAGAGGAGATATGGCCTGCAGATGGATAAATAAATTGAGATAAACAACTTTGACAAAGAGCAGACTATTATTACACAGAGCCTATGAATGAGTATCTTGAAAATGGTGTGAAACATTCATGTGCTACCGTTGGCAGTATCTATGGAAGGAGATACAGAGACTGTGAAACCACCACTAGGTGCTAAATGGTTGGATGTCCATACGTCTCCACAGAACGTGTGATTCGGAGTCTTGTCTGCTCCGTAAAGTAGGATAGATGGGGACCTGTGGCATCTCTGGCAAAAGAGCACAATGCTGGTTTCTGCACAAGTGTTTTGGAGCACACTGCTCATTGTACATTGTTGAACATGGAGCTCTGCAGCAGACCACCCCTATGTGTTCACACATTGACCCAACAACATCATCAGTTACAGTTGCAATGGGCATGGGACCATCAGGATTCGACTGTCAATCAACAGAAACCTGTTAGGTTTTTGGGTGAATCACATTTTTGCTACACTATGTTGATGATTGTCTTCAGAAACACCATCATCAAGGTAAATGGCAGCTCGAAATGTGCAGTGCACCATGGATGGAGTCTGGTGGGAATGGTATTATGCTATGGGAGACATTCTCCTCCACTTGCATGGAACATGTGGCAGTAATTGAAGACATGCTGACTGCTCCGAACCACCTGAATCCCTTCATTCTTCGTGTCTTCCCTGACTATGATGTCATCTTTCAGCAATATAATTAGCCATTTCTCGAAGCCAGAACCATGTTAGAGTGGTTTGAGTAGCTTTATAGTGAATTCATGTTGATGTCTTAGTGACCAAACTCACCTAATACAAATCCTATGGAACCCATCTGGGTCACTATCAGCTGTCATCAACATATATGCAAATCAGTGGCCTATTGTTTATGTGAATTATGTGACCTACATCTACATTTATACTTTGCAAGCCACCCAACAGTGTGTGGCAGAGGGCACTTTACGTGCCACTGTCATTACCTCCCTTTCCTGTTCCAGCCGTGTATGGTTCGTGGGAAGAACGACTGCCAGAAAGCCTCTGTGCGCATTCAGATCTCTCTAATTTTACATTTGTGATCTCCTCAGGAGGTATAAGTAGGGGCAAGCAATATATTCGATACCTCATCCAGAAATGAACCCTCTTGAAACCCGGACAGCAAGCTACACCATGATGCAGAGCACCTCTCTTGCAGAGTCTGCCACTTGAGTTTGCTAAACATCTCTGTAACGCTATCGCGCTTACCAAATAACCCTGTAACGAAACGCACCGCTCTTCTTTGGATCTTCTCAATCTCCTCCGTCAACCCGATCTGGTACGGATACCACACTGATGAGCAATACTCAAGTATAGGTCGAACGAGTGTTTTGTAAGCCACCTCCTTTGTTGGTGGACTACATTTGCTAAGGACTCTCCCAATGAATCTCAACCTGGCACCCGCCTTACCAACAATGTTATATGATTATTCCACTTCAGATCATTCCGTACACATACTCCCAGATATTTTACAGAAGTAACTGCTACCAATGTTTGTTCCGCGATCATATAATCATACAATAAAGGATCCTTCTTTTTGTGTATTCGCAATACATTACATTTGTCTATGTTAAGGGTCAGTTGCCATTCCCTGCACCAAGTGCCTATCCACTGCAGATCTTCCTGCATTTCGCTGCAATTTTCTAATGCTGCAACTTCTCTGTATACTACAGCATCATCCACGAAAAGCTGTATGGAACTTCTGACACTATCTACTAGGTCATTTATATATATTGTGAAAAGAAATGGTCCCATAACACTCCCCTGTGGCACGCCAGAGGTTCCTTTAACATCTGTAGACGTCTCTCCATTGAGAACAACATGCTGTGTTCTGTTTGCTAAAAATTCTTCAATCCAGCCACACAGCTGGTCTGATATTCCGTAGGCTCTTACTTTGTTTATCAGGCAACAGTGGGGAATTGTATCGAACGCCTTCCGGAAGTCAAGGAAAATGGCATCTACCTGGGAGCCAGTATCTAATATTTCTGGGTCTCATGAACAAATAAAGCGAGTTGGGTCTCACACGATTGCTGTTTCCAGAATCCATGTTGATTCCTACAGAGTAGATTGTGGGTTTCCAGAAATGACATGATATGCGAGCAAAAAACATGTTCTAAAATTCTACAACAGATTGATGTCAGAGATATAGGCCTATAGTTTTGCGCATCTGCTCGACGACCCTTCTTGAAAACTGAAACTACCTGTGCTCTTTTCTAATCATTTGGAACCTTCCATTCCTCTAGAGACTTGCGGTACACGGCTGTTAGAAGGAGGGCAAGTTCTTTCTCGTACTCTGTGTACAATCGAATTGGCATCCCAACAGGTCCAGTGGACTTTCCTCTGTTGAGTGATTTCAGTTGCTTTTCTATTCCTTGGACACTTATTTCGATGTCACCCATTTTTTCGTTTGCGCGAGGGTTTAGAGAAGGAACTGCAGTGCGGTCTTCCTCTGTGAAACAGCTTTGGAAAAAGGGGTTTAGTATTTCAGCTTTACGTGTGTCATCCTCTGTTTCAATGCCATCGTCATCCTAGAGTGTCTGGATATGCTGTTTAGATCCACTTACTGATTTAACATAAGACCAGAGCTTCCTAGGATTTTTTGTCAAGTCAGTACATAGAATTTTAATTTCGAATTCACTGAACGCTTCACACATAGCTCTCCTTACGCTAACTTTGACATCACTTAGCTTCTGTTTGTCTGAGAGGTTTTGGCTGTGTTTAAACTTACAGTGAAGCTCTCTTTGCTTTTGCAATAGTTTCGCAACTTTGTCGTTGAACCACGGTGGGTTTTTCCTCAGCATGTACCTATCAAAAACGCATTTTACGATTGCCTTGAACTTTTTCCATAAACACTCAACATTGTCAGTGTCGGAACAGAAATTTTCGTTTCGATCTGTAGGTAGTCTGAAATCTGCCTCCTATTACTCTTCCTAAACAGATAAACCTTCCTCCCTTTTTTTATATTCCTATTTACTTCCATATTCAGGGATGCTGCAACGGCCTTATGAACACTGGTTTCCTCTTCTGTGCTTACAGAGTCAAAAGTTCGGGTCTGTTTGTTATCAGTAGGTCCAAGATGTTATCTCCATGAGTCGGTTCTCTGTTTAATTGCTCGAGGTAATTTTAGGATAGTGCACTCAGTATAATTTCATTCGATGCTCTGTCCCTACCACCCGTCCTAAACGTCTGAGTGTCCCAGTCTATATCTGGTAAATTGAAATCTCCACCTAAGGCTATAACGTTCTGAGGAAATTTATGTGAAATGTATTCCAGATTTTCTCTCAGTTGTTCTGCCACTATTGCTGCCAAGTCGGGAGGTCGGTAAAAGGAGCCAATTATTAACCTAGCTCAGTTGTTGAGTATAATCTCCACCCATAATAATTCATAAGAACTACGCACTTCTATTTCACTACAGGATGAACTACTACTAACAGTGACAAACACGCCACCACCGGTTGCATGCAATCTATCTTTCCTAAACACCATCTGTGCCTTTGTAAAAATTTCGGCAGAATTTGTCTCTGGCTTCAGCCAGCTTTTCGTACCTATAACGATTTCAGCTTCGATGCTTTCTATCAGCGCTTGAACCTGTGTATAGACATCCAGCAACACATACCTCCACAAAACCTATCAATAAACTGTCACTCCATGATATGCAGAACCAGTGAAGTATTTTGTTCCAAAGATGGACAAACAAGCTATTAAGCAGGTAGTCATAATGTTTTGGTTCATCAGTGTATCTTATTGTCTCACATAGTTATCCAAGTAATCTGATAAATGGTACTAGGGCATTTATTCAGACAATAAGAAAATATATTATTTAAGTGTACCCTGTCCCATTTGAAGATGAGGGATGTCTTCCTGTACACTTTTCAAATGAGGGATGTTTCCCTGCCACGGGTTTGACTGCTAGTTGGAATGCGTCACACTTCCCTCTGTCAGGATCTCCATCTCCTCTCACTGGACCATGCCCTGTGTATTTCCTCCCATGCCTCCGTTTGGTGCCTAGACCGTGGTTTAGGAATGACCTGTTCCGGGGTCCTAAGGTCACTGTCACCGCTATGGTCTTCCGATGTGTTGTATGTTCCATTCTTGCAGAGTCCCAAGGTGCTACTATCATCTACACTGATGGTTCCTAAGATGACAGACAATGCAGGATATGCTGACACACTCCTACTGGCTTAGAACACCATTTATTGCTGGGATCATGTAGTGTGTTCCCAGCAGAGGTGTTAGCCAGTAACAGTGACCTCCATTTTCTTACTCAGGCCTCTGTCCACAGTGTTTTAATGTGTTCTGACTCAATGAACAGCCTGCAGGCTATCGACCGATGCTATTCTCATCACCCTTTGGTCTCTGTTATCCATGACCTGCTCTCTACCCTTTGCCATACCACCTGCTCAGTGTCTTTTTCTGGGTCCCAAGTCATGGGCATCCCAGAGAAGGAACTGGCTGACCGTTTGGCTAGAGAAGCAGATACTTACCTTCCATTCCCATTCATGATTCTAGCTGCAGATATGTGGATCTATGTCAAATTTCTCTTTGCCCATAGTGGAACGACATCTAGTGCACTACTGTTCTCCATAACAAACTCTGCACAGTCAAGGAGACTACTGTGGTTTGGCACTCTTCCTTTTGCTCCTTTCAGAAGGAGTTCACTATCTTATGCCGTATATGCATTGGTCATACCAAGTTAACCAATTGTTTCCTCTTGCATAGTGAGCCACCCACACATTGTGGTTCTGGAGCCAGACTGACAGTATCCCATATATATTTGTCGTATGTGCCCATCTTTTGGCTGTTTGTACTAAATATAGTATTCCTTAATTTTAATATTAGCAGACGATTCATAGGTGTTTGAACTGTTCCTCAGTTTTATTTTCAGATATAGGTTTTTGCTTTATTCCTGCAGCAGGGGCAGTGTGGTTGTGGTTGGGGCCTCTCTTCATGTTTTCTGTCTGAGACCCATGACCAATCCCCCATGGAAAGACCGCTCTTTTACCCCTCTGTTTTTCCAGGCTGATAACTGATCATCGATTATCGAGAGCAGTTACCAGCGGGAAGGATGCCCGAGGCAAGGATGGAGTAGCAAGATAGTGTGAGGAAGGTCATCCAAAGGTGACTCAGCAGCTGCACAACAAAATCAAAGAAGGTTAGATGGTAGAGCATATAAGAGATGCAGAGGGAGGGTGAGGAGACAGGGATTGGGGGGCAGGCAAGAGAGAAGAGAAAGGTGGGGATGAAGAAGAGGGAGAGAGAAAGGGAGAGGAATCGAAAAGAAGGAGAGGAGAGAGCCAGAGAGAGTGAGAGGAGGAGGAAGAGGAGGGAGAGAGAGAGAGAGAGAGAGAGAGAGAGAGAGAGAGAGAGAGAGAGAGAGAGAGAGGTATACCTCTTTACTTCTGTATGCATCCTCTTTGGTTTGAAGCTGGCACAGTACTTACAGTAGAATATCTTTGGCTTCCCTCTGACAACCATGTCTCCATCCTTGCTACCCTCCCTGTTTTCCTTTCCCTGTTGCTTCATAACCTGGGTTGTGAGTAACTGAATCCACTTTCCCTTCTTCCCTTTCTTTGTTAACTTTTTACGAAGTTGAGAAGAACTGGTGTGAATGATACTTTATGAAGTCTATATAAAGATCTCATTGTTAAATTGGAATTGCTGTGTCACTGGTATACCGGGTGATCAAAAAGCCAGTATAAATTTGAAAACTGAATAAATCATGGAATAATGTAGATAGAGGGGTAAAAATTGACACACGTGCTTGGAATGACATGGGGTTTGATTAGAACCAAAAAAATACAAAAGTTCAAAAAATGTCCGACAGATGGTGCTTCATCTGATCAGAATAGCAATAATTAGTATAAAAAAGTAAGACAAAGCAAAGATGATGTTCTTTACAGGAAATGCTCAATATGTCCACCATCATTCCTCAACAATAGCCGTAGTCGAGGAATAACGTTGTGAACAGCACTGTAAAGCATGTCCAGAGTTATGGTGAGGCATTGGCATCGAATGTTGTCTTTCAGCATCCCTAGAGGTGTCAGTCGATCACGATACACTTGCGACTTCAGGTAACCCCAAAGCCAATAATCGCACGGACTAAGGTCTGGGGATCTGGGGGCCAAGCATGACGAAAGTGGTGGCTGAGCACACGATCATCACCAAACGATGCGCGCAAGAGATCTTTCGCTCTCTCTCTCTCTTTCTTTCTTTTTTTTTTTTTTTTTCCTAATAAAACCCCAAGTCATTCCAAGTGTGTGTGTCAATTTTTACCCCTCTATCTACATTATTCCATGGTTTATTAAGTTTTCAAATTTATACTGACTTTTTGATCACCCGCTAGATCTCAGTGATTTCTTTCAAGCATTGTTTTGATATCTATTCTATCGGTTAAGGAAAGACAAACCTACATTATAGCATTTGTGGACTTTCATCAATGTTGACTGGAATAGTCTGTTTGATAGCAGGGGTAAAATACAGGGAGAGGAAGGTTTACAACTTGTACAGCAATTGAGGGGCATGAAAAGAAAGCAGTGGTTGAAAAGGCCGTGAGACAGGGTTGTAGCCTGTCCCCAGTGTATCCAATCTATACACTGAGCAAGCTGTAAAGGAAAGCAAAGAAAAATTTGGAGTAAGAGTTAAAGTTCAGGGAAAAGAAATAAAAAGTTTGACAGCAAAGAACTTGGAAGACCAGTTGAACGGAATGGACAGTGTCTTTGTCAAGAAAGGAGGATGCAAGATGAACATCAACAAAAGCAAAACAAGGATAATGGAATGTAGTTGAATTAAATTGGGTGATGCTGAGGGAATTAGATTAAGAAACGAGACATTTAAAGTAGGCTTTGCTATTTGGGTTTTAAAATAAATGATGATGGCCGAGGTAGAGGGGACATAAAATGTAGACTGGCAGTGACAAGAAAAGTGTTTCTGAAGAAGCGAGATGTTAACACCGAATAGAAATTTAAATGTTAGGAAGTCCTTTCTGAAGGTACTAGGGCTATTCGGGGAGTAATTTCCGATTGGTCACGAAATAGAAATCACTGTGAAAATCAAAAATGTTTTATTTTCAGCCTTTAGCTACACCTTCCAGCTACTTGTCTACATAATCGCTGCTCCGACTTATTACTCTTTGTCATAGAAGGTAGCTGCCTGTGTTTTCTGTCAATACTCTACACTGGTCTACAGCTTGATGACTGTGCCAAAATTTTGTCTTTGAAGCCAGCACTTCATGAGAGCAGAGATGAAACTCAGGGGCAGCTAGTCACAGGTTGTATTGTGGATAATCCAATACTTCCCATCGAAAACATTGCAGGAGCATCTTCATTGCTCCTGCAGAATGTGGCCAAGAATTGTCATGGACAGTTGTGTTATGTGGGCTGCGGAACATCAGGAAAAATTTCTCAAGTTCCCCATACTTGGCGGGAAGTACCATTTCCTAGGCATCTTTATGTGGTCAGTGTACACTGAGAACTGAAAAGAGCAACATGACGCGATCAACAGGCATACTAGAGACGCTGTATGACACATCTGTGCAAAGCTTCATGGGATTTTCACAGCGGTTTCCACTTTGCAACTGATCAGTTCTTACTTTCCGAATAGCCCTTGTATTTGTCTGCAGTGTAGCCACGTATGAAATGAAACATAGACGACAAAAAGTTTAGACAAGAAGAGAATAGAAACTTTTGAAATGTGGGGCTACAGAAGAATGCTGAAGGTTTAGATGCATAGATCATGAAACTAGTGAGATGGCACTGAATAGAATTGGGGTGAAAAGAAATGGAAGTGTGGAAGAGCGGGGGAGGGGGGGGGGGGAGGGGAATTGTAGATGGAGACCAAAAGATGAATACAGTAAGCAGATTCAGAAGGATGTAGGTTGCAGTAGCTATTCAGAAATGAAGAGCCTTGCACAGGACAGAGCAGCATGGAGAGCTGCATCAAACCATGCTTCAGACTGAAGCTAACAGCAACACCTGTTTGGGTGGCCTGTTCTCAAAATTAATTCTGTTTCGTATATGCTGCTCTGCAGCCTCAACAAATTGTTTGAAATGCACAACATTGTAATAATAATATACTAGAGCTGCCTTTTTTTAATATATACACACATCCCAAAAAGTTTTGCATCACCCCCGTTCCCAGAACTGAAGATAGATGTTGGCCGTGGATATTGTATCATAGACACAGTCCCTTTGACTGTTCAAAGATGTCACTAAAGTCGCCATAAGATGTAAACAACAATGCACGAGCTGTGCCAGACGGAGGGTGTCGGACAGCCAATCAATTCCAATCATTCCACCAGGAAGGAGGTACACGGCTCATGTTGTTTGTAGTTCAGCCATGCCTGCATGGTCAATACCGCAGTTCGATCACGTCCATATTGTTACTTTGTGCCAGGAAGAGCTCCAACAAGGGAAGCGTCCAGGTGTCTCGGAGTGAACCAAAGCAATGTTGTTCAGACATGGAGGAGATACAGAGAGACAGGAACTGTCGATGACATGCCTTGCTCAGGCCGCCCAAGGGCTACTACTTCACTGGAGGAACCCTGACAGCAACACCACCATGTTGAACAACGCTGTTCGTGCAGCCACAGGACGTCGTGTTACGACTCAAACTGTTCGCAATAGACTGCCTGCTGCGCAACTTCACTCCTGATGTCAATGGCGAGGTCCATCTTTGCAACTACAACACCATGCAGCATGGTACAGATAGGCCCAACAACATGCTGAATGGACTACTGAGGATTGGCATCACGTTCTCTTCATCGATGAGTGTTGCATATACCTTCAACCAGACAATCGTCGGAGACATGTTTGGTGGCAACCCGGTCAGGCTTAATGCCTTAGTCACATGAGCCAGCAAGTGTGCTGAGGTTCCCTGCTGTTTTGGGGTGGTATTATATGGGACTGGTGTGCACCTCTGGTGGTCATTGAAAAGGCACCGTAACGGCTGTATGATATGTGAATGCCATCCTCTGACCGATAATACAACGATATCGGCAGTCTATTGGCAAAGCATTCATCTTCATGGACGACAATTCACATCCCACTTGTGCACATCTTGTGAATGACTTCCTTCAGGATAACAACATCGCTTGACTAGAGTGGCCAGCATGTTCTCCAGACATGAACCCTTTCAGACATGCCTGGTATAGATTGAAACGGGCTGTTTATGGACGATGTGACTCACCAACCACTCTGAGGGATCTACGCTGAATTGCCTTTGAGGAGTGGGACAATCTGGACCAACAGTACCTTGATGAACTTGTGCATAGTATGCCATGATGAATACAGGCATGCATCAATGCAAGAGGACGTACTACTGGGTACTAGAAGTACCGGTGTGTACAGCAATTTGGACCACCATCTCTGTAGGTCTCGCTGTATGGTGGTATGACATGCAATATGTGTTTTTTGTGAGCAATAAAAAGGGCGGAAATGATGTTTATGTTGATTTCTTTTCCAGTTCTCTGTGCAGTTTCCGAACTCTTGGAACCGAGGTGATGCAAAACTATTTTTGATGTGTGTATTTTATTTACAGATTGATGCCCACTCTCAAGTGATGTGTTATAAGATCATAAATGTTATTTGTCAAAATAAACAAAAGTGGAGAATGAGCCCTCACTTGTAACTGGTAGCAGTAAGTATAAAATTGCATAGGATTATTATTACAACAATATGCATTTCATACAATCTTTCAGAATGCTCATACTGCAGTGTTCATCTGTTTGGCAGTGTGTAGCTGGTAGTACTGAATGTGAATTTGACTGAAATATATTTCTAAAACTTGTAGCACAATGGAAATGATTGCCAGAACAATGAACATGGTTATGCAATGTTCAGTGACTAATTAACTTTTGATACTTGTATATTGTCAGTGTGTAGGTAGTGAATATTCCCAGAGAACTTAAGCAGCTTTTTGTTAGGTTGTGCTACACCTGGTCTGTAAACAGTGATTAGAGAGGGTTAGGTTACAAAAGGAAGAGAGAATTATTGTCACTAAAGATCATCCATGTGAAGAAAACAAGTATTCTGAAAATGTCTTCCTTATTCTGTCAAAACATTATAATATCAACCTATGTACTTGTGGTGGTGACACTGGTAGTAGTAGTAGAAGTGGCAGTGTGCTTGTCGTGGTCTTCAGGCTGAAGCCTGATATGATGCAGCTCTCCATGCAGGTCTACATTGAGCAAGTCTCATCATAACTATTGCGACGTGCATTCTTTAGAACCTGTTTGTTGTATTCTTCCCTTGGTCTCTTTCTACTGTTTTAAAAACCCCTCGCCTCGACATGTTTGTTTGGCCCCTCCACAGATATCCTTCTGATGTGTACATCTATCTGCAACATGAGAGGCAAGTGTGCCACCCCACTTTGACGAGGTCCATGGGTCATCAAGAGAATTATTTGGTTGCAGTGGTATTTTTCAAAAAATTTTTTTGCATCTATGAATGCTGAGTCCTGTTTATAGTACATCATAACTTGTCATAACAACTTAATAACAAATGTTGCTGCTTGCCTTAAGGTTAACTTAACGTTTCGTTCTCTGAATCTAGATATTCAGATAATTTGTAGAAAGAGCAGCTAATGTATATTTTTAATTTTCTTTTGAACTGGTAGGGATTCCTAATTTTTTGCCATATGTTAGAGATGAGCTTGTTGAATATCTCACCACAGGGGTACATAACTGCATTCTGAACCCTGCGCAGTGAGGCTTAGTCTATATGAAAAAATATTTTTGTGTCTTATATTGTGAGAATGTGTACCACAGTTCAGTTGAAACTGATTTTCATTACCAAGAACAAAAACCATTACGGACTAAATGTACTGCTGAAGTGAGTGTAAGAATTTCTAGATTCTTGAAAACACTTCTGTAAGCTGTAGCATATTCACTTTGACCAATATTCTTACCACTCACTTCTGCTGAACACACTTTATTTACTTCAGGTGCTCTGTCCCACAAGATCTACATCTACGTCTATACTCTGCAAACCACTATAAAGTGCATGGTAGAAAGCACTTCCCACAGTATCGATTAGTAGGGCTTTTTCCCATTCTATTCATTCTTGGAGTTTGGAGCATTGTAAAAAAGATAATTCCTTAAGACAACAGGGAGTGAAAATATGCAAAATAAGCATAGGGGAGCTCATGACTGCTGAATCACTGGTTATAAATCTCAGAGTGCTGTCAGAGCTGCATCAAATTATGATCACCTTAGAACTGAAATCAGGTGGGATGGGATGCCACGCAAAAGAATGCCATTGATCAGACTAGGTTCTTGTATTTTTTGCCATTGAGACCGATAAGAGACTCTTTCATCACATGTAAAGACCCCTTCATTGGAATAACTGTATCACTTGTCTGAAGGATGCCCTGTTGACAAACAAGATGCATCAACGCAACTTGGATTTTGTACTCTGCCATTTTCATGTACCATTTTGAAGTGTGTGTGTGACCTATCACTCTAGACAATCCTTTACTTGGCCTCCTGCTAAACTCAACCGTTTTACATGGTACGTCTATGTACACGTGAGGGACAGTGACTTCTGTATCCTATATTAAGAGGTTGCTTTAATGGAGTGCTGCTGCCATCAAAAACTGAAGTGGTTTGACCCAAAGTGGCTCATTTATTCATTATTAGAACCTGCAACATATGGTGGTGGTACCAGCAGTGATATCGTTGACACAGTGGCACATCAAAAATCCAGTGCCTGAATGGCATCAGACATTTTGTCGGGCACCCACAATGAGCTGTTCTCATATTGTGTGTCTTTTCCATATTGGGTTTGACTGTCATGCTGACTGCTGGTACAAAGACTAAAAATATCCCACTCACATGACACACCAAACTATTCCATTTGCCATTGTACCAGGAGCACTTAGTAAGACAGCTAACTGTATTTCATACGTTTAAGGGTGTAGTATGGAATGCTCATATCATGGATACTTTCTTACAGCATCACAATTTTTATTTCTGTTAGAAACATTCTTCTAAACATATCTGTTTTTGATCTAAGAGTTTAGTTTTAGTAGAATTTTGTATTATTTAAATTTTTTTGGCTGCTTATTTTAGCTGAAAAGACTGAGGCTCATTGTTGCTCTAACAAGGCATTTTTTGTCAAATTGTTGTTATAAAATTGTCTGTTTCTTGGGTCTTATTTTTGATAAAAAACTGACATGGCTGCCCCATATTCACCACATGAAGACTACATGCATGTGGAAGCTTAATGCTTACTGCCTCCGGGCCCACACATCTTGGGGTACAGACCGTGCTACTCTTATCCATCTTTACCATGCTGTGGTCTTGACCAGACTAGACTATAATAGTTAGGTTTATGGCTCAGTGGCTCCATCCACTCTGAAAATACTTGGCCCTGGTCACCATTGTGGGGTACATATGGCTATTGATACCTTTCGCACCAGTCCTGTTGACAGTCTCCTTATAGAAGTGAGGATTCCGTCTCTACAAATTTGACATATCCAACTCCTGGTTTCTTACGCAATCATCATTTGCCAGTTCACTGACCATCCTGTGTACCCTGTATTCTGCAAATGAGGTATGTCTCCCTCCCATACGTGGATTGCCAGTTGGAATGCATCTCACTTCCCTCTGTTGGGATATCCATCTCCACCCACTGTAATGTGCCCTGTGTGTTTTCTCCCACACCTTCCTTGGATGGTGCCTAGACCACAGAATATTTTATTATATATATTTATTTTGGGGTCCTAAGGTCATGTCACCACTATGGTCTCACAGTGCCTTGTACGTTCCATTCTTGCAGAGTTCCAAGGTGCTACCATCATCTACACTGATGGTTCTAAGAAGATGGATCATGTAATGTGTGGTCTCAGTTTTGTTACTCAGGCCTCCCAACACAGTGTTTTAATGTGTACGGATACAATGCTATTCTCATCATCAGCTGTCCAACAACTGCTCTCTGAACTTGCCTTGCCTCCTGCTCAGTTGTCTTTCTCTGGGTCCCAAGTCATACCGGCATCCCAGGGAATGAAATGGCTGACTGACTGACAGTATCCCACATATTTGGGGTATGTGCTCTTCTTTTGGTCCTTTGTACTAAATATAGTCTTCCAGATTCCTTATTTTTCATATTAACAGACAATTCAGTGGTGTTCAAACTGTTCCATTGTTTCCTCCCTGAAAGTAGTTTTCATTTTCAGATATAGGGTTTTGCTTTATTCATGCAGAAGGGGTGGGGTGGTTGTGGCTGGGGCCTCTCTTCATGTTTTCTCGGTCTGAGACCCATGACCACTCTCCTATGCAAAGACTGCTCTTTTATCCCTCCATTTTTCCAGTTTTCAGATTTGGTCTATCCATTTATGTCTTCTAGTGAGTGTGTTTTAAGTTCCTCATCTTATAGTTTGACATCCCCAACTGGATCCTTTCTCTTTTAGCAGACCCTCTCTTCAGAATTGCCGATCTGATGACCTTGCCATGTAGTCCCATAACCCCTGTTAAGTAATCAGTTGATCTCTCTCTCTCTCTCTCTCTCTCTCTCTCTCAATCTCTCTCTCTCTCTCTCTCTCTTTCTCGCTCTCTCTCACACACACACACACACACTCACACACACACACACACACACACACACACACACACACACACACACACACACACACCCATACAACATTCATGTACTCACGGCCATGCTGATAACTGATTATCGATTATTGAGAGCACTTGCCAGGGATGATGGCAGTGGGGAGAGGGTAGGGAAAGATGCCCGAGGCAAGGATGGGGTAGAAGGAAAGTGTGAGGAAGTCGTCTAAAGGTCACTCGGTGGCTGCACAACAAAATTAAAGAAGGTTAGAGGGTAGAGCGTATAAGAGATGTAGAGGGAGGGTGAGGAGATAGGGATTGGGGGCAGGGCAAGAGAGAAGAGGAAAAGAGGAAGGTGGAGATGAAGAAGAGGGAGAGAGAAAGGGAGAGGAATGGAAAAGGAGGAGTGGAGAGAGAGAGAGAGAGAGAGAGAGAGAGAGAGAGAGAGAGAGAGAGAGAGAGAGAGAGAACGGAGGGGAGGAATGGTAGCATTGTGGGGGGAGGAGAAGGGGCAGGAGAAGTGGTGGGAGGAGGCTGTAAGAGTACATGATCTGGACTGCTAAGAACTAGTGTGGAGAGAAGAGAGAAGGGAAAAGAGAAGGTGAGGTAATGGGAAACAACATAGCAGAGGTTTATGTTAGAGCCACTGTAAGAGTGCAGGGTATGTTGGAGAGGCAATTCCTACCTGCCAAATCAGAGAAACTAGTGCTGGAACAGAGTATCCAAATGGCCTGTGTAGTAAAGCAGCTGTTGCAGTAATTTGTGTTGTTCTGGACAGCATGTTTAGCAACTGGATGATCAAGTTTGTGATTGCCAAAGTTTGCCAGTGGCAATTCATGCAAATAGACAGATGGTTGCTTATCAAGCCCATATAAAATACAGCACAGTGTTTGCAGCATAGCTGATACATCACTTGGCTACTTTCAGATGTGGCCCTGTCTTTTACTGGGTAGGAAATGTCTGTGACTAGACTGTGGTGGTAAATGGTGGGTAGGTGTATTGGACAGGTATGACACCTGGGTTGACTGCAAAGGAATGACCCTTGTAATACAGGATTGGGAGCAAGATTGGAATAATGATCGACAAGGATATTATGTACATTGTGTGGGTGTCAGAACACTACTTTTGGGTGAAGTGGCTATAATTGTGGTTAGGATCTCCTTCATCTCACGTTATGTTGAAAGGTAGGCACAGCTCTGGTGAAAGACATAGTTGACTTTTCAAGGTCGCAATGGTATTGTTAGATCAGTGGTGTGCTGGTCAGTGGCAGGTTTACAGGTTTATTGGTGTCAGAGGAAGAGGTGGCATGTTTATGGATGGGCTTAATAGGATCTTCAATAAAGGCTGTGGTAAGGTTGTTTGCTACATATATTTCAACAACTCTCACTTTCCACTGCAGACACAGCATCTGTGGGTGTCAAGGTTGTACACATTAAACTTTTTGATGTGAACAGGTGACAGCTGTCAAACTGAAAGTTCTGTTGGTGATTGGTGCACTTGATATGAAGAGATATTTTTATGGAGCCATCTGGGAGATGGACTTCATGGATCAGAAAAGGGGAGGATATTAAATATTTGTAAGTTCACATTGGAATAGTCACAGGTAACACCAGGCAGAGATGGTGATAAAGCTATGCAGCAGAATGAAACAATAAACATTTTATGTGGCCAGTGTACATGAGCAAACACTGCAACATCAACACCAATCACCAAGCACAAATTACATGTTCAGTAATGAGAGAGGAAGAGACAGAGAGATATTCGTCAAGTGAAGCAACAAGCATTACCTCTGATGTGATCACACATTTCAGAGACATGACAGTGCAGTTAAGAGCCTGTATCAAATTGTTGACAAAATGCAGCAGAATGAGGACCGCTGACAACTAGTGGTTCATGTTCCGTGATAATGAACAGGACCCCACATCATTACCTGCTTCCTATCTCCACAAATACCACATTTTTCTGCTCTGAATTCAGTTGGTCATTAGGATTGATGACATTCATACCAAAGCAATCAATCTAATAAGTATTATGGTGTAGTGACATTAACCTGTTAGATGTTCTTCCACTTCTCGTGAACATGCTGCCTGCTGTTCCTGATCTAATGGAATGCTCTTCTACTTATAATTGAAATATTGTTAAATAACTGATGTAAGAAATGTATAGCTACAGCTCTACCAATGATTACCAGACAAAGAATTGATTGAGATGGTTACAATGCCTAATTCATTGACAGTGATCATTGTAAAAAGTCAGTAGTTGAAAACAATGCTCACTTTCTGTTGTTGCTGTAAATGGTGTTGTTGCTCTTTGGCCTGAAAAAAAAGGAGGTTACAATTTTGCTGAGAAGATTCATGAGTCTTGAAAGTATTTAAGAACAATAAGTTCCCCTTGGACTCAATTTTCTGGCTTAATTCCTTTATTCAGTAAAGTTGTGAATAATGTAGAATAATTGTGCTCTCAAAATGACAAATTTCAGGTGTAAATACAAGTCGCTCTCATATGCATGATTGCAATTTAAATAACCACAAAACAATTTTTTCATAGTTCATGAAACATTAACAATATAACCAGCAAGGGCACATGAGGGACAAGTCGCATTTTGACTTCTCTCCAGCACAGCTCACATATATATATATACTCTCTACTACCACTACTAGTCAAGCCAAAGATGCATAGGATTTATATCTCATTCATACTGATTTTTCAACAGAAATGACATACATATGGAATAGGTTATGTCAAATAATTTCTATGTTTAGTTGATTTTGAATAATCAATTTTAGTTTTGGGTAGTCTTTCATAATAAAAGGAGATAAATAAACATGATATAAAAAATTGTGTTCCCAACCATAGAAATAAACGAATATCTTATAATAAAAAATATACATTACCAATGTTACAAAACATTATATTAGCAGAAAGGTGTATCGTGTTGTATGATTCACTCTCTCCCTCCCTCCCTCCCTCTCTCTCTCTCTCTCTCTCTCTCTCTCTCTCTCTCTCTCTCACACACACACACACACACACACACACACACACAGAGATATATATATATATATATATATATATTGCTTGTGTCTGTATATGTGTGGATGGATATGTGTGTGTGTGTGCGAGTGTGTACCCGTCCTTTTTTCCCCCTAAGGTAAGTCTTTCCGCTCCCGGGACTGGAATGACTCCTTACCCTCTACCTTAAAACCCACATCCTTTCGTCTTTCCCTCTCCTTCCCTCTTTCCTGATGAGGCAACAGTTTGTTGCGAAAGCTTGAATTTTGTGTGTATGTTTGTGTTCGTTTGTGTGTCTGTCGACCTGCCAGCACTTTCATTTGGTAAATCACATCATCTTTGTTTATATATATATATATATATATATATATATATATATATATATATATATATATATATATATTTAAAAAGAAAGATGATGAGACTTACCAAACAAAAGCGCTGGCAGGTCGATAGACACACAGACAAACACAAACATACACACAAAATCTAGCTTTCGCAACCAATGGTTGCCTCGTCAGGAAAGAGGGAAGGAGAGGGAAAGACAAAAGGATTTGGGTTTTAAGGGAGAGGGTAAGGAGTCATTCCAATCCCGGGAGCGGAAAGACTTACCTTGGGGGAAAAAAGGAGGGAAAAAAGGACAGGTATACACTCGCACACACACACATATCCATCCTCATATACACAGACACAAGCAGACACAAATGTCTGCTTGTGTCTGTGTATATGAGGATGGATATGTGTGTGTGTGCGAGTGTATACCTGTCCTTTTTTCCCTCCTTTTTTCCCCCAAGGTAAGTCTTTCCGCTCCCGGGATTGGAATGACTCCTTACCCTCTCCCTTAAAACCCAAATCCTTTTGTCTTTCCCTCTCCTTCCCTCTTTCCTGACGAGGCAACCATTGGTTGCGAAAGCTAGATTTTGTGTGTATGTTTGTGTTTGTCTGTGTGTCTATCGACCTGCCAGCGCTTTTGTTTGGTAAGTCTCATCATCTTTCTTTTTAAATATATTTTTCCCTCGTGGAACGTTTCCCTCTATTATATATATATATATATATATATATATATATATATATATATATATATATATATATATATATATATATATGTTTCTTACTCTTCATGAAACAAAGTTCATAAGATTGAGAATTTTGAGTGTGTATTTCTGTTTTGCAGACTAAAGAAGCTTTACACACACACACACACATATATATATATATGTTTCTTACTCTTCATGAAAACAAAGTTCATAAGATTGATTGAGAATTTTGAGTGTGTATTTCTGTTTTGCAGACTAAGGAAGCTTTAAGTTCAACTGATTTTTTTGACATGCAAAATATCACAGTTAATGTTCTTTTTCACATGTAAAACAGATACATATAAAATATACTTGTTTACAAAATTGTTCATGAATCTAGAATCTTTTCCTCTAATATTCACTTCACACTTTGATCTTAGGATCCAGTCTTATTTCAGGAACTCTCTCTCTGTAACCATTTGCACTAAAACTGATGTTTTTTCACTCACTTATCCTCTTTTCAGTCCACTCTGAACTCAAAAAGCACAGGTGTTCTACTCACTTGCTCTAGTTCTGTCTTTTGAGGTCCTTATTCATGTCATCATTTGCGTTATCCTCATCATGGCCTTTACACCAGTTTCATCACCTCATTACAATCAAACATATGGTGTTGAAAATAAATCCAACTTAAGATTTATTTTGTAGAAGGTGTGATATAACAAATGGAAAAGTTTGTCCATAAAAAAGAAAGGCATAAATTAGATGTGAATTCCAGTTATCACTAAGACTGAATACAATCAAATGACAAAAAGTTTTATTTTTATTTTTTATCTTTTTTCTCTGTCCACCCCCATTAGCTGAGTGGTCAGTGTGACAGAATGTCAATCCTAAGGGTCCGGGTTCGATTCCCGTCTGGGTCAGAGATTTCCTCTGCTCAGGGACTGGGTGTTGTGTTATCCTAATCATCATCATTTCATCCCCATTGATGTGCAAGTCGCCGAAGTGGTGTTAAATTGAAAGACTTTCACCTGGCGAACGGTCTACCTGACGGGAGGCCCTCGTCACACATTTACATTTATTTATCTATTTTTTCGTACATAATACATGTATAGGATTTAAAATGACCTGATAATTACAAATTTCTTTTAAAAAAAGACAAATGATTTTTCTATAGACTATATGGTATACATATTTTTGACTAATCAAGCTGTAATTTACAAAAATTCCTCCTCCCCCTACCAACAGTCTTTATCAGAAGATGATGTGGTGATAGAAGTAATCAAAGAAATGAGTAACAAGAAATTCTAAATACTAGTCACATGTTCTGGCAGTCTGTAGTTGTTTTGCTACATAGTGATGTCATCTCCCTGAAAAAGAATACATATCATGAAATTAAAAGAGTACTCATGAAAAATATAGGAAAGATGAGTATTACATATACGCAAAATATGTACCATTAACCCTACCAATGTAGTGTATCACTACCTTCTCCAACCCGTACCAACCTGACTGCCTGTAGCGATAGCATAGCTCTCTCTCTCTTGCTCTCATCCTTTCTACCACTTAAGCAACCAAACTACTGATTACTGATGGTCTTTTGAAACAGTAATAAATGTGACACTGTCTCAAATCTTCCTCTGTATATTCCTTCAATATAAATTTGCACTGATAAACCAAGACATTATGACCACTGCTCAGTGCAACATTGGATGTTGCTTGATGGCACTGTGGGCATGTGACATGGGAACGAATGTATGTAAGTGGAGCAGACACATAGAGGATCACCCTAGAGGAGATATGGCCTGCAGATGGATAAATAAATTGAGATAAACAACTTTGACAAAGAGCAGACTATTATTACACAGAGCCTATGAATGAGTATCTTGAAAATGGTGTGAAACATTCATGTGCTACCGTTGGCAGTATCTATGGAAGGAGATACAGAGACTGTGAAACCACCACTAGGTGCTAAATGGTTGGATGTCCATACGTCTCCACAGAACGTGTGATTCGGAGTCTTGTCTGCTCTGTAAAGTAGGATAGATGGGGACCTGTGGCATCTCTGGCAAAAGAGCACAATGCTGGTTTCTGCACAAGTGTTTTGGAGCACACTGCTCATTGTACATTGTTGAACATGGAGCTCTGCAGCAGACCACCCCTATGTGTTCACACATTGACCCAACAACATCATCAGTTACAGTTGCAATGGGCATGGGACCATCAGGATTCGACTGTCAATCAACAGAAACCTGTTAGGTTTTTGGGTGAATCACATTTTTGCTACACTATGTTGATGATTGTCTTCAGAAACACCATCATCAAGGTAAATGGCAGCTCGAAATGTGCAGTGCACCATGGATGGAGTCTGGTGGGAATGGTATTATGCTATGGGAGACATTCTCCTCCACTTGCATGGAACATGTGGCAGTAATTGAAGACATGCTGACTGCTCCGAACCACCTGAATCCCTTCATTCTTCGTGTCTTCCCTGACTATGATGTCATCTTTCAGCAATATAATTAGCCATTTCTCGAAGCCAGAACCATGTTAGAGTGGTTTGAGTAGCTTTATAGTGAATTCATGTTGATGTCTTAGTGACCAAACTCACCTAATACAAATCCTATGGAACCCATCTGGGTCACTATCAGCTGTCATCAACATATATGCAAATCAGTGGCCTATTGTTTATGTGAATTATGTGACCTACATCTACATTTATACTTTGCAAGCCACCCAACAGTGTGTGGCAGAGGGCACTTTACGTGCCACTGTCATTACCTCCCTTTCCTGTTCCAGCCGTGTATGGTTCGTGGGAAGAACGACTGCCAGAAAGCCTCTGTGCGCATTCAGATCTCTCTAATTTTACATTTGTGATCTCCTCAGGAGGTATAAGTAGGGGCAAGCAATATATTCGATACCTCATCCAGAAATGAACCCTCTTGAAACCCGGACAGCAAGCTACACCATGATGCAGAGCACCTCTCTTGCAGAGTCTGCCACTTGAGTTTGCTAAACATCTCCGTAACGCTATCGCGCTTACCAAATAACCCTGTAACGAAACACGCCGCTCTTCTTTGGATCTTCTCAATCTCCTCCGTCAACCCGATCTGGTACGGATACCACACTGATGAGCAATACTCAAGTATAGGTCGAACGAGTGTTTTGTAAGCCACCTCCTTTGTTGGTGGACTACATTTGCTAAGGACTCTCCCAATGAATCTCAACCTGGCACCCGCCTTACCAACAATTTTATATGATTATTCCACTTCAGATCATTCCGTACGCATACTCCCAGATATTTTACAGAAGTAACTGCTACCAATGTTTGTTCCGCGATCATATAATCATACAATAAAGGATCCTTCTTTTTGTGTATTCGCAATACATTACATTTGTCTATGTTAAGGATCAGTTGCCATTCCCTGCACCAAGTGCCTATCCACTGCAGATCTTCCTGCATTTTGCTGCAATTTTCTAATGCTGCAACTTCTCTGTATACTACAGCATCATCCACGAAAAGCTGTATGGATCTTCTGACACTATCTACTAGGTCATTTATATATATTGTGAAAAGAAATGGTCCCATAACACTCCCCTGTGGCACGCCAGAGGTTCCTTTAACATCTGTAGACGTCTCTCCATTGAGAACAACATGCTGTGTTCTGTTTGCTAAAAATTCTTCAATCCAGCCACACAGCTGGTCTGATATTCCGTAGGCTCTTACTTTGTTTATCAGGCAACAGTGGGGAATTGTATCGAACGCCTTCCGGAAGTCAAGGAAAATGGCATCTACCTGGGAGCCAGTATCTAATATTTCTGGGTCTCATGAACAAATAAAGCGAGTTGGGTCTCACACGATTGCTGTTTCCAGAATCCATGTTGATTCCTACAGAGTAGATTGTGGGTTTCCAGAAATGACATGATATGCGAGCAAAAAACATGTTCTAAAATTCTACAACAGATTGATGTCAGAGATATAGGCCTATAGTTTTGCGCATCTGCTCGACGACCCTTCTTGAAAACTGTAACTACCTGTGCTCTTTTCTAATCATTTGGAACCTTCCATTCCTCTAGAGACTTGCGGTACACGGCTGTTAGAAGGAGGGCAAGTTCTTTCTCGTACTCTGTGTACAATCGAATTGGCATCCCAACAGGTCCAGTGGACTTTCCTCTGTTGAGTGATTTCAGTTGCTTTTCTATTCCTTGGACACTTATTTCGATGTCACCCATTTTTTCGTTTGCGCGAGGGTTTAGAGAAGGAACTGCAGTGCGGTCTTCCTCTGTGAAACAGCTTTGGAAAAAGGGGTTTAGTATTTCAGCTTTACGCGTGTCATCCTCTGTTTCAATGCCATCGTCATCCTAGAGTGTCTGGATATGCTGTTTAGATCCACTTACTGATTTAACATAAGACCAGAGCTTCCTAGGATTTTTTGTCAAGTCAGTACATAGAATTTTAATTTCGAATTCACTGAACGCTTCACACATAGCTCTCCTTACGCTAACTTTGACATCACTTAGCTTCTGTTTGTCTGAGAGGTTTTGGCTGTGTTTAAACTTACAGTGAAGCTCTCTTTGCTTTTGCAATAGTTTCGCAACTTTGTCGTTGAACCACGGTGGGTTTTTCCTCAGCATGTACCTATCAAAAACGCATTTTACGATTGCCTTGAACTTTTTCCATAAACACTCAACATTGTCAGTGTCGGAACAGAAATTTTCGTTTCGATCTGTAGGTAGTCTGAAATCTGCCTCCTATTACTCTTCCTAAACAGATAAACCTTCCTCCCTTTTTTTATATTCCTATTTACTTCCATATTCAGGGATGCTGCAACGGCCTTATGAACACTGGTTTCCTCTTCTGTGCTTACAGAGTCAAAAGTTCGGGTCTGTTTGTTATCAGTAGGTCCAAGATGTTATCTCCATGAGTCGGTTCTCTGTTTAATTGCTCGAGGTAATTTTAGGATAGTGCACTCAGTATAATTTCATTCGATGCTCTGTCCCTACCACCCGTCCTAAACGTCTGAGTGTCCCAGTCTATATCTGGTAAATTGAAATCTCCACCTAAGGCTATAACGTTCTGAGGAAATTTATGTGAAATGTATTCCAGATTTTCTCTCAGTTGTTCTGCCACTATTGCTGCCAAGTCGGGAGGTCGGTAAAAGGAGCCAATTATTAACCTAGCTCAGTTGTTGAGTATAATCTCCACCCATAATAATTCATAAGAACTACGCACTTCTATTTCACTACAGGATGAACTACTACTAACAGTGACAAACACGCCACCACCGGTTGCATGCAATCTATCTTTCCTAAACACCATCTGTGCCTTTGTAAAAATTTCGGCAGAATTTGTCTCTGGCTTCAGCCAGCTTTTCGTACCTATAACGATTTCAGCTTCGGTGCTTTCTATCAGCGCTTGAACCTGTGTATAGACATCCAGCAACACATACCTCCACAAAACCTACCAATAAACTGTCACTCCATGATATGCAGAACCAGTGAAGTATTTTGTTCCAAAGATGGACAAACAAGCTATTAAGCAGGTAGTCATAATGTTTTGGTTCATCAGTGTATCTTATTGTCTCACATAGTTATCCAAGTAATCTGATAAATGGTACTAGGGCATTTATTCAGACAATAAGAAAATATATTATTTAAGTGTACCCTGTCCCATTTGAAGATGAGGGATGTCTTCCTGTACACTTTTCAAATGAGGGATGTTTCCCTGCCACGGGTTTGACTGCTAGTTGGAATGCGTCACACTTCCCTCTGTCAGGATCTCCATCTCCTCTCACTGGACCATGCCCTGTGTATTTCCTCCCATGCCTCCGTTTGGTGCCTAGACCGTGGTTTAGGAATGACCTGTTCCGGGGTCCTAAGGTCACTGTCACCGCTATGGTCTTCCGATGTGTTGTATGTTCCATTCTTGCAGAGTCCCAAGGTGCTACTATCATCTACACTGATGGTTCCTAAGATGACAGACAATGCAGGATATGCTGACACACTCCTACTGGCTTAGAACACCATTTATTGCTGGGATCATGTAGTGTGTTCCCAGCAGAGGTGTTAGCCAGTAACAGTGACCTCCATTTTCTTACTCAGGCCTCTGTCCACAGTGTTTTAATGTGTTCTGACTCAATGAACAGCCTGCAGGCTATCGACCGATGCTATTCTCATCACCCTTTGGTCTCTGTTATCCATGACCTGCTCTCTACCCTTTGCCATACCACCTGCTCAGTGTCTTTTTCTGGGTCCCAAGTCATGGGCATCCCAGAGAAGGAACTGGCTGACCGTTTGGCTAGAGAAGCAGATACTTACCTTCCATTCCCATTCATGATTCTAGCTGCAGATATGTGGATCTATGTCAAATTTCTCTTTGCCCATAGTGGAACGACATCTAGTGCACTACTGTTCTCCATAACAAACTCTGCACAGTCAAGGAGACTACTGTGGTTTGGCACTCTTCCTTTTGCTCCTTTCAGAAGGAGTTCACTATCTTATGCCGTATATGCATTGGTCATACCAAGTTAACCAATTGTTTCCTCTTGCATAGTGAGCCACCCACACATTGTGGTTCTGGAGCCAGACTGACAGTATCCCATATATATTTGTCGTATGTGCCCATCTTTTGGCTGTTTGTACTAAATATAGTATTCCTTAATTTTAATATTAGCAGACGATTCATAGGTGTTTGAACTGTTCCTCAGTTTTATTTTCAGATATAGGTTTTTGCTTTATTCCTGCAGCAGGGGCAGTGTGGTTGTGGTTGGGGCCTCTCTTCATGTTTTCTGTCTGAGACCCATGACCAATCCCCCATGGAAAGACCGCTCTTTTACCCCTCTGTTTTTCCAGGCTGATAACTGATCATCGATTATCGAGAGCAGTTACCAGCGGGAAGGATGCCCGAGGCAAGGATGGAGTAGCAAGATAGTGTGAGGAAGGTCATCCAAAGGTGACTCAGCAGCTGCACAACAAAATCAAAGAAGGTTAGATGGTAGAGCGTATAAGAGATGCAGAGGGAGGGTGAGGAGACAGGGATTGGGGGGCAGGCAAGAGAGAAGAGAAAGGTGGGGATGAAGAAGAGGGAGAGAGAAAGGGAGAGGAATCGAAAAGAAGGAGAGGAGAGAGCCAGAGAGAGTGAGAGGAGGAGGAAGAGGAGGGAGAGAGAGAGTGAGAGAGAGAGAGAGAGAGAGAGAGAGAGAGAGAGAGAGAGAGAGAGGTATACCTCTTTACTTCTGTATGCATCCTCTTTGGTTTGAAGCTGGCACAGTACTTACAGTAGAATATCTTTGGCTTCCCTCTGACAACCATGTCTCCATCCTTGCTACCCTCCCTGTTTTCCTTTCCCTGTTGCTTCATAACCTGGGTTGTGAGTAACTGAATCCACTTTCCCTTCTTCCCTTTCTTTCCCCTCTCTCCTCCCCGATGAAGGAACAAAGTTCCGAAAGCTAGGAATGTAAAAATCTGTTCTGTTTTGTGTATCTATCGGCTGTACTGAGCTGAGGTAAGTACTGGCCAGCCCCTCTACCTCTTTGATAGTATTTGCTTCACATCTTTGTATGAGATTTTCCATTAATCATTTAGATCACTAATATGAAAAACGTATATTTTTGGGGGTGTCTGGATACTTTTGATCACATAGTGTGCTGTATTTCAGTCTTTTTATATTCAACAATCTAAAATTGCATCGTCAAATGGTTACATCCAGGGAAGCTAATATTCACAAAAAATTATTATATAAAATTTCTTTTGAAGGTTACATTTTTATATTCGTTGGAGCAAACATAATACAGGACCAGGATTTGACTGGATAAATGTATGAAATTTCCCAACGCCAACCAGAGATTGGATGGTAGAACCAACTTTTAACAGCCTAAGGCTGAACCAAGTGAGCCCTCATCACTTTGTTGTTCATTCAGGCCACTTGGTCTACGGAATTAGTAGCTATATGACTGCTCTTGTCACTGGTTTGAACCCCATAGAGTTTAAAATGTTCCCAATGGCCTGGAGAGAACATATAGGAACTGGTGTTATTTCCCATGAACAGTGTGATAACAAAAAATTCCAAGGTATGTGTATTGATTACCAAAGTCACAGAATTTCTCATCAGGCTTGATAGTGTTAAACCTGGCGTTCTGAAGAGTAGCCGATAATAACTGTTAGAAATATGTGAGAGTTTCATAATGACTGCATCTAAATTCAACGAGGAGGCACATGCCTCTTATTTAATCCCCCTCCCCAAAACCTCCCCCCCCCCCCCCCCCCCCAACCAACCCCCAGGGGGATGCCTATGTTTGTAGTCTAGAAAATGGAATATTGTCAGAAGTTTTGGAAAATGTAATTTTTAATGTGGAAGGGTTGCCAGTAATGGATGTTTGTCAACAACTTTCTTCAACAGTTATTAGGTGTACATATTCTAGTATATTTCAAGTGTAGCTACACGGCAGTACTAATGAGAAGTTCATTCATTATTCATTCAAAATTCCCATACAATTTTGAAATGAAGTTTGCATCCAGTTGGTTGAATCAGAGAAATTTTGAAACATGCTTACACAAAGGAACTTCACATTGCTATGACTGAAGGATGTGTTGTCTAGTGAAGATGTTCTCTTGCACTTTGAAATTTTTTGGGCACTCTTTGAGTAGAAATATTCTTCCCACCCCTCCCACAGTGGTATTCCACCATCCATCGAACCTACACAATATACTCATCCATCCTTACACAACCCCTGCTCCCAACCCCTTACATCATGGCTTATACCCCTGTAATAGACGTAGATGCAAGACCTGTCCCATATATCCTCCCACCACCACTTACTCCAGTCCGGTCACAAATATCACCTATCCCATCAAAGGCAGGGCTGCCTGTGAAACCGGTCATGTGGTCTACAAGTTAAGCTGCAACCACTGTGCTGCATCCTATGTAAGCATGACAACCAACAAGCTGTCTGTCCTCGTGAATGGCCACCGACAAACTGTAGCCAAGAAACAAGTGGACCAGCCTGTTGCTAAACACGCTGCCAAACATGACATCCTTCATTCCAATGACTGCTTCACAGCCTGTGCTATATGGATTCTTCGCGTTTTTGTTGTGCCTAACTGCGACTTAGAGTCTCCGCTATATGGTGAGTGGAAACTTTCCTTTTCATAATACTGTTACATTCCATCATAGATTTTCCATTGTCTAATTAATAATAAATTTAATTAGCATATATCTTGTAAAATTAGGCACCACATAAACTACACACATTCCCAGTGCTAGAACAACACACCCTAGTTACTAAGAATTACATAGCAAGCCTGATTCATTGAGAAGAGTCATCATCTTCCTCTTAATTTTATTCACAGGATCGACATCTCTCTGCAGCCAATGTAATTCAAAAGACTGAAAGTCTTTTTATTATAGTTCATAGGTGACATTCCCCCCCATGAACCATAGACCTTGCCGTTGGTGGGGAGGCTTGCGTGCCTCAGCGATACAGATAGCCGTACCGTAGGTGCAACCACAACGGAGGGGTATCTGTTGAGAGGCCAGACAAACGTGTGGTTCCTGAAGAGGGGCAGCAGCCTTTTCAGTAGTTGCAAAGGCAACAGTCTGGATGATTGACTGATCTGGCCTTGTAACACTAACCAAAACGGCCTTGCTGTGCTGGTACTGCGAACGGCTGAAAGCAAGGGGAAACTACGGCCGTAATTTTTCCTGAGGGCATGCAGATTTACTGTATGGTTAAATGATGATGGCGTCCTCTTGGGTAAAATATTCCGGAGGTAAAATAGTCCCCCATTCGGATCTCCAGGTGGGGACTACTCAAGAGGATGTCGTTATCAGGAGAAAGAAAACTGGCGTTCTACGGATCGGAGCGTGGAATGTCAGATCCCTTAATCAGGCAGGTAGGTTAGAAAATTTAAAAAGGGAAATGGATAGGTTAAAGTTAGATATAGTGGGAATTAGTGAAGTTCGGTGGAAGGAGGAACAAGACTTTTGGTCAGGTGACTACAGGGTTATAAACACACAATCAAGTAGGGGTAATGCAGGAGTAGGTTTAATAATTAATAGGAAAATAGGAATGTGGGTAAGCTACTACAAACAGCATAGTGAACGCATTATTGTGGTCAAGATAGATACAAAGCCCATGCCTACTACAGTAGTACAAGTTTATATGCCAACTAGCTCTGCAGATGATGAAGAAATTGAAGAAATGTATGATGAAATAAAAGAAATTATTCAGATTGTGAAGGGAGACGAAAATTTAATAGTCATGGGTGACTGGAATTCGATAGTAGGAAAAGGGAGAGAAGGAAACGTAGTAGGTGAATATGGATTGGGGGTAAGAAATGAAAGAGGAAGCCGCCTGGTAGAATTTTGCACAGAGCACAACTTAATCATAGCTAACACTTGGTTCAAGAATCATGAAAGAAGGTTGCATACATGGAAGAAGCCTGGAGATACTGACAGGTTTCAGATAGATTATATAATGGTAAGACAGAGATTTAGGAACCAGGTTTTAAATTGTAAGATATTTCCAGGGGCAGATGTGGATTCTGACCACAATCTATTGGTTATGACCTGTAGATTAAAATTGAAGAAACTGCAAAAAGGTGGGAATTTAAGGAGATGGGACCTGGATAAACTGACTAAACCAGAGGTTGTACAGAGTTGCAGGGAGAGCATAAGGGAACAATTGACAGGAATGGGGGAAAGAAATACAGTAGAAGAAGAATGGGTAGCTTTGAGGGATGAAGTAGTGAAGGCAGCAGAGGATCAAGTAGGCAAAAAGACGAGGGCTAGTATAAATCCTTGGGTGACAGGAGAAATACTCTATTTAACTGATGAAAGGAGAAAATATGAAAATGCAGTAAATGAAGCAGGCAAAAAGGAATACAAACATCTCAAAAATGAGATCGACAGGAAGTGCAAAATGGCTAAGCAGGGATGGCTAGAGGACAAATGTAAGGATGTAGAGGCTTATATCATGAGGGGTAAGATAGATACTGCCTACAGGAAAATTAAAGAGACCTTTGGAGAAAAGAGAACCACTTGTATGAATATCAAAAGCTCAGATGGAAACCCAGTTCTAAGCAAAGAAGGGAAAGCAGAAAGGTGGAAGGAGTATATAGAGGGTCTATACAAGGGCGATGTTCTTGAGGACAATATTATGGAAATGGAAGAGTATGTAGATGAAGATGAAATGGGAGATATAATACTGCGTGAAGAGTTTGACAGAGCACTGAAAGACCTAAGTCGAAACAAGGCCCCAGGAGTAGACAACATTCCATTAAAACCACTGACAGCCTTGGGAGAGCCAGTCTTGACAAAACTCTACCATCTGGTGAGCAAGATGTATGAAACAGGCAAAATACCCTCAGACTTCAAGAAGAATATAATAATTCCAATCCCAAAGAAAGCAGGTGTTGACAAATGTGAAAATTACTGAACTATCAGTTTAATAAGTCACAGCTGCAAAATACTAACGCGGATTCTTTACAGACGAATGGAAAAACTAGTACAAACCGACCTCGGGGAAGATCAGTTTGGATTCCGTAGAAATATTGGAACACGTGAGGCAATACTGACCCTACAACTTATCTTAGAAGCTAGATTAAGAAAAGGCAACCCTACATTTCTAGCATTTGTAGACTTGGAGAAAGCTTTTGACAATGTTGACTGGAATAAGCTCTTTCAAATTCTGAAGGTGGCAGGGGTAAAATACAGGGAGCAAAAGGCTTTTTACAATTTGCACAGAAACCAGATGGCAGTTATATGAGTCGAGGGGTATGAAAGGGAAGCAGTGGTTGGGAAGGGAGTGAGACAGGGTTGTAGTCTCTCCCCGATGTTATTCAATCTGTATATTGAGCAAGCAGTGAAGGAAACAAAAGAAAAATTTGGAGTAGGTATTAAAATCCATGGAGAAGAAATAAAAAACATTGAGGTTCGCCGATGACATTGTAATTCTGTCAGAGACAGCAAAGGACTTGGAAGAGCAGTTGAATGGAATGGATAGTGTCTTGAAAGGACGGTATAAGATGAACATCAACAAAAGCAAAATGAGGATAATGGAATGTAGTCGAATTAAGTCGGGTGATGTTGAGGGTATTAGATTAGGAAATGAGACACTTAAAGTAGTAAAGGAGTTTTGCTATTTGGGGAGCAAAATAACTGATGATGGTCAGAGTAGAGAGGATATAAAATGTAGACTGGCAGTGGCAAGAAAAGCGTTTCTGAAGAAGAGAAATTTGTTAACATCGAGTGTAGATTTAAGTGTCAGGAAGTCATTTCTGAAAGTATTTGTATGGAGTGTAGCCATGTATGGAAGTGAAACATGGATGATAAATAGTTTGGACAAGAAGAGAATAGAAGCTTTTGAAATGTGGTGCTACAGAAGAATGCTGAAGATTAGATGGGTAGATCACATGACTAACGAGGAAGTATTGAATAGGATTGGGGAGAAGAGAAGTTTGTGGCACAGCTTGACTAGAAGAAGGGATCGGTTGGAGGACATGTTCTGAGGCATCAAGAGATCACCAATTTAGTATTGGAGGGCAGTGTGGAGGTAAAAATCGTAGAGGGAGACCAAGAGATGAATACACGAAGCAGATTCAGAAGGATGTAGGTTGCAGTAAGTACTGGGAGATGAAGAAGCTTGCATAGGATAGAGTAGCATGGAGAGCTGCATCAAACCAGTCTCAGGACTAAAGACAACAACAACAACAACAACAGGTGGCATTAGGGCTGGAGCATTCTCCTTGTCAACTGGTAGAGTTATAGTTTTTTCTTTTATGTTAATGGTAATATTGTAACTAATTTTGTCTCAGATTTCTATAAGGATTTTCATCATTGCAAATTTCCTTTACTGTACAAGCTCGCAACTATGATGATGCCCATGTTTGGAATCATGTGCGTAATTTTTATTCATAGGGAAAATGTGGCTTGACACATATCCAGAATTCAGTTCTGGCCTTACTGTGGAGTAATTTTATGGTAATCTTTTCATGGTTACTGCTCAATGGCATCACATCTACAAATAAGAAAAAAGTTACACATCTACTTACATCTTATCCACTGAGATATTTACATTCAGTAGTAAATGGAACACAGTGCTGCAATTTAGTAATTTCTTACCCAGTAGTTGGCACTTGAATAGGAAAAAATTCACTCACCTGATTCTGTTTCTTGTCTAAAAGCCTGAAATACATTAAGGAAGTAGTGAAATCAGAGCCACATAATGCATTTACTTCACACATCTCTTGGCTATGTTGGTGAGCAAAAGACTAACAAAAGAAAAACAATGAGCGTGCTGATAACTTAATTCAGCCAATAATGGACATGCTGCACCAAGCAAGTGGCTGTTATTATTGACTGTGTGCAAATTTGAAATAAACTCATTGCATTTGCTAAGACCTCGCAACATCATACAATGTCTTAATGCTCATATTTGACAATTTTTAAATTAGTTATGTATATACAAATTGTGAGTCCAGCAAGGTAGTGATACTGACTTGTGGTAAAAAAAAAAACACATCAAGTAGCAGACAGGAGCAATTAAAAGACACTCACATAAAGCTTTTGACCACAGCCCTCATCAGTGAAAAAAAAAAAAAAAAAAAAAAAAAAAAACCCACACACACACACACACACACACACACACACACACACATCATTCACACACACACAAGCAAGCACACATCACACACACACAGCTGCTGACTCCAGTATCTTGGGCTGGAATGCAGCTGTCACCTGGGATGGTTCAAATGGCTTGAGCACTATGGGACTTAACTTCTGAGGTCATCAGTCCCCTAGAACTTAGAACTACTTAAACATAACTAACCTAAGGACATCACACACATCCATGCCCGAGGCAGGATTCGAACCTGCAACCGTAGCGGTTGCGCGGTTCCAGACTGAAGTGCCTAGAACCCCTTGGCCACTCCGGCCGGCTCACCTGGGATGTAAGCAGCAATCTGGAAGGGGTGGGGAAAAGGAGTAGATAGTAGTGTACAGGTGGGAAGAGGGATGAACACTGTGTGGTGGAGTGTGCAGGGACTAGACTGCCAACAGACGCAGCGTCAGGAGGTTGTGGGGCAATGGAGGTGGGAGAAAAATAGGAGAAAAGAAGGAGAGGAGTGGGGAAAGACAGGCAGGCAGGTGTGTTGGTAGAGGGCTGCAAATAAACAGGGTGGAAGATGAGAATGGGGAGGAGATGAGAGGACAGATGGAGTGGAAACTGTTGGGCAGAAGGTGGGAGGACAATATATTACTGTAGGTTGAGGCTGGGATAATTACGGGAGCGGAAAATGTGTTATAAGGATAACTCCCATCTGTGCAGCTCAGAAGAGCTGGAGCTGCAGGGAAGGTTCCAGATGGCCCAGGTGGTGAAGTTACATCCAGCTGCATGTTTTGCAGTAGGGTAGTCTACTTTGCTCTAGACCACTGTTTGCCGGTGGCTATTAATGCTGGTGGACAGCTGATTAATAGTCATACCAATATAAAAGCTATGCAGTCATTGCACCAGAGCTGGTAAATGACATAGCTGCTTTCACAGGTGGCCCAGCCCCTGATGGGGAAGAATAAACCTGTGACAGGACTGGCATGAGAAGTACTGGGTGGATTGTCTGGGCAGGTTTTGTATGGGGGACTTCCACAGGGATATGGTCCTTGTGGCAAGGGATTGGGATTGGGAGTGGCACAGGGATGAACTAGGATAGTGTTGAGGTTGTGAGTGTGACAGAACACCACTTTAGGAGGGGTGAGAAGTATCTTGGGTAGGATGTCACTTATTTTAGGGCTCAATGACAGGTAATGAAAGCCCTGGCAAAGGATGTGGTTCATTTGTCCCTGCCAGGGGTGGTACTAGGTGATGAAGGGGACACTTCTTTGTGGCTGGTTCTTGAGGGTGGTGGGAGGATTAGGGGTGTGGGGGGAAATAGCATGCAAGATCTGTTTACAGACTAGGTTTGTCTGTGAAGACCTTAGTGAAACCACCAGCATACTATAACAAGGGAGCTTTGGCACTGCAGATATGCCATCTCCAGGTGGCCAGGCTATATGGAAGAGATTTTTTGGTGTGGTATGGATGACAGCTGTCAAAACACAGGTACTGTTGGTGGCTGATGCATTTAATGTGACAAAGGTGCAGATGGAGCCGTCAGAGGGGAGAGGTCAACATCTAGGAATGGAGTCGTCAGAGGGGAGGAGGTCAACATCTAGGAATGTCGCCCACTAGGTTCAGGAGGACCATGTGAAGTGGATAGGAGAGAGTGTGTTGAGGTTGAGAAGGAACGAAGATAGGGTGTCTTGGCTGTGAGTCCAGGTCATGGAGATACCATCAATGAATTTGATCCAGAATAGGGGTTTGGTGCTTTGGGAGGTAGGGTGGTCTCCTCTAGAAGCCCCATAAAAGGGGGCTTAGGGGGGGTGCCATGTGACAAACAAACAATCCTGGATGTCCAATTGTGGCCGGTTATTGTAACCCCACCGAAAGAATATCAGTGCTCATTGATAAACACCTCCAACCGATTGCCCATAATGCAGCCTCCCATGTCAAAGATACCAACCACCACCCCCAAACCTTTACCTCTTAGATCACTACTCATCACTGTTGGTGCCACCTCCCTACACACCAACATCCCTCATGCCCATGATATAACCACTGTGTTTTCCCAACGTCCTCCAGACTCCAAACCCACTACCTCATTCCTCATACAGCCTGATAGCTTTATCCTAACATGCAAATACTTCTCATTTGAAGGAAAAGTATATAAACAAATGTGCAGAACAGCTGTGTTCACCAACATGGCACCTCTTATGCCAACCTTTTTAAGGGCTATCTAGACAAGACCTTCCAAGCCTCCCAAAACTTCAAACCCTAGTCTTGTTCAGGTTCATTGATGATATCTTCATGATCTGGACTCAGAGCCAAGACACCTTATCTTTGTCCCTTCACAACCTCAACACCTCTCCCATCCACTTCACATAATCCTCCTCAACTCAGTTTGCCACCTTCCTAGATGTTGATTTCTTCCTGTCTGATAGCTCCATCTGCACCTCTGTCCACATTAAACCCACCAACCACCAACAGTACAAGCATTTTTACAGCTGTCATCTCTTTCACACACAAAATCCCTCCCATATAGCCTGGCCACTCGGGTTCACTATATCTGCAGTGACAAAAACTCCCTTGCTCTGTATGCAGAGGGACTCACCAAGGCCTTCACAGATAGGCACTGTCCCCCAGACCTAGTCTGCAAACAGATCTGCCATGCCAGTCCCCCTCCCACCCCCAATGCTCCCTTCACACCCCCCCCCCCCCCAGATCCTTCCACAAAGGAGCATCCCCATCATCACTCAGTACCACACTGGACTGGAAGAACTGAACCACATAATTTGCCAGGGTGTTGATTACCCATCATCATGTCCTGAAATGAGGATAATCCTAACAAAGATGATTTCCACTCCTTCCTAAAGTGGTGTTCCATCACACACCCAACCTCCACAACATCTTAGTCCATCACTGTGCCATCCCAATCCCAACCCCTTGTCATGAGGATCATATCCCTGAGAAAGACCCAGGTGCAAAACCTGCCCAATCCATCCACCCAGTACTTCTCATGCCAGTCCTGTCACAGGTTTATCCTACCCCATCAGGGGCCAGGCCATCTGTGAGAGCAGCCATGTCATTTACCAATTCTGTTGCAATCGTTGCACAGATTTTTATATTGGTATGACTACCAACCAGGATGAACAGCCACCACCAAACTGTGGCCAAGAGCAAAGTAGGCCAACCTCTCGCACAACAAGCAGCTGAACATTACACGCTTGATTTCAATGGCTGCTTCACTACCCAAGCTGTTTGAATCCTTCCCTTTTCCACCAGCGTTTCTGAACTGTGGAGATGGGAGTTATCCTTACATCACATTCTCTGCTCCTGTAATTATTCCAGCCTCAATCTATGGTTGCACACTGTCTCCACACCCTCCACCCAATAGTTTACAGCCATCTGTCCTATCATCTATTCCCCATTCTCATTTCCCACCTGTATATTTGCAGCCCTCTGCCAATGTATCTGCTCATCTTTCCCCTCTCCTCTCCTTTTTTGCCCACCTCCCTGCCCCACAACCTCCTAGTCTGTGCCTGTTGGCCATCTAGTGCCTGCACACTCTGCCACACAGTGTTCGTCCCCCTCCCCACCTGTACACTAATATCCTTTCCCCTTCCCTGCCCCCTCCAGATTTTTGCTTGCATCCCCTGTAATAGTTGCATACTGGCCTGAGATGTTGGAGTTGGCGGTCGTGTGTGCATCGGGTGTGATTGCTTGTGCGTGTGTCAATGGTGTGTGTGTATCTTTCACTGACGAAGGCTGTGGCCGGAAGCTTTATGTGAGTGTCTTTTAATTGTGCCTGTCTGCAACTTGACATGTCTTATTTACTGTAAGTAATAATCTTGTCTTTTCTGGCATTGTTCATATTCCTACCTGGAGTTTCCATTATTTTTTATTTTTGACAAACTGCTTTCTTCCATCCTACAACCCTGTGATATTTTCATCTGTTAATCTTCTCTATAACATTACTGTTCCCAGTGCACATACTTTCCCTTCTTTCCAGTGTGTATTCACCACCTTCCAAAGCACATCTACTTTTGAGCCACTCTGTATCAAAGATCATCTGCACACAACATAGACTTCGTGATTGCCCGGATTGTCGATGCAGCATTTAATGCCCATGATCCTTTCCTCCCATAATTATAATTATATTTATTCCTATTGATCCCACTTCATCCCTCATTCTGATCTACTTTAGCGTTTTGTTTTCCACACCTGCCCGTACCACACTTACTTAATCCTAATCTAACCCACCGCCTTACCTCTCTCTTCACTAATTGCAAAACACACACACACACACACACACACACACACACACACACACACTCTCTCTCTCTCTCTCTCTCTCTCTCTCTCTCTCTCTCTCCTAACCCCCCCTCCCCCATACCTCATTCTCTCTCTCTCTCTCTCTCTCTCTCTCTCTCTCTCTCTCTCCCCTACCCCCCCACCCCTCCCCCATATCTCATTTTTCCTTTCCTGCCACGTTTATGATGGACGTTCATAACTTATTTGTGCATATTTTTATCAGGTTTCACTCATTTTCACATATTTGTGCATATTTTTACATATCTATGCATAGTTTCATGTATATGTGTGTGTTTCTGTGTGTCTTTACGTTTTTTACACATCTTTAAGTATGTTTTTGCTTAACCAGCTCCTTTCACAACTATCAACACTGATTTTGCCCATCTCTGCATCATTCCTATTTCCTCTATACTATTACTGCCACAGTGACCCTTGCTCCATCTTTCTGCACCAGTTCAGAAAAGTATCCCTTTCCTCGGCTAAAACCCAGTCCCACATCCTGTCTCTCAAATGCTGCCTAAACCATGGAAAACCCCCAAATGGCCTAACTATAAAGATTCCTTCCTCTGGGTCCCATCCTCCTTTCACAAGGACCTACACTTTTTCAGATTCCGCCAATCCCTGGCCCTTACAAACCATGGTACTGCAAAAACACATCTCCTTGTCCCAGAGCCACCTCTGCTCCCTCCATATGAAACTGCTATTCTGCAGTCCCTACTCCATACATCCCATCTCTGAAATTGAATCCCTTGCTCTCCAGCACCTGGAGGAGCATTCCAGACACCACCACCATAAGTGCTGACAACCTACTGACATCCTACTGCCAACTCAGGGCACCACTATTCAACTCGTATCGTACCCACACAGCAGTCCTCCTCATCCACTCATCATAGTAGCTAAACCCTGCCTATCTGACCTTTTAAACTTGCTACATCTACCAAAACTCCCTACCAACATTCTGTGAAATCCAGAGCCAAAACATTCCTGTAACACTGTTGTTATCCTCTCCACCAAAACCATCAGCTCCACAGAAGTTTCCATTCTATCCAAAGGCCTCATCTTTAGCCCTACACCTAAATTTAACCATGCTGTACTTGTCAAAGACCTACTCTTCTTCTCCCAATCCTTGCAGTGGAAGCACTTCTTTGTCGCCAATCCTTCATAACCTCAACACCTTCTCTGGTATCTGCTGCACGTGGTCCTCCTCAACCCAGCATGCCACCTTCCTAGATGCTGATCTCCTCCTCTCTGATGGCTCCATCCGCACCTCTTTCCACATTAAACCCACCAACAGTACCTGCATTTTGACAGCTGTCATCCCTTACACACCAAGAAAACCCTCCCATATAGCCTGACCACCTGGGGATGGTGTATCTGCAGTGACAAAAACTCCCTTGGTCAGTGTGCTGGCCTTCACAGTCATGCAATATCACCCTCATTCACAAACACATTTCCCATGCCATTTCCCCTCACACTCCAATCCTCTCAACACCCACAAGAACCAGCCACAAAGTAGTGTCCCCTTCATCACCCATCACCAGCCTGGACTGGAAAAATTGAATCACATCCTTTGTCAGAGCTTGATTACCTATCATTGTGTCCTGAAATGAGGGTGTCCTACCTGAGATACTTCCAACTCCTCCTAATGTGGTGTTCCATCACACACCCAATGTCCACAACATCCCAGTCCATTCCTATGCCACTCCCAGTCCCAACCCCTCGCCACAAATATCGTATCTCTGTGAAAGACCCAGGCGCAAAACCTGCCCAATCCATCCACCCAGCACTTCCAATTCCAGTCCTGTCACAGGTTTATTCTACCCCATCAAGGGCTGGGCCACCTGTGAAAGCAGCCATGTCATTTACCAGATCTGCTGCAATTTATTGCACAGCTTTTTATATTAGTGTGACCGCCAACCAGATGTCCACCAGGATGAACAGCCACCACCAAACTGTGGCCAATAGCAAAGTAGACCACCCTGTGGCACAACATGCAGCTGAACATAACACATTTGATTTCAATGGAGGCTTCACTATCCGAGCCAACTGGATCCTTCCTTCCACCACTAGCTTTTCTGAACTGCACAAATAGGAGTTATCCTTACATCATTTTCCTCTCTCGTACTTATCCCGACCTCAACCTATGGTAACATACTGTTCCCACACCCTCCACCCAACAGTTTCCACTCCATCTATCCTATCATCTCCTCCCCATTCTCATCTCCCACCCTGTTTATTTGCAGCCCTCTGCCAACATACCTGCTTGTCTTTCCCTACTCCTCTCCTTTTTTGCTCCTATTTTTGGCCCACATCCCTGCCCCACAATCTCCTGACACTATGCCTGTTGGTGGTCTAGTCCCTGCGTACTTCACCAGACAATGTTCATCTCTCCCTCACCACCCACCAGTGTGCTACTGTCTCTTCCCCTTCCCTACCCCCTCCTCCACATGATAGCTGCATTCCGGCCCGAGATGCTGGAGTTGGTGGTCATGTGTGTGTGATGTGTGCGCGTGAATTTCGTGTGTGTGTGTGTGTGTGTGTGTGTGTGTGTGTTTTTGCTGATGAATGCTGTGGCTGAAAGATTTATGTGAGGGTCTTTAAATTGTACTCATACCTGTCTGTGACTTGATGTGTCTTCTTTTCCTACATTGTAGATATTCCTACTTGCAGTTTCCATTGTTTGAACATAGTGATACTGATTTGTTAAAACAATTTGGTTTCATGACTGAATTGTAAATATGTTTTCCACCTCATCCCTGCCACCGACTCACCCCTTGTCCCCCCCCCCCCCCTCCATACACAAATATCCCTTCTGGTTGTAATTACTCCCAAATTGGGAATCACTAGTCAAAACATTCTCGACCTAATGCATTTATTAGCATTAATTCATCCAGATCAAGACAAGAGTAAATATTTATTACTTCTTTCAAGATTTTTGTTCCTTTATATGGCCTGACTTAGCACAAAATTTTTCTCCTCTTCCAATACTTAACAGTGTTATGAATGGGATAATTAATATAATGTGCTCTACATAATATTATTCTACCTATCTCTTTATACTAACAATAAACTTAACAACACAAGATAGATGATTACTCATTGATTGCATTAATGACTATGAAAATAATAAATATGATCCCCATTTTCCAGTAACTAATTCAACAAAAATACAATCCCTTCAAGCATGATATAATTATTATTCAAAAAGGTCTAAAGCATTAGCATACATTACCGTTAGTCTATTACAAAACATAATCATAAGAAGTGGTTTCAGTTTCAGAAACTACAGAAAAATTTCACATGGTATGAGGGGATTGTATTTAGATCTTAACAAATGTGAAGATGAAGTTAAATAATGGAATTTCCATATCATTTATACTACTTCCTTGTAAAGAGAGAATACAAATGGCAGAAGGTGATAACTGTAGTAACACGGTTTACGTTTGCATCGCACTTCACTTAGCGTAGACCGGGACTGTGTCCTAGGCATGCCCGATGTAAACTCACTGGGCCCGGCCTGTGCTGCTGGAGTTGTTGTTGTTGTTATGCCAGCAGAGGTCGCATCCGAATTCTCGCATGCCCTCTGGTGGACGGGACTACTTGCCGCAACTACCGTCCGTGACGCGCCGTGCCCATGTGCGCCTCCCGCGATCTTTCTGGTGGTTACTGCAATAACTTTGAAATAGTAACAGAATATATGAAGAATGATGCAGCATAGAAAACCAAAATTAAAAAAATAGTGCTACATGACTCAGGACCTTGTGCTTACCGAGCATGTAACCAAAGACTGGAATTGTGGCAGAACACCTTTTTAAATGTGTTTAAACTATCTTCAACTTAAATATGAATCTGTATGAGTTACAGGGCTGCTGTAAATGATTAATTTTTTTGAAGTTCTATATTTTCCGAGGTATTACATGTGCAAATATGACTGATATATGAACAGAGTCATAAACTTAATGAGTTTGCATTGTGCCCACCAGTGGTGTTACAACTGCAGTGCCTTGAAAAAATGTGAATATGTGAGACTTCCCATTTATCTTTAAAGGCTAATCACCACAAAGGAGAGTGTGATGCTATGGGAATCCTCTGAAATTGTGGCACATGAATGAGATTCAGTGATGGTTAATGTTTACTGTACAGCATTACAGATGAAGCTGTATTTGCTCCTCTTCTCCTGTGAGAAGACTGCGATGGGTACCTGCTGCTGCTGCTGCTGTTGTTGTTGGTTCCTTAACTGACTTCTAATTCCAAGAATATCATCTTCCAACAAGACAGGGCACCTCCTCATTGGAACAGCTATGTTTGTCACTACCTACATGTAAACTTATGCATCGCTGGATTGGGCATAGTTGTGAAGGTGATGTGGTTATGTTTGCTTGACATCCCAGATCACACGACCTAAGCCTTGTGACTTTTTCCTTTGTGGGTACATTAAGGATTGTGTTTACATACGTTCTCTGCCAAGAATACTGAAACAGCTCAGAGAATGTATCAGTGCTGCTGCAGTAACCATTAGCAAGATGTTGCTACATGAGGTATAGAATGAACCTGATAACGACTTGGACATAATGATGTTACATCCCAGCTCATCTTGACCACACTGTAATGTTTCAGTGCTTCTGGGATAAATCTTGAATAGTTAACTTTCATATTTGTTTCTTGTAGAATGGGTGGCTAACTTTCCAGTAGTTAAATAATCGATCTTTATGGATCATGTAAGGTATCTCATTTGGTGCATCAACACAGTTTTTGTGGTACAGTAACTATTAAAATGATGTAATCAACACGTTGGAGTTAATGTTTTACCTATTTAATTCTACAAAGACATACACAAAAATCACGTCTAGGATTAACACAATATTGGTGTAATGTTTTACTAAAAACTGACCAAAAACTTACGAATTGCTGATGTGGGACTGACACATTATTGCCTTTTCATGGCTACCACCACTGGTCCTTATATAACATGCAACAATTGAAGGGTTTGGTGCAAGAAGGAGGGGGGGGGGGGGGGCAGCTCCACTTTTTCCTCTACTGAGTTGAAAATTCTATCACATTAAAAAAGGGGGGAGGGGGGGCTGCTTCATTTTGTGCAAGGAGGAGGCAGCTCCATCTGCTAGTTCCAGAGAAATCCAATAGATGGAGCTGCCTGTACTCTGAGTTGTGAAAACAGAGGCAGCTACCTTGTTCTTCACCCAAACTATAGCAGGAAGGAGGTTATGTTATGTAGTGTTCAGCAGACAGACATTGCGTGTTCTCTGTGAGAGATATTTTTTATCAGGTTTACGATCTGTTTTGTGACTTCATCATCTTTTGATTTCACAATTTCTGTCATGAGTGAATCAGAAGAGGAAGGACTGTTTAGTTGTGACTTTTCAGAAAACTATGAGCCAGGTGAAGATGAGATGTCTACTGATTCAGAAGAAGATTCAAGGAGCAGAGATGCAGTTGTTGGACCCCTGAAGAGGAAAAAAGAATCGCATAAGGATCAATGGGAACAGAACATAAGATAACAGCAGAAGGTTGATGAAAAGCAGTGCAAGAGCATGATTGGAAAAATAATGCCTTGCCAGACTACAGGTAATGATTTCAGTTACAGATACAAGTGTTTTACTGAATTTGATGTTAAAGCAAGGCATTGTATCATTAATGCTTTTAATGGCCTAATGACTAAACATATCCATGGGTGTATTTGGCTGGTTGCATTAAAGGTTTACCTGTTAAAACAATATGCCAAAAAGTGGAACAGGAAAGCCCAGGGCATTTTCAAGCGTTTATACTGTTTGAGTCGGTGAAAATAATGCAAGACTCTGTAAAAAAGTGTGTCACTGCATGTTGTATCCAGAAAACAAGTGGAAAACATCACAAAGCAACTTTCTTTTCAAGGAGCTATCACACCAAAACAAGATGGTAGGGGAAAGCATAATACAAGACACAACAAAATTCCAGATGAAACTGTGCAAAAGGTTTGTTGTCACATTGACAGTTTTCCTAAGCGAGAATCGCATTACAGTTGACGAGACAATGGCAATAGACAATACTTGCCTGCTGACCTCACTATCAAAGAAATGCATCATTTGTAGATGGAGAAGCAATCTGAATCTCCAGTAGAATATGATTGTTACTTTTGGTACTTCAAGACACACTTAAACAACAGATTTGGGCACCCAAGATCACACACGTGTCAAAAGTGTGACTACATACAAAATGAACTCAATGCCTCTTCTATCTCAGATGAGAGATGAAGGAGCTCCATGATGCCAAGCAACTTCATTGAAGTTGGGCAGATTCATTTTTATCAAGATATGAAAGATGGCACCTGTACAATGTAATAATGACACTGAGCTGTTGTGCTGTAACTACCAACAAAATACGCCCCTCCCCAAAGTTCCTTCTGGGGAGGCATTTTATAAACGTTAGTTGTGGGTCTATAACTTTATGATTTCATCTGGTAAGACTGGAAAACATCATTTTTATCTCTGTGATGAAACCACCAGAAAGAAAGATACCCAATGAGTCAATACACATCAGTACATCAACCACGTTGTAATACATGATATCAAAATACCTTACCTATTTTCTGATAACTGTGTCTCACAAAATAAAAATCATTCATTAACACAGTACCTGTTTTACCTTGTGCAAAGTGGCCACCTTACGAAGATCGTTCATTGATTCCCAGAACTGGGCCACAGCTTTATGCCATGCAACAGAGTGTTCGGAAATATATAAAAGTGTTTGAGGAAGATGGAAAGAGTTTTTCTTCCAGTGGACTATGCTTGCATTATCAGAAGAACCAGCCCCAAATTTCATGTCAATGAAGTGAACCAGGGATTTATTTTCAAATTTGTTGACAAGTTGAAGAACTTTTGTTTAAAGAACCATTATGTATCATTATCGAACAAGAAAAGAGGAAAATATTTGATCACTAAGTACAAAATATTCCTTTATGAACATCCATACATTGGTAAAGGGATTTTTCAATTCAGTGTAACTGTAGGGACGACTGTCTTTCATACCTCTGAAACATACAATATTGTTCTTTGTTTTTTATACCGTCCCATTCTGCTACATCACAATGTTTGTTGTGTGACCAGAGGGACCCTTATAGAACATTTGTAGAGTACCAGATGCAAACTCTTTACATTTATGTCTCTATTTAAGCTTCAGTCATGTTTTTACATGTAATATTTTGGTAAATATAGAGTTTTGAAAATAAATGAATCAACTGTAGTAGCCCTATACATCTTTGTGAGAGAAATGCCATAGCTCAATTTTGCCTTTCTCTATCTTTTTTATATAAACACCTAGTTTCTAAAAGAAATGCCTTTTTGCCACATTCATTATTATTAATTCCATTGTTATTCAAAGTAATAATGAGTGTTCCTATAAAGAAAGGTAGCAGTAGGTAAGGGTTTTAGTATTGGCTTGTGTTTACTTGGATTCCTATCAGTTCATACCTTCTTCAAGAGCAAAAATGAATGGCAGAGCTAAAATGGGGTTTTGTTATTGTTCTAAATTTCTCTTTCTATCAGTTTTCATTCTGACCTTGTTGTAAAAGGTAGCTACCAACATACCAAAATAAAGTGTTTCTTTATTTAGTAAATTGTAAAGTTACGTTAATAATTTTGGATCTGACATATTTTTTACTGGCTGTAAAATACTTCTGTGCAAAAAATGTGAGCTATCAATGAACAATAAAAATAATTATTTCGTTCCTTAACATATCAGTACAACCAAACACAAACATGCACTTTCAAAGGGTAATGGGAAGAAGAGTTCTCTGGTTCCAGTGACAACTGCAACATTGAACTGAAAATTGCAGTTTGCATTTGGCTTATGTAAAACTGTTATTTACGCCAGAATCACTTTGTGGAAACTACAGAATCCCATGTTAAGACAGATTTTGGAAAAGTATGTGGACAAATTTGTACTTAGTGAGTCAAGTTCCTCGAACTACTTAAGTGAATGTTGTTATGAAGTAATGAAAATCATTAAAGATGAAGCAAAAAATATATATATATAAAGAGATCTGGACTTCAGTTGATGAGTCATTTGACCCTATGGGTCAGTTTATTTGTCAGTATCATAGTTGAACCATTAGATCCTTAATCCTTAAGAAGATGGATCTTCTTACAACAATGTCTAGAAAAATTTAATAATTCAACTGTCACACAATTATTTACCAATTTATTACAGTTACTGTGGCCTGAAGAAATTCAGTACAACAATGTATAATTTTTCATCTTAGATCTGTACCATACATGAAAAAGGCTGGGACACTTTCAAAGTTACTTGTGACAGTCTTTTAGTTGTGCCTATCTGTGATTCAGCAGCTCCACTATACTGTGAGTGGCAACTTTCCTTTTCATAATATTATCATAAAAAGATGAGAGATGTGTATTTCAGCAACAGTGTACTATGCTTCTGATTTCATGAGTATAACTATGGCAGTCATCACATTGGAGGGTGAAGCATCTTCAATTGTAACAGCAAAGAAACTTCTCAAATTTTTGGAAGTGAAAAATGGTTTAAATTTCATTAGGGCTGTGTTTGGTTTCCTTCCACAACTGATCTGCCAGCCTCACAAACAGGGCAGCCTTTGGTGAAATCAGTGAACATTATGGATGATGCAGTGCAAAGACTGGAGAGTGTGCAAGGGAAATGAGGTTCCTTATTTAGGGAAAAGTGTGAAATGGTGTTATTGAAAAATCCTGATCTTTACAGACTCAAATATTTCAAAAGCTCTACAATGTGACAGTTCTATTGCAGTAGAAATGAACATTACAATAGCTCAATGTTTTAGATTAGCTCCCATTACTTCTGTGGATGTTGAGAAGTCAATTTCTCAGATAAAAAATGTATTATTTTACAGGAGCAGGAGGCTCAAAATGACTTCATAAAATTAAAAAAAAGTATATAGTTGCCATGTGCAACCAATAAGCTGATAAGGCATTATAATACATGGGCTTTCATGAAGAATTTCATTTTTCCCCCAAGTACAATTAGCATCTTCTTAAACACTTTAAACTTATTTTAAGGATATAATACAACAAGACATTAACATAAATATGCTGATTGTGTGAGTGTCAAACCATAAACCAAGTTGTTGGAAACCTGAACAAATTCAGAAGAAAATTAAAACCATGTCTCACTAGCCACTCTTTCTACTAACTGTCTGGGTATCTACAGTCATGAGTAGCAGTGTTTGTTATGAAGCTTAAGTGATATTGTACTGTAAACAGGACTCATTATTTACCGATACAAGAAAATATTTTCTCTGAAAAATACCATTATAATCATATATGCTGCTGAACATTTCCTCAGTTAATAACCACTGATTCCAAACCTGTGACATCCTTTTTGCTCACCTTAATCAACTCTATACTTACCAACAATTACTTCACCTTTGAGGGGCAGACATACAAACAGATGAGGGATACGGCCATGGGAATCAGGATGGCTCCTTCCGATGCCATCCTTTTCATGGCCATCTGGGAGGGGGCTTTCCTGCAATCCATAAACCTTCAGCCCCTAGTTTGGTTTGATACATGGATAACATCTTTGCCATATGGACTCATGGTCAGGCTGACCTGTTAAAATTCGTGAAATTTTTAAATTTTTCTCCCAGTTATATTTCACATTGTCCTATTCTGAATCTGATTCCACATTCCTTGATGTTGATCTCACTCTCACCCAAGGCCAGCTACACATTTCCATCCACATAAAACTACTAACAAACAACAATACTTACATTTTAACAGTTGCCATCCTTTCCATGTCAGATGTTCCCTCCCACACAGCCTTGGCATTTCAGGTAAACATAGTTGTTTGGATGTAGACTTTTTACAGCAGTACACTACCATTCTCACGACTGCCTTCAATGGATGAAATTACCCAAAAAGCCTAGTTCAAAAGTAAATTTCCCAGGCATCACATCCAATCCTGGTTCTGCTGAACCCTTCAAAAAACATCAGAGCACACCACCTGTCACTCAGTATTATCCTGGTCTTGAATGTATTAATCAGCTACTCAACAAGCCCATGACTTCCTAAAACCATGTCCTGAAATGAGATCCATTCTGTCTGAGATTGTGCCCACCACACCTAGAATAGCTTTTTGCTACCCTCCCAATCTCCGCAATGTCCTTGTCCGACCCTGTGCTCCTTCTGCATGCATCTCCCTACTCTATGGCTCTTACCCCTGTGGCTGTTACAATGAATCACCCTCCTATAACATTACATTTTTTTATATATAGCGATTATTGATACCATATATACTATTGATTCTTGCATAGGTTAAAATTATCTCAGCTGTTTCACTAAAAGAATTCAAATGATTTTGTATATGATGTATTATAGTTCTTGCTAAAATGTATAAAAAAGAAATTAATGTGTTACATTTGATATGTACTAACAGTTAAAATTACTCTTCTTTTAAAAATAACTGAAATTACAAAATTCATATTTTTAATTGCACAATCTCATACTAACTATTCAATTTATTTCTAGATTGATTTACAATATAATATCTTTTATCAAAGATTCTTCTTTGGTAAAATAGAAAGTTTGTCAACTCTTTTCCTCTGTAAACTTTATGGAATTATAAGACTATCGCAGAATCTATGTACTGGTGGACGTTTCCCAAGTTTGTCACCAACAATGTAATTTTTTTTTTAATGTGGAAAATGTAAAAATGGTGTGATGTTGCAAGATGTAACAAAGAATAAAATTCAAGAATAATACAGGCAAATCTTCGTAGTTATTTAGTCATCAAGAACCCAGAAAATAACAATTTCAGCTGCAAGAATGTACCCCTAGACAAGATGTTGAGCCATCGACAACAACAATGAGATGAAGAAGATAGATAAAAAGTTATTCTTCTGTATATCTTATGCTTCTCGAAGCCTTCAAAATATGTGCAAAGAATGAGAATTTTAATAGTGATGTGGGGGAGGGTAAGATTACACCGTCCCCACTGCAAGATTGCCCTATGCACCCTCCTACCACTATCTATTCCATTCCTGTAATTGCTAAAACATACACTATCAAAGGGAGAGCTATCTGTGAAACAACATGTCATATCAGCTGTTATGTAAACACTATTTGGCCTTTTACATCAGCATGACTACCACCCAGCTATCAGTCAGGATGAATGGGTATAGGCAGAGGGTGTTTACCAGCAACACAAAATATCCTGTTTCAGAGCATGGAGCACAATATGAGAGTCATGACCTTGGTGCCCATTTCACCACACATGCCATCTGTATTATTTCCCCAGAACCTGGTTTCCTGAACTCCCATTTGAGAACTAGCACTACAACATGTCCTTGGTTCTTGCCACCCACCTGGCCTTAGTTTACATTAATTCCTTCTGTCTCAGCATTTATTCACAGTAGCTACTCCTTTCTTCACTCCATTTCAGTTTTCTACGTCTGTCATATCCTGACCTGTCTATTTTTTGCCGTACCCCGTCCCAACTCTGTTACATACAATGCTCTTAGCTTTTCGCTCTTATTAACTCATGCTGAATGTATAGTAGTCATCTCCATCTTGCATACTACCCTGTCTTCCACCATCAAGCTCTCACGTTTTCAAATCTTGTCCAGTGCAGTTCCCAACGATCAGTCTCCCTTCTCATTCTGTCCAGTAGTCTCTCCTGACCTGGGGTTCTGGATGACTTTTCTGAATTGTACCCCTTTTCCTAAACCACTCCAGTTCTTTTCCTTCACCCCTCTTCCTTCCCCATCAATTCTTCTGCCAGAAGAAGAAGCCACTGGCTCCAAAAGCTTGTAAAAATTAAACATTTTTGTGTGTGTGTGTGTTTTCCTGCTGCGGCTTGGTGAGTAGATTTTTTATCTATCCATTTAGATTATATCATCAAATAAATATTAAGCTTTAATATTAGGTAAACAGCAGCTATATCGTACAAATGAGGAGGCAGCAGCTCTTTTTCTTCTTTTTTCAAAGTTGGGGCTACTCATGTAGTTTACTTGATTAAATGTAGGTGACATGAATGCCAATAGCAATGAGCAATTTATTGTTAATGTAATATAAACATGAAACTTCTATGATTTTATTGCCTTGTGTTATGTATACCAAGACTCATTCCATGTGCCTGAAAGTTCTCTTCATTGATGGGGTCTATGCAACATGATGAATTAATGAATGAATATCAACTTTTTGTCTGTTGTGGTTTGTGTGTATTGGTAGCCTTGCAATGTTTAGCAACAAGAGGGCAGTTACTGTGCAAATTAAGTTTGAAGGTAGATAAACATGTAGAGACATATTCATTAATACGAGGGTTGACTGAAAAGTAATGCCTCCACCTTTGTAACTCTTCAACAGTTGGCAGCATTGGTATGTGGCAGGTACTGGCGTGTTCCGTAGCCTCTTCTATACAGCTCCAGTTGGTGGGAAGCCTTAGCATTGAACAGTTGTGTTGTTACTATGTAAAGTATGGAACCCTGTGCAGACGGTTGGTCAATGCGATTTAAGCAAAGTGCAGCCATTGAATTCTTGACAGCAGAAGGTGTCATCCCAAAGGAGATTCATCAGAGAATGAAAGCAGTTTATGGTGATTGTGTAATGTGAGTACTGTGTATCGTTGGGCAAGTACATTCAAAGACGTTGAGGTGGGAACATCTGACCTGCATGACAAACAAAGATTTGGATGTCCTGTTTCACAAACAAAATGTTGACAGATTGATTCAGGACAATTGTCATATCACTCAGAGAGAAATTGCAAGCACAATCAGCATTTCACAAGAACTTGTGGGTCACATTATTGCTTTGCTAGGCTATTGGAATACCTGTGCATGATGGGTACCCCGGATGCTGACTCCTGAAATGAAAGTGCACAGACTTGAAATTTGCCAGTAACTCCTCTCACATTATGAGAATGAAAGTGACACCTTTCTCCATTCAATTGTGACAGAAGATGAAATGTGGGTACACCATTAAAACCTGGAGACGAAACATCAGTCTATGGAATATCGACACAAAGACTCACCCCAGAAAAAGAAATTCAAGACGCAGCCCTCAGCTGGAAAAATCATGGACATAGTGTTCTGGGACACAGATGGTGTTATCCATGTTGATTTCCTTGATTGTGGTACAACAACAAATTCAGAGCATTACATCACAATGCTGCAAACTCTGAAATGACATGAAACTTCCTGGCAGATTAAAACTGTGTGCCAGACCGAGACTCGAACTCAAGACCTTTGCCTTTCACGGGCAAGTGCTCTACCAACTGAGCTACCTAAGCACGACTCACGCCTCATCCTCACAGCTTCGTTTCTGCCAGTACCTTGTCCCCTACTTTCCAAACTTTACAGAAGCTCTCCTGCAAACGTTGCAGAACTAGCACTCCTGAAAGAAAGGCTATTGTGGAGACATGGCTTGGCCACAGCCTGGGGGATGTTTCCAGAATGAGTTTTTCACTCTGCAGTGGAGTGTGCACCGACATGAAACTTCCTGGCAGATGAAAACTGTGTGCCGGACCGAGACATGAACTCCTGAGCGCACACTCCGCTGCAGAATGAAAATCTCATTCTGAAATGACAGCTAACAGACAACCTGTGGGGACATCATTATGCTTCTGATGAAGACGTGGAGAGAGCTGTGAGACTGTGGTTGCACAAAACAGAGTGTCAACTTTTTCCATGACAGCTTCAGAGAACTTGTTCATCTTTGGCAGAAATGTATCCAACTGGCTGGTGATAATATGGAAAAGTAATATTGGTAATTAAAGATCACATTCTAAGGATTATTTATGCATTTGATTTATTAAAATATTCCCATCCAAACCCAATTAATGAAGGTGGAGGCTTTACTTTTCATTCAACCCTCGTACTTTTCTCGTTGGTCTGTATATTCTGCCATTTGATTAATTTCAGCTTGTTGCTCATTCTTCCAATCATTGTTCTTTTAGCTTGGTGCATAGCTAGCTAGCCTTTTGAATCTCTCATAAGTTATGCTGTCAGTTTTGAGCCACATACCATCATGATCAGATATTCCTACTTTGATGACACCGTAATCTACTTAATCTCTGTGTATGCCGGTTATAATGTTGTTAAGGTGTGTCTCTAGCCTGACAGGTTTTCGTTTTAACAGTATAAGTTACTAATCTTATGTTATTTATGAGTTAAATACTTGTTTTCTCTTTTTCCTTGTGTCTTCCTTACTACCACATGTAACAACTATTTTATGTTGTTTGTATTTAGTAGCCATTAACCTTTCTTGGAAACATTCCTTAATTAGAAGCAGATATCAGTAAATTATGCATAAATTAATTTTTGCTTGTGGAAAGCTACAGAAGATGATTAAGAACACTTTCTACACAATACATGACTAAGATCTAATAATAATAATAATAATCTATAATCAGTTGAGAGGTCAGACAAACACGTGGTTCCCCAAGAGGGGCAGCAGCCTTTTCAATAGTTGCAGGGGCAACAATCTGGATGATTGACTGATCTGGCCTTGTAACATCAACCAAAATAACCTTGCTGTACTGGTGATGTGAACGGCTGAAAGCAACGGGAAATGAAGCCATAGTTTTGGCCAAGGGCTTGTGGCTTTACTGTATGGTTAAATGATAATGGCATCCTCTTGGGTAAAATATTCTGGAGATAAAATGGTCCCCAATTTGGATCTCTGGGCGGGGACTACCCAGGAGTATGTCGTTATCAGGAGAAACAAAACTGGTATTCTATGGATCGGAGCATGGAGTGTCAGATCCCTTAATCAAGCAAGTAGGTTAGAAAATTTAAAAAGGGAAATGGATAGGTTGAAGCTAGATATAGCAGGAATTGGTGAAGTTTGGTGGCAGAAGGAACAGCACTTCTGGTCAGGTGAATACAGGGTTATAAGGGTAATGCAGGAGTAGGTTTAATAATGAATAAAAGATAGGAACGCGGATAAGGTACTATGAACAGCATAGTGAACACATTATTGTAGCTGAGCCCACAGCCACCACAGTAGTACAAGTTTATATGCCAACTAGCTCTGCAGATGAGGAAGAGATTGAGGAAATGTATGATGAGATACAAAAAATTATTCGGATAGTTAAGGGAGATGAAAATGTAATAGTCAAGGGGAACTGGAATTCAATGGCAGTAAAAGGAAGAGAAGGAGAAGTAATGGATGAATATGGAGTGGGGGAAAGGAATGAAAGAGGAAGCCAACTGCTGGAGTTTTGCTCAGAGTCATAACTAACACTGTTTAAGAATCATGAAAGAAGGTTGTATATGTGGAAGAGACCTGTAGACACTGAAATATTTCAGATAGATTATATAATGGTAAGACTGAGATTTTGGAACCAGGTTTTAAATTGTAAGACATTTTGAGGGATGTGGACTCTGACTACAATTTACTGATTATGTGCTGCAGATTAAAACTGAAGAAACTGCAAAAAGGCAGGATTTTACAGAGATGAGACCTGGATAAACTGAAAGAACCAGAGGCTGTCGAGAGTTTCAGAGATAGCATTAGGGAAAAATTGACAAGAACAGGGGAAAGGAATACAGTAGAAGAAGAATGGATAGCTTCGAGAGATGAAATAGTGAAGGCAGCAAAGGATGAAGTAGATGAAAAGATGAGGGCTAGTAGAAATCCTTGTGTAACACAGGAGTATTGAAATTAATTGATGAAAGAAGAAAATATAAAAATACAATAAATGAAGCACGTGAAAGAGAATACAAATGTATAAAAAATGAGACTGACAGGAAGCGCAAAATGGCTAAGCAGGAATGGCTACAGGAAAAATGTAAGGATGTAGAAGCATATGTCATGATAGACGCTGCCTACAAGAAAATTAAAGAGACCATTGGAGAAAGGAGAACCACGTGTATGAAAATCAAGAGCTCAGATGGAAAACCAGTCCTGGGCAAAGAAGGGAAAGCAAAAAGATGGAAGGAGTATATAGAGGGTCTCTACAAGGAAGATGTACTTGCGGGCAAAATAACGGAAATGCAAGAGGATGTAGATGAAGATGAGATGGGAGATATGATATTGTGTGAAGAATTTGATAAAGCATTGAAAGACTTAAGTCAAAACAAGACCCCAGGAGTAGACAACATTCCTTTAGAGTTACTGATGACCTTGGGAGATCCAGCCATGACAAAACTCTTCGATCTAGTGAGCAAGAGGTGTGAGACAGGTGAAATACCCTTGGATGAAATACCCTTGGACTTCAAGAAGAATATAATAGTTTCAATTCCAAAGAAAGCAGGTGCTGACAGATGTAAAATTTACCAAGCTATCAGTTTGATAAGTCAAGGTAGCAAATACTAACATGAATTCTTTACAGAAGAAGAATGGAAAAACTGGTAGAAGCTGACCTCAGAAAAGATCAATTTGGATTCAGGAGAAACACATGAGGCAATACTGACTCTACACCTTCTCATAGAAGATAGGTTAAAGAAAGGCAAACCTACATTTATAACCTTTGTAGACTTAGAGAAAGCTTTTGACAATGTTCACTGGAACCCTCTCTTTCAAATTCAGAGAGCAAAAGGCTATTTACAACTTGTACAGAAACCAGATGGCAATTATAAGATTTGAGGGGCACGAAAGAGAAGCAGTGGTTGAGAAGGAAGTGAGACAGGATTGTCACCTATTCCCTATGTTATTCAATCTGTACATTGAGCTAGCAGTAAAGGAACCAAAAGAAATATTTGGTGTAGGAATTAAAGTCCAGGGAGAAGAAATAAAAACCTTGAGGTTTGCTGATGACATTGTAATTATCTCAGAGACAGCAAACGACTTGGAAGAGCAGTTGAATGGAATGGACAGTGTCTTGAAGAGAGAATATAAGATGAACACCAACAAAGCAAAATGAGGATAATGGAATGTTGTCAAATTAAATAAGGTGATGCTGAGGGAATTAGATTAGGATACGAGACATTTAAACTGGTAGATGAGTTTTGCTATTTGGGAAGCAAAATAACTGATGATGGTTGAAGGAGGGAGGATATAAAATGTAGACTGGCAAAGGCAAGAAAAGTGTTTCTGAAGAAGAGAGATTTGTTAACATTGAGTGTAGATTTAAGCATCAGGAAGTCCTTCCTGAAAGTATTTGTATGGAGTGTAGACATGTGTGGAAGTGAAACATAGGCAAAAACAGTTTAGACAAGAACAGAATAGAGCTTTGAAATGTTACATTACAGAAGAATGCTCAAGATTAGATAGGTGGATCACATAACTAATAGAATTGGGGAGAAGAGAAGTTTGTGGCACAACCTGACTAGAAGAAGGGATCAGTCGGCAGGACCCATTCTGAGGCATCAAGAGATCACCAGTTTAGTACTGGAGGGAAGTGTGCGGGGTAAAAACCATAGAGGGAAGTCAAGAGATGAATACAGCAAGTAGATACAGAACTATGTAAGTTGCAGTATTTACTTGGAGATGAAGAGGCTTGCTCAGGATAGAGTAGCATGGAGAGCTGCATCAAACCAGTCTCTGGACTGAAGACCATAACAACAACAACAACAACAACAACAACTCTGTTCTAGAGGGACTGTTGTTCAATAGTAGATGATATAATATTGTCACGTAGAAGAAGGCGTAAGCAGATGAATGACAAACACTACGTCACGTAATGAAGGTTTATTCAGCACTTGCACATACCAGAGCACAGAGTGAACTCCCTCTGGCCAGAACACATACAGTATATATACAGTCACAGAACATTCCAGTACAATGATTCTTGCCATTTGTTGATACTTCTAGAATATACTCGAACCGAACATACAAATTAAAATTTTACAGTTCAGGTGAGTTTTGAACTCATGACCCTCCATGCAACAGTCTAGTATCATAACTACTACACTACAGTGACTGTGCTACTCAGCTTCTTCTGTGACATTGCTCCCTCTGTAAGAGAACAGCGTTCCAGTGTTACATCCTCCTAGTCTGGGAACGAGTCATCCGTCCTGCATAATCTGACTCCCAATGACTGATGTTAGCCCTGGTGGTGATCTTCTTAGAACTTCCCTTTCTGCTACATTCTTCATCACCTTTCTGCCTGCTGCCTGTCACTGGAGCTTCGAATTTACCCTGGTTTGCAGGATCCTTATAGGGCTTCATTCGTAGGACATGGACCGTATCTCTGATCTTTTGTTGTCTTTTGTTGAGATCGAAGTCTTCAACTTCATAAGTAACATCACATAACTGTCTTACAACCTTACAAGATCCAAAGTAGTGCTTGAGGAGCTTCTCAGGGAGCCCAACTTTCTGAACAGGAGTGAAGATCCAGACGAGGTCACCAGGCTGGTAAAGAACAGGGCGGTGGCTCGTGTCATACCCTCGGCGATTATTTTCTTGAGCCTGCAGCGTGTGGAGTTGAGCTAACTGCCGAGCTTCCTCAGTTCTGGTTAACACCTGGCTGATGTAGTCATCGTCCACTTCATCAGGATCTAATGGAAACACAGTGTCCATCATTGTCGTTACATCACACCCATGCACCAGGAAAAATGGTGTAAATCTAGTGGTGTCTTTTTGGCGGTGTTGCAGGCAAACGTCATGAAAGGTAGCACCTCATTCCAGTTTCTCTGCTTGACATTGTCAAACATTGATAGCATGTCAGCCAAGGTCTTATTAAGGCATTCAGTAAGCCCCATAGTTTGCGGATGGTAGACAGTCATGTGATGAGTAATGTGGCACCGACAGTTTATCTCTGTCACAAGATTCGACTGAAAAGCTTTCCCTCAATCCATAATTAATAACCTTGGGGCACTGTGTTTTAATATAATGCCTTCCATGATGAATTTGGCTACCTCAAATGCTTCGGCTGTTTTCATGGCTTCTGTAATGGCATAGCAAGTCAGATAATCAGTGCAAACAATAATCCATCTATTGCGACTAGCAGACATTGGAAATCATCCGAGGAGGTCAATCCCAACATGTTGGAAAGGTGTTTCGGCTGGTGGAATTGGTATGAGTCTGCCAGTTGGTTTCTGAGGAACTGCCTTTCTCCTCTGGCACTCTCAACAGTGCGACACATAGTGACGGACACTCCTAAATAAACCTGGTCAGAAAAATCACTTGCAGATCCTATCATATGTCTTAATAACTCCTAAACGTCTGGCCATAGGGGTGTCATGGAATTTATGTAAAACATCTAAGTGCAGGTGTTTAGGAGTCACTGGTAGCAACCTCTTTCTAAACAGATCAAAGTTTTTCTTGCAAAGTAATCCATTATCTACTTTTAAATTGTCCTTTCACATCCTCTGACTGATTTAAGGCATGCATAATTTGAGATATCTTGGTGCCCTTCTTCTGCTCAGCAGAGAGACCCTAGAGTGCAGCAAGACAGTCACTATCTTCCTGGAGTGCGGCAAGACAATCTTCATCAAAGTCTTGGTGGTCTTGCACAGGGTTTCTAGAGAGACAGTTGGCATCTTGGTGTTTTCTTCCACTTTTGTACATTATGTAATGTCATACTCATGTAGACGTAATGCCCACCTGGCGAGTCATCCTTTTGGATCCTTAAGACCCGTCAGCGAACAAACTGAATGATGGTCTGTAACAACTGTGAATAGCCTTCCATAGAGATACTGTCGAAATCTGGACATGGCCCAGATCACAGCAAGACATTCTCTTTCTGTAGTTAAGTAGTTTCTCTCGGCTTTTGTAAGTGTCCTAGAAGCATAGGCTATAACCTTCTGTTTTCCATCCGAAATTTGCACAAGAACAGCACTGATCCCGTAGCCACTGGCATCTGTGTGTAGTTCTGTAGGTTCTGGGTCTCGCTGCACACCTTTGTTTGACACAAGGTGTCCAAGTATTGTGATTTCTTTTGCTCCAAAGAGACAATTTCTTGGGTTAAGTTTCAGTCCGGTTTGTGGTAGACACATAAGAATGGCCCTCAGTCTTTTTATGTGTTCATCAAATGTCTCTGAGAACACTATACTGTCATCTAAATAACAAAGACACATCATCCACTTCAGGTGACTTAGAAGATTATCCATCGCCCGTTCAAAAGTTGCTGGTGGATTAGACAAACCAAATAGCATTACCTTAAACTCATACAGGCCCTCAGGGGTGATGAATGCAGTTTTCTCATGATCAGCCTCATCTACTTTGATTTGCCAGTATCCCGAGTACATGTCGATGGTCGGGAAAAACTTAACCCCCTTCAGACAATCTAGTGTATCACCAATTCGTGGAAGAGGATAAACATTCTTTTTAGTTATCTTATTAAGCTTCCTGTAATCAACACAAAAGTGCCAACTGCCATCCTTCTTCCTGACGAGAGCCACTGGTGGTGGCCATGGGCTCTGTGAAAACTGAACGATGTCATTCTTCATCACTTTCTCTACCTTGTCACGAATTATTCGACGTTCTGTTGCTGACAAATTGTATGCTCTCTGGCTTATTGGTTGATGGTCTTCAGTGCCAATCCGGTGTGATGGTCTCCAGTGCCAATCCGGTGCTTCACCATCGATTTGTCTAATTTGATCTTCACCTGTGAATCAAAGCATTCAGAGAACTCTTGATGAATGGCAAGTAGCTTCTTCTGATGTTCCTTAGTGAGGAACTGAGTCGAGCGAGAAGATATTGTCTTGTAGTGGTAGAGCTAATTTCGCCCACAGACTTGGCATGGGAGGTTTCTATGATGCTCAGCTGTCCTGCAATTAAGGGCTCAGCATTTGCTACACACATGTCTTTTGGAAGGATCTGCGATTCTCGGCGACAGTTAAATATCCACAGTTCACCAAATCCATTCTTAAATGAGACGACAGAAGCTGAGATGACCTAGTTATTCTTAAGTGGTATGCTTCTCTTACATTCCACTACAAGATCCATGGTTTGATGCATGGTATTACACATGACAGTTACCTTTCTAGTGCTGATTGCAGGAATGATCACTTCATCCAGCACACAGTCCCCACACATCTTCCTGTCCACGGTATCTCATCTTGTCTAACATAATCTTCGAGTGACTACCATCTATAACTGCCTAAGAAGTTTTGAAAAAGTTTCATCTGAGAATGACATCATGACTACACTCTTGCAAGACGATGAATTCTAAGGGCTGTGTATGACCATTTATACCCAAATGAATGGTACATCTTCCTGTAGGTTTTACATATTTCCCATTAGCCACCTTCAGCAGAGAAGTTTTGTAGTTGACGAATATGGTTTTCTGCAACTGGCGATGGTACTTCTCCGAAATGACTGAATATGATGCTCCACAGTCCACAAGAGCTTGGGCTGATCAACCATCCATGAGGATATCGACATAGTTTCATTTTTGTAGTGATTGATGGCAGAGGATCTCTCTCTTCAGTGTCCTCACCTCCAAGGAAGGTTGCACCCTTTCGTTTTCCAGTTGCAGCAGCTAGGTGATCGGCTGGAGCTTCTAAACAGTGATGGAGACCTTGTTCGGTGTGTTGGGGAGCATTCTCTCCAGCGGCTAGCTTGCGGTGACAGTGACCTGCATTGTCCTGCACCCACATCATTTTGTTCATCTTTGTTGTCCCAGAGTTGGTGTTGGCTAAGATCAGTCTGCTGTCTTCTGTCACAGGTGTCATCAAATATTCACCATCTTTCTCGACAATAGCACACCACATGTCCTGATCATCTGGAGTGAAAACATGCTGGTCGGTTATCCTGGGTCCTCAAGACATCAGTCTTCCTTGGTGCCCAAACAGGTTCCTCATGCGGCATTGTAGGAACATAACTTCACCTGGGTCTTGACTTTTTCACAGTTTTAAAGGGAAATGAAGGACGAGAGATTGGGTTCAATGTCTGTTCCACTTCCTCCCTTATGACCTCTTGAAGTGTCTCAGTTTTATGCTCGCCATGCGATCCAAGTGCCTTCTGAACTTCCTCTCTCACTATCTGATGAAGAACACTTGTGAAATCAGTTCCTTCCTCCATCACAGACATCGGTACGATGTTTGGAAGCCATTCAAATTTCTTGTGTGTAATTCTTTTTTGATGCATTGTCTCGATATACTGGCACCATTTTATGAAGTCATCTGCTGTCAAAACCTTCAGGAGTAGGGCTTGGTACATGTCCTCTGCAACACCCTTCATGAGATCTGCAACCTTATCTTCCTCCTCCATTCTAGGATCCACTATTTTACACAGCTCCAAGACGTCTTGAATGAAGGATGCTGTAGTTTCTCCTTGCCGCTGTGCCCTGCACTTTAATTTATCTTCAGCCTTGCACTTCTGTCATGTGTTGCTGAAATACTTGCGCAGTTCTGCCTGGGATACTTCCCAGCTTGTGAACTTTTCCTTGTTGTTCTCATACCATTGCTTGGCAGTGTCCTCCAAGTAGAAAAATACATTAGCCAAACACACGGTGTCATCCCATTTGTTAAATTTGGCTATACGCTCATATACCTTCAGCCACTTGTTTGGATCTTGGCCATCATCACCAGAGACCCCAGAAAGATGTCTCATGTGGTGGCACACAGTTGCTCTCATCGTAATGTCTTCTTCTTCTGGCTCTGACAGATTGCTGTTGAATATGGCTCGAACTCGGGTTTCTCGCCACGTAAACGGCGTTTGATGGGAGCCACTGTGTCGTCGATAATGTGTGCTATTACAAGTTCCAATACCCAGTGTCTCCACCAGAATAATGTCACGTAAAAGAGGGTGTAATTAGATGAATGACAAACACTAACTTCACTTAACAAACGTTTATTCAGCACTTGCACATACAAGAGTGCAGAGCGAACTGCCTCCGGCCAGAACACATATATACAGCTACAGAACATTCCAGTACAATGATTCTTGCCATTTGTGAATACTTCTAGAATGTACTCAAGCCGAATATAGAAATTAAAATTTTACAGTTCAGGTGAGTTTTGAACTCACGACCGTCCACGCAACAGTCTAGTATCATAACTACTACACTATAGCGACTGTGCTACTCAGCTTCTTGTGTGACAATATTATCTTGACTGACCAGATTTTCAATTCCATTCTTTTTTCACCTTTGTTTTATTTGAAATTGAAAATCTGATATTACAATAGGGAGCCTATGGGTTTGATTTATTGTATGGAAACACTTATTTAAATTTCATTCTTTTTCGTATTTTTTGTAATATTTTGGAAATCCATTTTTGCCTCTGAATTTAAAGAAGCTAATGATCCTATAAATTCTGTTTGTTTCATTTGACCATAGTGGCACATGTTTCACATTTTGTAATGTTTTGTTATGAAAATTTCTCATAACATTTCACTATCCATTAAACAAAGAACATTTATAATTATTCATAAAAAATAAGTCACATGGAAGAAAGTGTAATATATTTGTTATTTTAATATGCTTCGTATACAAAAAAATTCTTCAGGGTATCAGACCACATCGTCATAATTTAAAAATGCGCCAACGTTTCGGCCAGCGTTGCAGCTAGCCTTCATCAGGGCCTTACGATAGCTGCAACGCTGGCCGAAACATTGGCGCATTTTTAAATTATGACGATGCGGTCTGATACCCTGAAGAATTTTTTTTTGAAGATGACAACGGCCGCGGAAGCCTACATTTACATGCTTCGTATACTTTACAAAAATTCTGTCTTTTACAAATATTTAGATCTCAGCATTAATAAATATCTTTAGTGTTCCAAACCAAAGAGTTTACACAGTCTTTGATTTACTGCCTTGTATGAGTAGAACAGTATTGGTTTGGAACAGTAGTAAGCAAGTTTTTGTTCACAACTGGAGCAGAACAGTATGTGTTTTTAGAGTTGCATAGTATGTTAAGCCTGGGTACTGTAAATTAAACTTGTGCCATGTACATTTTTTAAAGTAAAGCTGTGATTTGTAACTGAATATACATCTGAAAAATTTATAATTTTGTCATGTGAAAGACTCTTTAGCAAAGTGCGAAATGCTGAAATGTGAAGCTGATTATTTTTCACATGTGAAGTGGAAATAAACCACAAGATCTTAACATCATGAGTAAGTATCTTCACTAGGACCCGAAAATCATTCCCTAAACGCTGTCACGGTGATGACTAGGACTGCAAATATTATGACAAAACAATATATCAAACAATATTTCTACTGATTGCAGCAATAATTTTAGATCTGGTTTTCCCATTCTGTTCAACTAAACAGTTACATGTCAGTCTGTCCTGATGAAAAAATGCAAAAACATCACCAACCATTTTGTAAGAAAGACTTTGGGCTTAGGAAATGACAGTGTTAGAAGTTTGTTCTCTTACCAGGATCCTTCTGCTGTTGTGAAGATATTAATTTCATCTTGTGTTCCAGGTAAAGGAAAGTAATTTGTTCTGAAATATGATTTAAAAAAGAAATTTGCTGCAAGAGGACGCATATATTTCACATTTAAACTAAATATGAACATTATGGGTTGAGTTTGTTATGAGACCAACTGTTAACAATGAATGAAAGTAAAAAGGCCAACGGAAGGTTTTTAACAAGTGTACCAGAGGAAAAGATAAGATAAGTACATAAAGTTTATATCTTCATTTTTTGACTGAAGTGTTTCATGAACACAAAAACGAAAATGACAATAAATGCACCTACAGTTAACAGGCAGTTATGGAGGAGGAGTATCAGATGTGAATCAGGACACAGACCATTCACAGGTTGAAAGAAAACCAGATCAGAGCACTTGCCCGCGAAAGACAAAGGTCCCGAGTTCGAGTCTCGGTCCGGCACACAGTTTTAATCTGCCAGAAAGTTTCATATCAGTGCACACTCTGCTGCAGAGTGAAAATCTCATTCAGGAGATCAGAGTGATTTGTTGAGAGCAATTTTAGGTCAGATGGGGGAAATGCGCTCCAAATTATAGAACGTGGAATCTAGAATTGGGGGGGGGGGGGGGGGATAGAATCTACAACAAAATCCAAGAGTGACCTGTTTGAAATCTGGACTGGAATCTAAAATAAGTAAGTTTCAAGGATGACATAATCAGCAAATAACCAACAAAATATCAGAATTAGAAGATAGTGTGGAAACTGGCTCAGAGAGTGTGGATTACACAGTAAGTGCAGCTGAAAATAGAGTAATAGTTTCTGAAAATGAGTTTTCTTTTCAAAATTCCCAGCAGGGAAACGATACTGAAGAGTCAAAAACTGTGCAAAAACCGATAGAGGAGAAAGTAATTTAGGTACAGAAACACAGGGAAAAATAACTGAATTAAATGCAAAAATAATTGAGGTAGAACAGACTGTCATGAAAGATGTGAATGTGTTAGATAAAAAGGTAAATGCAATTTAGGAAAACATTGTATCCAGAAATTTTTGGATGAAAAACGGTACCATGCAGTCCAGTTTACAAGTGAAAAATTTTCCTTGTGACAACTTATATCCTGTTGATTTCTTGCAATGCCTTAAAGATAAATTCCAGATAATTTGAAGACTAAGTTATCAAAAAGTTTCTTGAATGGGAGACATTGTCATTAGTCAATCAAAATTTTGACCAGTGGGTAAACATTAGCTGTTTTGAGAAAAGTTTTTTAAGCAAATTTTGGAAGGGTGAATTTTTAAATGGGCCCATTTTTAGAGTGAGAAATGGAACACTGAAAGATTTTTGCAGAAACCAATTAAAGAAATTAATACATTTAGATAAACTGTTTGATGAAATGTCTTGGACAGATGCTCTGAAAAGGATATTGCTTGAATGACTACAGAGGGGCTTAGTTTATGGGCCAGATGATCTGCTGGATCAGTTTCTAAAATATGTTGACAAATTAGATAGAGCTACAGAGAGAAACAATTAACAAAACTTTAGCCAAGAGAAATTTCACCATAGGGGGTCAAATTTTTGGGTTCAGTGAGGAGAATTTTAGAGGAGGAGATCATGAGAACATTGGACATGAAGATCATGGTGGTTATGCAAGAGATCACAATGGTAATGGAAAAGATAGAGACTGGGAAACAAATCTAAATAACAGAAAGAGAAGATGGGATGGAGAAAGATGAGTAGAAGTATGATTCTACAGTGTACTAGAACCACTACTGAATGATGTAAGACACAGTTATCCATAAATAATTTTATTGCACAGAGCAAATTTACAGGATTTCCACACCTTTATAACTTCAAAAACCCACTGCTAGTCCCCCTTTTTTTCTCCACCAAAGATCCTCTCTCTGGGACATCACTGAGGTTTCAACCTCTTGAAGCTCTTGGTGTTCCAACAGAGGCCCCTGTGGGGAGTGCAGAGCTCTGTGGGTTGCATAGACAGTGAGTGATGGACAAGATTGCCAAACTGACCCTACTTTGACTAGTTGACAAGTAGGACCCTTTCCGACCATTTGGCATTGAGAAGTATGTTAGATAACTGCCATACAATGGTGGTGAGCTTGTTTGATGCTTTCGGCTTGTATAGGTATTTGTTGTCTGCTGCAGAGGGGTGAGGGGCATATTGGTGAACAGCATGCAGGTGATTTTGCACAAGTTGTTGAGGTGGCCATCTGACACAGCTGTAACCCAATAGGGAACTGGCATCTGGTGCATGTGACAGTGACGGTAGCTCCGTGAGTGTCTGACTAGGTGGTGCTGGTAACAGGGGTGAGATTGTAGGTGTCAGTATAACCTGTAATTGGGAGCGGCATAGTGTGTTCGTCCTGCAGAACCCATGCAGGTCTGAGTCTTGTGAGCAACACTGTTGATGGTATACTGTGTGCTAGTACGTCAAATGTATGTTTGCTGTAGCACAGCACCTTGTGATGCTCTGTGTGTGACAGCTGGAGGGCTGGACATATGGTATCATCACTTATTACAAATTCACACTGGTAAAGGTCCTTGTGACTGAAGACTGCATATGTGGTGATCGTGGCATGTTCTGAATGTGTGTGCAAACTTGGTCCACTGATGTTGGCAGGTCAGAGTGTGCTGTGTTGAGCGTAAGCTGTGTCAAGTCCACAGGAAGTGATAGGGTTTCGCTGTATAGGACCTCAGCAAAGTGATTCGTGGACGTCATCCTGTATCCTGGCCAAATGCCGAGGAGCGCCCAGGGCAGTGCCTTGGATCACGACATACTGTGGCACATCAGAGTCACCTTCATAATCCAGTGCCACCTTTTGACCAGCATGTTGCTTTTGAGGGTGATAAGATATGGTGCACATGTGACTGATACTGCACAGGCAGCATATGGATGTGAAGAAGGATGACTCAGACTGCCAGCCCTGTCTGTAGCAATCTGTTCTGGAGTTCTGAAGCATGTGATTCACAATTCTACAAATGTGTGTGCTGTCATTTCCACTATAATATTGGGGATGAGTACTGCCTCAGCCCATCTCAAAGTTGTGGCTGCACGTCAGCTGTTTTTACTTCATTGACAGGGTAGCCAGCCATGAGCCCAGCTTCTGTAGTTTTGCTTAAACCTCTGCAACACAAACCTATCTAGGACCAGGTGTGTTGTTGTTGTTGTTGTTCTGATTCCTGGGTGGCTCAAGTTATGTTGTCTGTTGAACACTTCCGTTGCATACTGAGTGACATGACATGTAGCACAGCATTGTTATGTCAGTATTGGGTAAGGTTTGGTGTTCAGTTTGAAGATTGGTCATCTGATCTGTCATGATTTTGTAAATGGAAGGATCATTGGCTTGCCCTGTGTGCATAAGTTCATGGTTCTATTGTAATGAAATTGCACCACTCTGCAGGAGGTAATCTGTGATTACATTGTCTGCCCCTTTAACATGATGTATGTCAGTAGTGTATTGCAAAATGAGTCTAGGTGGTGGATCAGTGATGGCTGACTTATAGAGGTGGGTTCTTGATTATGTCCACAGGTGGTTTATTGTCTTTGTGAACCATTAAGTTCACTCTTCTACATTCTCTTGAAAATGTTTGATTCCAGTGTACCTCATCAGCAGCTCACAGTCAAAGGCAGACAACTTAGACTTGGGAGGCATCAGCTTCTTGGAGAAGAATCTAAGTGAATGTGATATATCATCAACAATTTGCTGCAGAAAGGCTCTAGTGCAGTGTTGCTAGCATCTGTTTTAAGCATGAGTCATACATAAGGGTCAGGATGGGCTAGAGTGACAGTGTTAACTAGTGATTGTTTCAATATATGGTATGCTTCTTTCATGCTTGCAGTCCATTCGACCTTTTTCTTACTGTCTTTGCCCTTTCCAGCCAGCATGCCTGTCATGACTATGAAGCAGCAACATGTGGTGAGTTTTGTGCTGTAAAAGTTCAGTCTGCTGAAGAAATGATGTGAGCTGTGGTACATGTCCAGTAGAGGCAGATTTGAGACTGTAGGTACGTGCTTTGCTACAGGGTGGATGCCATCTGCATCAGGGTGTGGCCCAGGAGCATGACCTCAGGTTGTTTAAATCGATATTCAGGCTTCATAATGATAGACCCCTCTTCCAGAAGACAAAGAAGACCTGCTCCAAATGAGCTAAGGGTCTTCAAGGTTATAGGAATAGATCTCAGTTTCATGTAAATACATGTAACAGTGGGGGAGGCAGAACAGAAGCCTATCAATGAATCATTGCCACTTTTGGGCAGCATTCTTCATGCTGTATGGCATATTTAGGTACTTAAAAATACCAAATGGAGAAATAATGGCAGTTTTCACAATATCATCTGCGTGCGTTGGACCCTTTACAGTCGATGATAGTGAACACTGTGGAACCTGCAAAGATGAGTAAAATGTTGCATGTTAAGAATCAGGTAACTGTCATGAATTGTTCTGAAATTAAGTACCCTATAATTAGCACAGAGCCTCATGGTACCATCTTTTTTGGGACAAGTTTGATTCTGGAGGCCCACATACTGTCCAAAAATCGCAAGATCCTCGCTTTTAACAGTGCATCAGTAGCATTCTTCATGATCTGCAGATCTGCTATACAGAGACAGCACGGTTTGTGAAAGCTGTGCAGACATTCTCTCATAATTATGCAATACATTGTACCATATTTAACCACACATGCACATGCTAGGTAACAGGAGGTGCAGGTAGTGGAAGTGCTGTTTGTCAGCATTGCACATTATCTTGTACTATGTTACTGTTGTCCCGTGATGTCCTGTGATATTGATTGTGGCAGGGCAGCTCCTTTGTCATAAGTGTTGCTGGCTGATGGCCCATTTGATGTAACCAAGTGCTGTGAGGATAAGGACCACAGGTGGTCATTTGCTGGTGAAAGTGCTGTATTGGTGGTTTTGATGCAGCATGTAAGAAAAGAATTCTCATGTTGTAAGTTTTGTGATTGCAGCTGACATTTGAAAATTCATTGATGCATCAGAAGGATGTTTTTTATTGTGTGAGCACAGTCATGGAGGGTCTCAGCATGGTTGTCATCGAAGATTTGACATTCTGATGGGCAGGTGGCATCACTTCAGTTCATAGGGGGGTTGGGGGGAGGGTGTGATAACACCATCTGCACAATATCCATTTACATGTGTGAGCATGGCTCACATGATGTCTGGCAGAAGTTGATTGGGGAAGTTGAAATCCAGGACTGGTCTGTGATGTCAGTTACAAAGAAGTCCCATTGACAGGTAACGTTTGCTGCCAGGTGAACAGTGATCGACATTGTGCTGTGTACCTGGATCTTGGCATTATTAGCTGAGTGGAGGCATAAGGTGAATGTTGGTTAGGGCACTGGCATATTAATGACAGGAAGTGAGCTAATGACTGTCCCTGTTTCCACTAAAAAGTACATTTGGATGGTCAGTTCAAGGATGAAGAGTCACTCACATGGTAGCATGGGTGAAGTGTCTTGTATCTGTGAGATATTGGAGTGGTATAGACTGATTTGGTTGTTAGTGTGGGCCAGACAATCTAATGCTGCCTATGACTGGCATTTGAGTAATATCTGCAGGGGTTGCAGCACTTGTGTGTGGCTTGCCCAAACTTGCAATGAGCCCAACAGACCAAAAGTTCAGCTCCAGTTGTATCTTCCAACATGACAGCTGCTTGCTGTGAAAGCTTTGGTGGAGCAGAAGAGCATGGTACTGACTGTGGGTGCTATTTGGTGCTGCCTTCATCAGTTGTTCTTGGGATTCAAGTGCAGATTGGGCAGCACAGAGTACGTCATAGCTGCACTGATCATGGGGCATTTAAGAATTGTGGGTTAATGGCATGGTGATTTATTACCTTGAACGGACAATCCGCAAGAAGGAGTCACTGCCTGAATGGTTCAGCAACATGTGTTATCATGGTGAGGTGGAGGTCCATTGGCAGGTTTATGAGACAGAGTTCACAGAGCTGCATCAGATAGTAGGTTAATATTCACATTATTTCATAGCCGGCACCAGTATTGTGAAGGTTTGTCACATTGTGGATGCTAGCCACGCAATGCCTCATGGAGTTGTTCGGTAGTGCAGGAAAGGCAGTGTAGAAGGCTGTTTTAGTGGTGTCATATTTGTTGATCTGTGGTGGTGCCAGGATGATATCGCTGTTTAGCTCTACCTTTGCACCAGGATGACAGGATGTTCACATATTTTGCAGTGTCATTGAAGATTCTGGAAGACTCAAAACCACTTTGACCCTTGACAAACCACAGTGTTGGGTGGTCTTTGATGAACGGTGGCAGTTTGGTGTAGTTAACACTCTTCATTGGTGAATCTTGTTGGACCCATGTATGGAAGTTCAGTGTGAGTGACATACCTCACAGTCAGTTGCTCATAACATGTCTCGTGTTGTGACATTATGATATATGATACCAGTGTAATTAATAAGGTGTGTTAAAAGCAATATGCTATTACCTCTGAAGCTCCATGAAAAATGTAATACATATTTGAATTTTGTTTGGGTTAACTGCTGCACAGTTGAATGGAAGTTGAGGTCAGGGGAGACCTACCAGACAGTAACCTCTGACCTGAGGCTCTGGGTGACTTCTGAATGCTGCCCCTTTTGCTGAACCTCTCCAGGCCCTTTCCTTCACCCCTCTGCCTTACGCTTCAGCCCTTCTGCCAAAAGGAGCCACTGGGTTTGAAAGCTTGCATACACAGGACCTTCTTTTTTTATATATTTATGTGTTCCCCTACCGCCACTTGGTGAGTAGATTTTTTATCTGTAAATATTATGATTCAGAGAATTTAAAACTCACTTTCCTTGCATACTATCAGCACTCACTTTGTTGTTGACTTTAAAATTTTAGTACTATGAAAATAGGGAATATTTTTATAATGAGATCATTAGAAGATAATTTTATTTATTATGCCAATTCAAATTTATGTTGATCATGTTAGTTATGTAGTATTGCAACTACATTATTATTTTCAACAATTATATTTTTCAAATGTGAACTTTGCGTAGTTCCATTTTTTTGGTGTCAGAATTTTGTTTTCATTTACATGCTTACAAAATTCTTGGTGGGTTGTTGTAATGGAACTGATTAGTGCTCCTGTCTCTGACACATATTCTAGAATAAGATGCTCGCATTACATTCACAATATGAGCCAATGAAATCAAACTCTTAAATCTAATAACAATTTATGCTTAATATTTTTCATAAACAGAAATAATGTATTGCAGTAGCCACCAGAAAGATCATGGGAGGCACACATCGGCACGGCGTGTCACGGACAGTAGTTGCCGCAAGTAAAGTCCCGTCCACCAGAGGGCACGTGAGAATTCGGCCGCGCCAGTGGAACAACAACAACTCAGGTAGCACAGGCTGTGCCCAGTCAGTTTTACATCAGGCATGCCTAGCAGACAGTTCCCAGTCTACACTATGTGAAGTGCGACGGACAACGTGAATTATGTTAATACATGTATACAATTGACACAGCTTTTGTTTCCAATTTAAAGTGAAATTATAATTATATTTTAAAATTATTGTCATTCTTTCTATTTGCATTATTTATTCAGAAAACATGTCAAGGCAGTGTTTAATTGTGTATGGAATACTTTGAATGTAAATGACTGATGTATTTTAAGATTGCTGAACAGCGGCTTTTGGTATCTTTACACTTGTTGATTTTGTGTAACAAGTAGTTAGAAAAGGTTGGTGAGTAATGGCATGAGCAGTTAGACACTGAAGTTCTTTGGTTTTGGCTGGTCATGATATGATTAATGTCTGTAAGAACAAGGTTTCATCAGTTCAGTATCATGGAAATATACAAGCAATGAAGAATGTAAAATGAATGATGAAGAAACAAATAGCAGCAATGTTCAAATTTCAAGAACAAACCCAATCACATTCCTAGACTTAATTACTATGGTTTTCAGTGAGCCATGATTTTCAATGAGCCAGAAATTCTATGAGAAACAGCAAAAAGCAGGTACTGAGTGACACTCCTCCTTCCCCATTAATTGGATGCATATTCTTAGTGATAAGACAGAAAAATGTACTTTTTTGCAGTTAACTTTTTGATTGTTTTATAAAACTGGAGATTTAACAATTTATGGTGATATGAAACGAAATTTTCACATAGGCACAATCATATGTAAAACAGGTGTTGATAGAATACTGGAAAAATAAAGTCAGTCTAAAAAGAAGATTACTTACAAGGTGTACAACTTTGTTTCTGCCGTTTGCTGATAGGTGGTGACAACGGTAAGTAGCGGTTGAAAGAAACAGATCGCAGACATCAGGCAGTCAGCTTGGACCTCGGTCAACATAACCTCATTCAAACATTAGTTGATTTGTGTCTGCATCATAAAGTTGTTCTTGAATGAAAATGTCAGTTTACGAGCCTAATTCTCATCATTTGCGGGAGGTGTTACTGTTATGTTTCAGTATGAAAAAAAAAAAAAAAAAAAAAAAAAAAACAGCAGCTGAGCCTCATCGAATGCTCTCAAGTTCATATGGTAAGGATATTGTTAGTGAAAGAACATGTCGTGGGTGGTTTCAACACTCTGGCACATTGGTGGAAGAGAGAATGTGTTCGAAGATGCAGAATTGGAGACATTTCTGAGTGAAGACTCGCATCAAACTCAAGAAGAATTCGCATGATTAGTGGGAGTGACACTGAAAGCCATTTGAAAATCTGTCAAGGCTATGGGTATAATTAAGAAAGAAGGAACTTGGATCCCGTGTGAGCTGAACCCAAGAGACGTTGAACGGAGTTTGTGTTTTTGTGGACAGTTGCTTCAGAGGCGAAAACAGAAGGGATTTCTGCATCGCATAGTGACTGGGGACAAAAAATGGGTTCATTATGACAACCCTAAATAAAAAAAAATAATCGGGAAATACTGCCAATGCTTTCATGTCAACAGCCAAACCGAATATTCACGGCTCCAAGATCACGCAATGCAATTGGTGGAACAAGCTCAGCATCATGTACTATGAGGTGTTAAAACCAAGTAAAACAATCACAGGTGCTTGTTATCAAATGCAATTAATGCATTTGAGCAGAGCATTAAAAGACAAATGGCCACAATACAGCAAGAGGCACGATAAAGTGATTTTGCAGCATGACAATGCTCGACCCCACATTGCAAAAGAGGTCGAAATGTACTTGGAAACATTAAAATGGGAAGTCCAATCCCACCCGCTATTTTCTCCCAACATTGCTCCCACTGACTATCACCTGTTTAGATCAATGGTGCATGACCTGGCTGACCAACACTTCCGATCTTATGAAGAAGTCATAACTTGGATCGATTTGTGGATCACTTCAAAAGATGAATAGTTTTTTCTATGCAGGATTCGTACATTGTCCAAAAGATGGAAGAAAGTAGTGTCCAGCGATGGAAAATACTTTGAATGATACATGTGTAACCAATTTGTTTCATTAAAGCCTCAAATGTTCGGGAAAAAACGGTGGAAGCAAAGTTGTACATCTTGTAAAATTTTGCTCAAGTATGTGCATTCATTCCAAACATGTCTAACAGGAGGTAAAGAATGTACACAAAGAAGTGCAGCACAAATGATGACAGGTTTGTTTGACCCATGGGTGAATATCAAAAAAGCTGAAAATCAGTACTAATAGACACTTTAAGATGGATGCCAACTATTCCACAAAATTCTATGCACGAAGTTTGAAGAAGAAGTATTCATTGAGCAGTCTGGGAATATACTACAATCTTCTATGTATTGCTTCCATAGAGACTGGAAAGATGAGTTTAGACTACATATAATGCATACAGAAGCATATATGCAGGTGCACTTCCTATGTTTTATACACAAATGGAACATGAAGGAAGCTCAATATATGGCAGAAAGGAAAGTGCCATTTGCAGTGCACGTGTAGAGTGTGCATGCAGATGTATGACAGTTTACACTGCTAAGTTCTGTACTTGGTTTAAAAATACTAGTTACTTGGTGATTACATCCCAAAGATTTCTATACCAGTTCTGACAATTACCTTCAATGTTTATCATGCAAAATTCAGAATGTCACATGTCTCAGTTCCTCAGCCATTTCCCTTCTAGACTTAGTTTGCACATTTCATGCTACAGTATTTGACCACTTCAGAACTTCTTGGATTATCTGTATGTATTTTTCCACATTCTGCAAAGCAAAAAGAAACAAATGATGTCTAGACTGAAGCTATCAGACTTACAACACCTCACAGATCTTTTCATTAACATGGAAGGAATGATTGTAATTCTATCTTCTGGTGTAGACTTTACAATATTATTGCAGCTCACAATTTGACTAACTCTCCTTAAGTTACTATTAAGTCAACTAGAAGGTTCAAGCTTACCTGCTCTTTTCAGTATTTTATAGTGATAATGAAAACTGCTACATCTCTAAAAATGACCAAAATTATTTCCCATGCAGATTTTACTACAACATCCCTCATGAAAATATTTGAATTATTGACTGTTCCAAGTCCTGAAGAACTTAGGCATACAGCAATCCCAACTGAAACATTATCACAATATATTTCCCAAGTACTAGAGGAGAATTACCAAACCAGCAAAACTTAAGTGTTGTTGAGGCATTATACCAAAGCTGATGAGCTGTTATTTTTCAAATGCAGGTATAACAAGAAAAATAAGAGACAAAAATGTCTTGTATACCCTTACTACAGTAGTAATGGTGTTTAGAATTTAAATGAGTTAAAGTACTATTAATTAATCAATCATATTCTGTTGATCCTATCAAGAAGATTAACCTTCCGGCATGTGGACAGACTCAAGGTTTACGTTAACAAATGAGAGGTAAGCACTGATACAATCATTTTGATACTGTTTTCCATATAAAAATGATGAATATCAGAGAAATATAATAAGCAGTGAGGAGATGACAAAAGAAATTAGATATGATGCCTTAAAAAAAGACGGAAACATTCCACGTGGCAAAAATATACCTAAAAACAAAGATGATGTGACTTACCAAACGAAAGCGCTGGCAGGTCGATAGACACACAAACAAACACAAACATACACACAAAATTCAAGCTTTCACAACCAATGGTTGCTTCATCAGGAAAGAGGGAAGGAGAGGGAAAGACAAAAGGATGTCGGTTTTAAGGGAGAGAGTAAGGAATCACACCGTCCGGGTTATCTGGATACTTCCCACTAACACCAACCTGTCAGAACTCCGGAGATGGGAACTTGCCCTTCAGTATATCCTCTCTTCTTGTTATCCGCCAGGCCTCAACCTCTGCTAATTTCAAGTTGCCGCCGCTCATACCTCACCTGTCTTTCAACAACATCTTTGCCTCTGTACTTCTGCCTTGACTGACATCTCTGCCGAAACTCTTTGCCTTTACAAATGTCTGCTTGTGTCTGTGTATGTGCAGTTGGATATGGGTGTGTGTGCGAGTGTATACCTGTCCTTTTTTCCCCCTGAGGTAAGTCTTTCTGCTCCCGGGATTGGAATGACTCCTTACCCTCTCCCTTAAAACCCACATCCTTTCGTCTTTCCCTCTCCTTCCCTCTTTCCTGATGAAGCAACCGTTGGTTGCGAAAGCTTGAAATTTTGTGTGTGTGTTTGTGTGTTTTTTATTGTGCCTATCTACCAGCGCTTTCCCGTTTGGTAAGTCATGGAATATATATATAAAAAACAAAGATGATGTGACTCACCAAACGAAAGCGCTGGCAGATTGATAGACAAAGACGAAAGGATGTGGGTTTTAAGGGAGAGGGTAAGGAGTCATTCCAATCCCAGGAGCGGAAAGACTTACCTTAGGGGGAAAAAAGGAAAGGTATACACTCGCACACACACCCATATCCAACCGCACATACACAGACACAAGCAGACATAAAATGTCTTTCCTTCTCCTTCCATCTTTCATGATGAAGCAACCGTTTGTTGCGAAAGCTTGAATTTTGTGTGTATGTTTGTGTTTGTTTGTGTGTCTATCGACCTGCCAGCACTTTAGACAAAGAGTTTGCCTTTACAAATGTCTGCTTGTGTCTGTGTATGTGCAGATGGATATGTGTGTGTGTGCGCGAGTGTATACCTGTCCTTTTTTCCCCCTAAGGTAAGTCTTTCCGCTCCCGGGATTGGAATGACTCCTTACCCTCTCCCTTAAAACCCACATCCTTTCATCTTTCCCTCTCCTTCCCTCTTTCCTGACGAAGCAACCGTTGGTTGCGAAAGCTTGAAATTTTGTGTGTGTGTTTGTGTGTTTTTATTGTGCCTATCTACCAGCGCTTTCCCGTTTGGTAAGTCATGGAATATATATATAAAAAACAAAGATGATGTGACTCACCAAACAAAAGCGCTGGCAGATTGATAGACAAAGACGAAAGGATGTGGGTTTTAAGGGAGAGGGTAAGGAGTCATTCCAATCCCGGGAGCGGAAAGACTTACCTTAAGGGGAATAAAGGATAGGTATACAGTCACAAAATTTTTTTGAAAAATAATTAAAAATAGAAAAATAATGCATTCTTATATTACATAAAACCCTAGAAGTAAAGCAAAAGCTATGTGGGATATCATAAAAAAAGGAAACTGGCAAAAAAGGAAAGAAAAGGAGAATTTATCTTGTTACACATTAAAAAAGTGTTAAAAACATCAAAATAAATGCCCATTTACAAAACTGGTGAGAGAGGTAATATCTGTCCCATCACATTATCCTCCAGTTTGTCCAAAGGGTAAAATTTTCAGGTACCATTACTAGACTTCCTGCCACAATAGCACAAGAAACTGTCTTGCAAACAACACATTTTGGCAAGATCTTCAATGTGCTGCGTCACTGAAACTGCATATTATTGGAATACACAAGCATAAATACAAAATCCACCAAATTCAGCACATTGGCTTCAGAAGCACTGAAATTAAGATGGTGGCTGCTCGAGCTAGTGCTGTCAGCCAACCATAGTAAGCACAGGACACGTGGTCTAGTCAGCCAATTAACAGCGAGCACAGAAGATATGATACAGTCAGGCAACTACTTTAAGACTTTTTCAGTGTGCATACACATGAAATAATATACAAACAGTATAGGAATAAGAAGTGGTATGCTTTCACATATAATCTTGGTTATCACAAATATTGGCTGTCCTTTTTTTCCAGGGATGTGGTTGGTCTGGGATGTAAGTGAACAGCTTGAACTGCTGTGAGTGAAGTGATCAAACTCCTTTTCTTGTTTGTGAGAAATATATGGCTGTTTTTCCCAAACATGTCATGGTTTCCATATCATGGTATGGTTAGCTGAGTGAGCCAGTGATATTTATATTCTTCATTGTCATAAATATTTTGCTCCTTTTTTTTTTCAAATTAGTCATGATTCCATAGGGTGTGGTTAGGCTGAAACACGAAAGGACAGCATGAATTGGCATAAAGAACATGGTTGCATGGTGAACATGGTTTAGTCACAGAGTTACAACACGACTTTTTTGTGGTGTGCATACATCAATTAATATGCATACAGTATAGGGGTACTCATAATTTAGATTGTCAGAAATACAGAGTGAACATTAATAAAACCAAAAAACTGCAGGAACAGATTCCTGACTGGAAATCAAGGAATAGGGTCCTATGAACACGTGTCCAGAAGTGCATCGTTGCTATGGCAGATTACGATGATGAACGACAGTTTTTCTGACTACATGCCATGTGTTCCTTGTGTGTTGCAGGCTGTGTAATTGATGCAGCACACTGTAAGCAGGAGACTGGTCTAGTATTCATGTCAGGAACAAGGCAAGATGGTGTTCATGTATGGCTAAGCAAATGGAAATGGCCGAGAGGCAGCACTGCTATACCAAAACACCAACATCACACAACATTTCAAGACGTTTTTGGGCATTTGTGTGATCATAAAAATGACCAAAATGGGCTTAAAGTATGTGATACGGTTGGTGTTTTTGAGAGTATTTGTTTCAGTATAGCTGTGCTGTTTCTTGACCATTTCCATCTGCTTGGCTGTACACGAACGCCATCTTAGCTTGTTCCTGACATCAATACCAGTCCTCTCCTGCTTACTATATGCTGTATCAATCACACAGTGTGCAACACATGAGGAACACATGGCATGTAGCCAGAAAAACTGTCATTCATCATCGTCGGCATCTACCATGGCAACAATGCACTTCCAGACTCATGTTCATAGGATTCCTGCAGTTTGTCAGTTTTATTAATGTTCGCCCTGTCCTGACTTTTTTCAGGGATAAAGTTAGGCTGTGATGTAAGAGCACAGCTTCTATTGCTATGAGTGAAGCCATGATACTTCTGTTCTTTGTTCTGAAATATATTTGACTGCTATTGTCTGAATATGTCAATTTCTGATGTTATGGTTAGGCTTGGCTGTAATAGTACACTGTAAATTGCTGCCACATATGTTCAGATTTCTGAGGGGGTGGCTGGGTTGTGACACAAGAGCGTAGCTTGAACTGCCACAAGAAACCTGGTTGTGGTGACAGACTGATCTGTATCATAGCCTGAGGTCTTGGTGAGATTGGAATGTAGCAGTTTGGTTGTGAGATGGCAAAGGCAACAAATGTGGGAAAAAACCTGACTGTGTTGACAGACTTATCAGCAGCATAGCTCAAAGTCTAGGTTAGACTGGAAGGTAACAATGAGGTCTTGATTAGATTAAAGTGTAGCAGTTTGATTGTGAGTTGGCAAAGTGAATGAATGTGAAAGCAAAAAATCTGCTTGTGATGACAGACTGATCTGTTGCATAGCCTGAGGTCTCAGTTAGGTTAGAATGTAACAGATTGGTTGTGAGCTGGTGAAGCTAATGAATGTGCAAGAATAAAATATGATTGAGGCAACAGGCTAATCTGTACCATAGCTCGAGGTCTAGGTTAGGTTGGGAGGTAACATGCTGGCTGTAAGTTGGTGAAGACAGCTGTTGAAGTAATGACAGTTCAATAATTAAGCCTTGATTTATTTTCTCACTATTTTTATATGTGCTATTTTTTGTCTTTATGTCGTTTCATGGTTGTACTGTGATTGTAATTGTAATCATGGTAAGTAATACATTGATATTACTTATCTAAATACCTGATAATTTCTAGCACTAACAACAGATAACAGGCCCAGGTGCCATGTTTTACAGTACAAAAAATAAAGGTGGAACTCTAATAAATAAATAAATAAATAAATAAATAAAGCCAATACATAATTCACAGTCTTGGCTCAGGAGATGGAGAGGTACAGTATACCATAGTTTGATGGCATGAACTTTAGCAACTGGAAATTTAGGACTGAACCACTTAAGTGAGCTGGAATTATTGAGTTTTTCGGAAAACTCTACATGGAAATGATAGAGGCTACTCAGGATGAAACAGCTGAACAACATGCACAGAAGAGAGCTCATCAGAGAGAACTCAGCAAAAATGATAAGAAGTGTAAGTCATAAATAATCCAAAGATCTTCAGACTGTTTTTTGGAGTATGCCATGGACAAGGAAACTGACTATGATTTGTGGGATTCATTAACTCAAATGTTTGAGTGGAAGGACATAGCTATAAAGTTTATTAAGTATGACACAGTTGACAATGAAGTTTAAGGCAAATGATGATACTCTTGAAAATTATTTTTCAGATTTTGATAAGTTATTATAGACTTTGGAAGCATCAGGTGCTAATATTGAGGAAACTGATACAGCATGCAGTTTGTTACTAACACCCCTCCACAATACAAAGTAGTTGTTAATGTTCTGGAAACCTTATCAAGTTATCACGTGACACTGAGTTTTGTGAGGGGTAGACTATTAGCTGAAGAAACAAAATGTAATAATTCTAAAGATAAAAAAGCTCATTAAGTGAATTGACTTCATCAACAACATTTACCTCACAGGAAGATCAAAGGAAGAACGAAGTGACAACCAAGTCTCAAGGTATGTGTAATACAACTAAATCTCAGTCTAGATATATGTGGGAAACCAGGCCATATTAGGGCACAACGGAAAGTTAAATAGCCACAAAAGCATAAAAGGAACAATTCTGCAAATGTAGTTAAAATGTCAGGAAATAGGTGGAAGCGAAAATAATTTTTCCTGAAACTGAAACTTCCTGGCAGATTAAAACTGTGTGCCAGACCGAGACTCGAACTCTGGACCTTCGTCTTTCGAGGGCAAGTGCTCATCATCTGAGCTACCCAAGCACTACTCACGCCCCATTCTCACAGATCCAATTCTGCCAGTACCTCATCTCCTACCTTCCAAACTTTACAGAAGCTCTTTTGCGGACCTTGCAGAACTAGCCCTCCTGGAAGAAAGGATATTGCAGAGACATGGCTCAGCCACAGCCTAGGGGATGTTTCCAGAATGAAAACCCACGTTTGAGTCTTGGTACAGCACACAGTTGTAACCTGCCAGGAAGTTTCATATCAGTGCACATTCCATTGCAGAGTTAAAATCTCATTCTGGATAATTTTTCCTGTCTCAGCTATTACTCGAATTTTTTCAGATGGAAAAATAGTGTGGTTTCTAGACTTGGTGGCAACCCAACATTTAATTAATGAATCTGTTCCTTTGATGAATATGAAGGAACTGGAAAATTCTATAATAATAATAAAGGTTGCTAAAGCAGATACATTTTTGTTTGCCAGAATGGTTGAGAACCTGATGTCAAAAGTATTGTTTGCAGAAATAAATTTCAAATAACAATAAAAGATGGTCTTTTAGTGTTAAGTTTACTAAATAATTTATTGTCTGTGAGGAAATTAGAAATGGCTGGACAGTTTTTGAAAATTCTGTGGTTTCAATTGTGAAAGAGTGATGTTATAGCTATAGCTCACAGAAAAGATTCAAGCATGTCCAGCCTTTTATTCCAACATACCAGATGGTTATAATTAATGTGCAGCTACAGACATAGACTCAGTGTGGGCTGTAATTATAATATGGCAGCAAAACTTGGTAGATATTTTAATGCTTTAATATAGAACCAATTTATGCTGGCAACAAAACTGGTTCAAATTTTGGTTGCCAGGTACAAAAGTGGAAAGGTGAATGCAAGAAAGATGTATAGAAATGTTTCCATATGTAATGAATTACAACCTGGACATGGGAAACTGGCATAATGTTGATTTTATTCTTAACTGTTGCTTACACATACTGTTCAGTGTGAGCACCTGAGGGGTCGACGAGATGCTGCATCTGTGAAATGACATGATCAGCAATTGTTTGTGGCAGTTCTGGTGGAATCTATATATGGGCCTTCAGATGAGGTAGAGACTGAACATGTCCCTGATAAACACATTTTTTTAGAAATCCAAAGAGCCAAAATTCACGTGGATTCTGACCATTGATTTTACAGGCAATGCATCTGGAAAGCTTCTGGAGATAACATATCATGAATGGTTGCATTGAACAGATCTTTCACTGGGTGAGAGACATGAAGGTGTTGCCCTATCTTGCATGAAAATGGTGGTTTCCACACACATTAACCCTTCTGAAGCAGGAATCACATGCTTTACAAGGAGGTCTTGATGACGTGCAGACATCATGAGACACCCGACAGGCCCTCTGGTTGCATTCTGTTCACAGAAGAACAGTCTGAGGACAAAGGCACTTGTGAATCCATGCTTCACAGTCACTTACAGCAAGTGCAGTGGCTCTTTGTGCTCATTTTAACAGTACCCTGAATTCAGCAGTTCTGTATATTCACTGAAACCTATGGAGTAAAATGTGCCTTGTCACTCCACAGAATATTATCCAATGTGCCAGAAACCGAAGAGCAAATTCAAATGTTACTGCATATCATGAGCTTACAGTTGCTGCACCATCTGGACCTTGGACAGTACCAGTGTAACATAGGCCACAAACTTTTCCATACTGTTGACCACAGGGTGGACAATTCTCATGAAACTGCATAAGCACTAGCACTACTGTGGGCATGTGCTGCATGGGCAGTTACAGCAACAGCAACCTTGTCAATAACTTCCACTGGGTCAGGATGCCTTCCTCTTCCAGGTGCCACACCAAGCTCACCTGTATTTTTGAATTTCATTATCATCTTCTCAAATCATTTAACAATATCAGGTCTTTCAGTTGGCAATACTCTCTTGATGCAGCACAGTAACTGCTGCCATTCAGAGGTACTGTCTTTCACTGAAACTGGAACTGAGCCAGTGGAACTCACTTCACTTGCTTTGGGGAAACCTGTTTTGTCTGGTGTTAGGAGGAGGCAAACACAAAAGGGTAGGGTCTATTAATCATCAGCACTTCAAACATATGGCAAATGATGGTGCCCTTTAGGGATGGGGTTGGTCTGATTTGGGGGGGAGGAGACCAAACTGCGAGGTCATTGGTCTCATTGGATAGGGACGGATGGGGAAGGAAGTCAGCCATGCCCTTTCAAAGAAACCATCCTGGTATTTACCTGAGGTGATTTAGGGAAATTTAGGATGGCTGGACACGGGACTGAACCATCATCCTCCCGAATGCGAGTCCAGTGTGCTAACCACTGCATCACCTTGCTCCGTGTACCCCTTAGGGAAATGGCAGCAAGGGACAGAAAGGGATAGCAGATGCACTCAGTGTGTATGCCTGGGGGCCTCATTCAATATGTTGAAGAGGCTATTCCAGGAGCCATTGTGGGAACAGGTTGCAAATAAGAGTAGATTGTGCACACGTTGGAATAAATGATGCCTGTTGTCTGGGCTCCGAGGTCATTCTTAGGTCATTCCAGTGACTAGCAGAGAAGGCTGAGGAGAACAGCCTTGCAAATGGCATTTTAACGAAGCTCATGATTTACAGCATTGTTCCCAGAACTGATCGTGGCCCTTTGGTTCTGAGTTGAGTGAAAGGACTGAACCAGAGACTTGGAAATTCTGTGACAAGCTAGGCTGTGACTTCCTGGACTTGCGACATAGGTTTGAGGACTATACAGCCCCCTAAATGCGCTGCACTGCACATCAGAGGCTGCTACTCAGGTACCTGAACATGTGTGGGGTTCACATAAGGGTTTCTTAGATAAGGTGATTCTCCACCTACTCCAGATAATGATAGCTGTGGGGAACCCAGAAATATCAGTGTAAGATCAAAAGAAATGCCTCCCACAGGTGAGAGTATTAAAATCCTAATGGTAAACTGCCAAATCATTTGCAACAAAGTGCCAGAGTTTGAGTGCTCATAAAAAGCAGTGAAGCTCATATGATACTAGGTACAGAAAGCTGAAATTAATAGCAGTGAGATTTTTTTTAGGAAACATTAAGTGTATATTAAAAGGATAGGCAAATGGGAAATGGAGGTGGTGTACTTGTTGCAGTAGACAAACTCAAATCCACCAAGCTAGAAATTGAAATTGTATGTGACATTGTTTGGGCAAGACTCAGTATCAGGGGTGGGCATCAAATAATAATTGGATCCTTTTACCACTCATCAGACTCATCCCTTGATCCAACTGAAAACTTTAGAGAAAATCTCAGTTCACTTATACATTAAGTTCCCCAGTGGAGACTTTAATCATCGAACAATTAATTGGAAAAAATTACAGTTTTGTGCATGATAATACATCCTGTGAAACTTTATTAAAGGCCTTCTCTAAGAACTACTTAGAACAGATAGTTAGTAACCCCATTCATAATGGACATATATTGGATCTAATGGCAACAAATAGATCTGACGTCGTTGAGGATGTCCACATCGAAACTGGTATGAATGACCATGATGCAGTTGTGGCAACAATGATTATCAAAGTGTGAAGGACAACTTAAACAAGTAGAAAGATATATACACTCCTGGAAATGGAAAAAAGAACACATTGACACCGGTGTGTCAGACCCACCATACTTGCTCCGGACACTGCGAGAGGGCTGTACAAGCAATGATCACACGCACGGCACAGCGGACACACCAGGAACCGCGGTGTTGGCCGTCGAATGGTGCTAGCTGCGCAGCATTTGTGCACCGCCGCCGTCAGTGTCAGCCAGTTTGCCGTGGCATATGGAGCTCCATCGCAGTCTTTAACACTGGTAGCATGCCGCGACAGCGTGGACGTGAACCGTATGTGCAGTTGACGGACTTTGAGCGAGGGCGTATAGTGGGCATGCAGGAGGCCGGGTGGACGTACCGCCGAATTGCTCAACACGTGGGGCGTGAGGTCTCCACAGTACATCGATGTTGTCGCCAGTGGTCGGCGGAAGGTGCACGTGCCCGTCGACCTGGGACCGGACCGCAGCGACGCACGGATGCACGCCAAGACCCCTACGCAGTGCCGTAGGGGACCGCACCACTACTTCCCAGCAAATTAGGGACACTGTTGCTCCTGGGGTGGGCGAGGACCATTCGCAACCGTCTCCATGAAGCTGGGCTACGGTCCCGCACACCGTTAGGCCGTCTTCCGCTTACGCCCCAACATCGTGCAGCCCGCCTCCAGTGGTGTCGCGACAGGCGTGAATGGAGGGACGAATGGAGACGTGTCATCTTCAGCGATGAGAGTCACTTCTGCCTTGGTGCCAATGATGGTCGTATGCGTGTTTGGTGCCGTGCAGGTGAGCGCCACAATCAGGACTGCATACGACCGAGGCACACAGGGCCAACACCCGGCATCATGGTTTGGGGAGTGATCTCCTACACTGGCCGTACACCACTGGTGATCATCAAGGGGACACTGAATAGTGCACGGTACATCCAAACCGTCATCGAACCCATCGTTCTACCATTCCTAGACCGGCAAGGGAACTTGCTGTTCCAACAGGACAATGCACGTCCGCATGTATCCCGTGCCACCCAACGTGCTCTAGAAGGTGTAAGTCAACTACCCTGGCCAGCAAGATCTCTGGATCTGTCCCCCATTGAGCATGTTTGGGACTGGATGAAGCGTCGTCTCACGCGGTCTGCACATCCAGCACGAACGCTGGTCCAACTGAGGCGCCAGGTGGAAATGGCATGGCAAGCCGTTCCACAGGACTACATCCAGCACCTCTACGATCGTCTCCATGGGAGAATAGCAGCCTGCATTGCTGTGAAAGGTGGATATACACTGTACTAGTGCCGACATTGTGCATGCTCTGTTGCCTGTGTCTATGTGCCTGTGGTTCTGTCAGTGTGATCATGTGATGTATCTGACCCCAGGAATGTGTCAATAAAGTTTCCCCTTCCTGGGACAATGAATTCACGGTGTTCTTATTTCAATTTCCAGGAGTGTATGTTCACTAAACTAAATAAAAAATCATTGGTGTCATGTCTCAGTGTGCAACTTTAAACTTTCAGTATATGGCAAGAGCATGTAGAGGAAGTGTGGCTCAAATTTAAAAGAATAGCTGACCATGGATTGGATTGATAAGTACCCAGTAGAACAGTTCATAATGGAAGGGAATCTGTAAAAAAACTTCTAAAGAAATAGAGATTACTACATAATAGGTGTAAAACAAAGTGGAGGACTATCAATAGAGAGATGCTGAATGAAACACATTTGGCTGTCAAGAGAGCAATATGTGATGCCTTCAGTGACTACCATAGTGGAATATTGACAAGGGATCTTTCACAGAAGCCAAAGAAAGTCTGGTCATATGTAAATGCTGTTGGTGGCGCCAAGGTTAGTGTCCAGCCCTTTGTGAATGAGATAGGAACTAAAATTGAGCATAGCAAAGCAAAATCTGAAATGCTTAACTTTATTTTCAAATGTTTCTTTACAAAGGAAGACCCAGGAGAATTGCCCCAGTTTGATCTACAATTCCCTGAAAAGATGGATGAAATAAACATTAGTGTCAGTGGTGCTGAGAAACTGCTGAAATCATTAAAATTGAATGAAGCTCCAGGGACCAACGGAAACCCTGTCAGGTCCTACACTGAATTTGTGACTGAGTTAGCCTCTCTTCTAACTATAATCTATTGTAGCTCCCTCAAACAAAACACTGTGCCCAGTTCTTGGAAAAAGGCACAGGTCATGCCCATCTACAAGAAGGGTAGCAGAAGTGATCCACAAAAATATTGTCCAATATCCTTGATATTGATTTGTTGTAGAATCTTAGAACATGTTCTAGGCTCATACATAATGAGATAGCTTGAACAGAATGACCTCCTGAATGCCAACCAGGATGGAACATTAATAATCTGAAGCCCAACTCACATTTTTCTTACATGACACACTGAAAGTTTTAGATCAAGGCAATCAGGTAAATGCCATATTTCTTGATTTCTGAAAAACATTTGATTCAGTACCACACCTACACTTACTGTCAAAGGTATTATCGTATGGGGTATCAAGTGAAATTGGAAGTGAGGATGCAGCATGTTATCTTGGATGGAGAGTCATTGTCATTTGTAAAAGTGTGCCCCAGGGAAATGTGTTGGGACCCTTGCTGTGTGTGTTGTATATTAATGACCTTGCAGACAATAATAACAGTAAAATCTGGCTTTTTGCAGATGATTCAGTTATGTGTAATGAAGTACTAGCATAAATATTTAGTTAGATCTTGATTAGATTCCGAAGTGGTGCAGAGATTGGTAACTTGCTTTAAATGTTCAGAAATGTAAAATTTTGCGCTTCACAAAATGAGAAAAACATTGTATCCTATGACTGCAATATCAGTAATTCACTGTTGGAATTGGCCAACTCATACAAATATCTGGGTGTAACACTCTGTAGGATATGAAATGGAATGACAGATAGGTTTTGTTGTAGATAAATCAGATTTTAGACTTATTTATAGAATACTGAGAGAGTGCAATCAATCAGTCTGCAAAGGAGAGTGCTTACAAATGACTCATGTGGCCGGTTCTAGAATACTGCTCAAGTGTGTCAGACCTGTACCAGGTGGGGTTAACAGGGGTTGTTTAATGTGTACAAAGAAGGGCAGCACAAATGGTCACAGGTTTGTTTAATCCATGGGAAAGTGTCACAGAGACACTGAAGTAATTGAACTGAAAGACTCTTGAAGATAGACATAAACTGTCCCAAGAAAGTTTATTAACAAAGTTTCAAGAACTGGCTTTAAATGATTGCCTTAGGAATATACTACAAACCCGTATGCATTGGTCACATAGGGATCATGAGGATAAGGTTCGAATCTTTACTGCATGCACAGAGGCATTCAAACAATAATTTTTCCCACATTACATGTGTTAATGGTACAGGAAGAAACCCTAATAACTGGTGCAATTGGATGTACTCTCTGCCACATACCTCAAAGTGGTTTGCAGAGTATAGATATAGATGTACATGTACATGTAGCTGTAGATGTAGAACAGTTTCACTAACAGTGCAAGGTCTGTGTTCCCAGCAGCCACACTGTTCACTCACATTATGGCTTGTCAAATGAAATTTTGGATGTCATACCATTATACAGACGGTGTACATTGCCAGATTTGCACCTGGTGGCCAAAACTGAAACTAATTTTTCCAGCACATCAGTTCCACATTTTTTTATTTCACATGAGAAGCACAAAAATATTACAATATACAAAACGTTATATAATGACAATGACAGGCCCCAAGCAGGTGAATGTTAATTATATAGATATTACATAAAACATAAGATAGTTTAAATGAAATAGTTACAGATATACAACATAATTAGTTAAGACAATTAGAATGTACACATTTTGGTATGCAGTATACCTAGTCTGAATAACTGCAGTAAAAAACAAACATTAAACACAGTAAGCAAGAAACCTAAACCTGAAAAGTTATATTCAGATAAGAGAGCCAAGCAACTGCTGCTGGAAAAGCAAAGTGCCACTCCATGATGCCACATGGGAATTATTTGCTGAGGCACTCATTTAGGATGTGGTCCATTGTCTGATTCGGTGTTCCACAATTGCACTTCGGTGAGCTTTCCATGCCCCATTTGAACAACATGTCTCGACATCTACCAATGCCTAATCTAAACTGGTTCAGCTGGCTCCATATCTGCTGGGAAGATCCGTTCCCAGAGTTCTGCCTGCTGCTTTTTTGTGAGATAACTTGTTGCTAAGGTGGAAAGCACTTATTTCTGATTTTTGAGGACTAGGTTTGAGGCACAATTTCAGATAGTATTTGTGCATTATTTCTAGGCCATATGTCAGTTGGTCACTTTCTTCCTCTGATGTTTGATGTCATATTATCAGTGCCACATCGTCAGCATAGCTAAATTTCATTGATGCTGTAAGTGGTACATCATTTGTATGTATATCAAAAAGAAGTGGTGCCAGGACTGACTCCTAGGGTGAGCTATTTTTGAGAGTATGGGTAGAGCTGTATCTTTCGTTAACATGTACTACTATCCTTCTATAACTAAGAATATTCTGGATTAATCAGGTGGTCTTTTGACATGAAATTACTTGTTGTAATTTGTATATCATCCCCTTTTTTTAAGAGTACGTCACATGTCAAAGATAAATCTATAACTGCACATGTAGTTTTTAAGACATTTTTGAAAACCAGCTTTTATAAATGAGGTAAGTGCAAGAACTTTGTTAGCACAGCATCGGCCACTTCTAAAGCCAGCCTATTCTGGCATGATTAGTTTATCGATCATTGGGGAGATTCTGTTATATAATAATCACTCTAGACATTCATAGCACATGCACAGCACATGGGCTAATAGCCTGATGGACTATCTGTTGGTTTTCCTAGTTTGAGAAGAGCAAAGATTTTGGTTTTTCTAAAATGATGCGGGATGTCACCGGTCTGAAGGTTCTCATTGAAATTCAGCAGCCACTTTTTGGCAAACCCACTTAGGTTTCTCAAGAACTCAGGGAACACACCATCCAGGCCAGATGGCCTTCCGAGTTTTATTTGCTTCAGAGCTGAAATTAGGTCTTCCATTGAGAAGGCCTGTGACCATTGGGAATCGCGTGGGAGTGAACGAGCTGTGAGTGTTACTGCCTTTTTTTATTTCCCTGTTGAATGTCTTGTCTGAAGATGAAGATTTTGAAATTTCCACTAGGTAATCAGCAATTTTGCTGGGGTTTATGTGATCCATCTTCTCCAGTGGGGAACATCAGTGCCAAATGCCTGAGGAGGCTCCACCCCTTTCTACTGAAATGTGTAAAGTTCATTTCTTCTATAGTCTCTTCGCATCTGTGTGCCCTGGTGGAATTTAATAACTTTATTATTTTGTTTCCAATCAGTGGATCTACAGTTCATTCATATGTCTTTAGAAATACTTCTGTATCCCTCAACCAACCTGGCATATAATCTCAAGATATATTTTTCTTGGGTGCCTCTTTCAGGATATCTACAAATGTCTAATAGTTTAATACAATAGGAGAAACATTTTGAATGTTCAATTTGACTTCTTTATGGAACATGTCTGAGTTTGCTTTTCTAAAATTCCATCATTTTAGTTCAGCCATTTTAATAATTGGCACTTGAAGGCCTATTATGAGGGAGACAGGCTTATGCTGACTGTTAGGGAAACTGTTCAACACTTTACAGCAAGAGTTCACTGGGATGTCAAATTGGTTTCTGCACGTGAAACAGAGGTCCTGATTGTAGTCTTTCTGCCACCTAGCTAAGTGGAAAGTTTTGCTGTCTTTGATATCATATAGTACACACAGGTTGTTAGGTTCTGTCAATTCCACCACTGTCTCACCATCCTTGTTAGGTGCATATCCCAAGGAGATATGGTCATATCCCAAGGAGATATGGTGGCTTTGAAGTACCTATGTATACAGCAGGGTGAGGCATAGTGATATTATCAGGCCATCTTACATTAGGAGACTTGTATAACAAAACAATGTTTATATTTTGGAGTTGTAGTTTTAAGATTTCCAGGCCATCTTCAATACAAACTGCAGGCTCTGCGCAAAATTCAGTCAGATTATCTTTTATGTAGATTGGTGAACCGTGTGTGCTAGAGAAGGCATAGGTTGCTACCTTGAAACCCAAAATTTTTGCCCTGTTATTCAGGTCATTGGCCATATTTACATGGAGCTCTTTAAAGCAAACAATGATGGTACACTCCTTCTCAGTAATTTGTGCAATGCTCTAGCTCTTCGATCTAGACATGCCTTCACAGTCTGATTATGGGTCTGATTATTTTAGTAAGTGCCCATAAGGGTGACCACTTTTCCTGCAGTTCATTAGATGTGGCAATGATCATGAATACATTTCAAACAAAATGATGAAAGTTTTGAAGAGAAGGGGGAGTGCTATTTGATTTTACCATAAGGTAACATCTCAGCAAAATGGAGTGCCAGAACAACTAAATTGTACTATCAGTGAAAAGGCTCATTGTATGATTCTTGGACACAGACTTTGAAAACAGTTCTGATCAGAAGCAATATTGGCAGCCGTTTTTATCATTAATTTCAGTCCTACATCAGCTTTAGATGGAGAAATTATAGCAACGTTATGCTATAGAAGGAAGCCAAATTTAAAGAAATTGTGTGTGCCTGGGCATGTTACATACTTGCACATTCCAAAGGAATTGACAAGCAAGCCTGACAACAGGTCATTAAAATGTCTCATGACTGGATATCATCCAAATTGTTACAGATTATAGTGTTCCAAATGAGACGAGATAGTGTTTGGAAGAGAGATAATTTTTGAAGAAGATAAATTTCTGTTTGAAGGTGAAAGCAGTGATTTGATCTTTAAGGGGACTGTTCAAATGGACAACATAATGTAGAACATAGCAGAAGGTGAAGGAAGTCAGAATTAAACTAACTCTGAGGAAACTGAACAAACTGTAGAAGATAACTCAGAGCCCATGACTTTAGAAGAGACAAAGGAAGCAGAACCTCTGCAGAAAAGCAATAAAGTAATGAGAAGACTCAGGTACTTTGAGGACTATGCAGGATGGATGTGGATGGATGGAGAGGTTTGTATGGGTGCATGATGGCAAGGTCTTCAGCACCCGCTCAACAACAGATTGAGACGGGTGTCAAGAAAATACTCAGAACAGGAAGATAAAACAGAACATAAAACACAGGTAACAAGGGTGGAAAAATATGTGCATACCCACACCAAAGCATGGGACAAAGCATGCCGTCAACAGTAAAACACGGACATCATAGGAAGAAAGTGGGAAAAGCAGCTAAAACAACATAACAGAAGGAAGTGGCTGGCTGACCGCAAGGAAAAAAAGGGAGGAGCTAGCTACTCTGCAATATACTAAAACCTCCAGCCTAAAAGTTTAGGCGAGAGTCCAGACACATCACAAAACTTTAAAACTCTAGATACACTCGTCTCATCAACAGCTAAAATATGGGCAGACCCCCATTAATTTGTGCTGCTGCCCTTGCATTACGGTAGAAAATGCAGTCTGTTAAATTGTGGCAGACAGATGTGCACACCACAAGCATCACAAAAAGGGGGATCCTCCCACCATAATAGAAAGAAAGCTATGTGTGAGAGGACAGTGAACAATCCGAAGGTGCATGAGGGTCATTTCTTTCTGCCTGAGCAACCAGCAGGATGAATGCCACGGCTGAGTTGTTAACTTCAGTAACTGCAGTTTATTGGCCGTCACCACCAGCCATTGTTCCTCCCACAACTCCATGCACTTCTTGTGGAGTGCAGAAATGACAGACTGCAAGGGAATAGGACACTGGACCACATCCTGCTCTCTGCAGGCCTCCTCGGCAGCCCTATCGGCCTGTTCATTGCCCTGTATTCCTACATGACCTGGCACAGCAGAATGACACCTGCTTACCCCACCATTGGAGCAAGTACAGTTGGTCATATCAGCTGGACCATCTCCTCAGTTGGGTACAGATTCTGCAATGATTGTAAGGCACTAAGAGAATTGGAGCAGATGAGGAAAGGACTAAGCAGTATTAGCCTTGAAGAGAGAAGCATTTGTAGTAAATTTACCTCAGAGTTTTAAAGATGTGAAGGCTTGGCATCTTGAAGAAGAATGGACAAAAGCAGTAAAGGTAGAACTGGATTCTTTGTCATCTAATGGATCTTTGACTTATTCACCACTTCTGGAAAACAAAAGAGCCATTGAAGTAAGTGGGTGTTCAAAGTAAAAAGCGTTGCACCTAGATATATTGTCTTTCAGGACATATTGAAAAGCATAAGGCACATTTAGTTATTAAGTGCTCAGATAAAAGGATATGACTACATATGCTCCTGTTGCTCAACCCACAACAATAAGAGCTTTTCTTAATGTGATGAATTAAAATGATTTGTTTATGGAACAAGTGGATGTACAAAATGCATTCCTATGTGGAGAACTGACCTGAAGAAATGTATGCAAAAAGTTGCTCAAGGTGTAAAGATTAAGGAAGGAGTTGTATGCAAACTCAATAAAGCTTTACATTGACTGAAGAAGGCACCAAGAACTTTCAGCCCTACATTTGAGAATTTTATGAAGGAAATCGGGTTCTGACAATCCAAAGTTGATGGATTTCTCTCTGTTGAAAGCAGTGATGATTGTAATACATGCCTGTGACTGTATGTAGATGGTGTTTTAATTGCTGGAAATCATAGAAGCAATCACTAATATTAGGAAGAAGTTAAAATCAAATTTTCGAATGTAGGAACTTGGATAACCAAAATCATTCCTTGGAATAAATATACAGAGGACCAATAACATCTTTCATAGTCAATATGTTTATCTTGAAAACTTATTGAAAATATGTGACATGGAAGACTGTAAAACATGAATAGAAATCAAACACAGTGTAGATGCCTGTGTTGGCATAGTTAAAAATAAACCATACAGAAAATTAATAGGTTGTCTGCTGTATGTAATGAGAGCTTCAAGACCAGATGTAAGTGCATCAGTTAATTATTTTAGTAGACATCAAAGTAAAGCAATGAATAATGCTGGAAAAGTTTGTAACAAACTCTTCAATACTTTAAAGGAATGCTTGATATTGGTCTGTGTCAGAAAAAGGGAAATTCAAATGCTCTTCTCTGCTGTGTTGATTCTAACTGGGGAAAAGAAAGACAGAAGTACTACAAAAGGATACATACTCCAGGTTTTTGGAAATACTGTTTGTTAGGATACATGGAGAAGTGCTTGTTTTTTACAGTCATCAACAGAAGAGGAATATATTGCTTTGGCAACAGCTAGAACAGACACATCGAGCTGTAGAATCTTCTTAAAGAATTTTAATATTTGTAAAAACTCCAACAGTTTATGAAGATAATTAGCCATGCATATGTCTATTATGGAAGTGGGAATATAAACAACTGTAGCATGAGAATATTAAATATGATATCATGTATAAGCTGTATAACAAAGGATATCTGAATGTTAAATACATTAGCTCCGAGGAACAAGTGGCAAATATTGTAATGAAAACTGCTATGAGTGTACAGTTCGGGATAGTGAAAATGGCAGATACTTAATGGAATTATAAAACAGAGGATGGGGCAGGTGGTGCTGAAATAATGACAGTTTAATAATTACATTTTGACTTATATTCTCTCCAAAACATACTTCTCTCTGTGTTTGTTTTTCTGTCTGTTTCTCGTCTTCGTGGATGTACTGTGGTTGTAATTGTAAAGTTAATTATGATAATTAATAAATTGATATTACTTATCTAATGTGACAGACTGTTCTGTAATGTAGCATGAGATCTGGGTTAGTTTGGAAGCTAATAGGATGGTCATGAGTTGGCAAAGCCAACAAATGCAAAAGCAATAAACTTGATTGTGGTGCCAGACTTACCCGTAGCATAGCTCAAGGACTACATTAGGTTGGAAGATAAAATTTGGCTGTTAGTCAGTGAAACCAACAAATGGTAAAGTTGAGAACCTGATTTTGGTGACAGGTTTATCTGCATTGTAATCTGAGAACTAGGTTAGATTTTAAGCTGGCAGTTTGGTTGTGAGTTGGCTAAGCCAACAAATGTGAATGCAAACAATCTGGGTGTGGGGACAGACTTGTCTGTAGCATAGCCTGAGGCTTCAGTTAGATTAGAATGGAGCAATTTTGTTGCAAGTTGGTGAAGCGAATAAATGTAAAAGCAAAAATTCTGGTTGTGTTGACAGACTGATCTGTAGTGTAATCCAAGGTCTATGTTAGATTGGAAGGTAGCAGTTTGTTTGTGAAATGGCAAAGGCAATAAATGCAAAAGCAAAAAACTGGATTATGTGAGACTTACCTGTAGCATGGTGTGCAATGGGGAAATGTATAACTTTGCTTGCTATGAATATTTCCCTATTTTCCCAAATATGTCACAATTTCCAAGGGGGTGATTAGGCAGGAAACCAAGAGCAATATGGAAGGGTAGTCACATGGTTGATTTGCAATGGGTCAGTACTTGATTCAGTGTTTTGTGATCAATTGTCCAAAAAATTTCCAACCTCTGCACAATGTGGATCTCCAAGTGTTATCCACACATGAGAGTTGTCACATATTTTGGCATGTCTAAGCATTTGTTTATTGCCTGGTCTTCCTTCTGTTGTGGAGTGGGTATCAGATGGGTGATAAACAGCTCAGGCTGTAAAATCCATAAGTAGGTGTACAGTGGAATTCAGCAACAGTCAAAAAATGCTTTCTTGAACCAGCTGAATTTTGGAACAGGGAAGTTCTGATTAGATAATAAGAGAAAATATCTTTCCTGGGATGACAATTATTAGCTTTACCTCATACAACACTCTAGGTATTGAGGCTTTTCAGCATCTTAAAGTGAACCATAATGTGAATTACATACATTTGAAAGATCGTTTCGTTCAGACACAGAATGTAAGAAAGTGACTGTACCTCAGAGGTGGCATCATTCCAGAATGTGGTAGAAAGACCAGACATTTCAGGGGTTACCTAGCAGAGGACATGCCCAGTAGATTTTACATTCCCTGCAGAACTGTGATCCAATACTTCTTTTGGAGAATGCTGCAAGTGCAACTAGTGAATGCAATTCCATGCCTTTCAGAAAAACTGGTGTGTCCCATTGCTCACCGTTAAAAGTATAATATGATAGCACTGCTTTGTTTGGTACTGTATACTTCGTATATTACTTTACTCCTGTTCCAAGCTCACTGTTTTTTCATCATTTGTGTGTTTGTGGATTTAAAATGTGGTTAGATTATTAGATCATGTATCATGTGCTCTAATTCGGTAATGTGAAGGGCTAATGAAATCATGTGTCCTTTGCTCTGACTGGCTAACAAAAGTGCAGCACACAGTGCAATCTCAATTTCACAGCTTCTGAAGCTATTGTGCCATATTTGGTGGCCTGAGCATAGCTATCCCACTGTTTCATGAGATGAATGATTCACTTTTGTCAGAAGTCCTGAGGCTGTGATAGAAGCCTGTCCTGAAGTGCATATTTGAGTTCATCATCTGAATTTAACTGCTTCCCTTTGATATGTTGTTTTAGCAGATTAAACATAGGGAAGCTGCAGGGCGACATGTCCAGCCTGTAGGATGGTTGCTCAAGATGCTCCCACTTAAACTTGGCCATTGCATTCTGTGTGACCTTGGAGATGTGTGGATGCACGTTAAAATGGAGCAGAATCACTCCTTCTGTGAGCAGCCCAGGCCATTTGCCCTTGGTGGACTTGAGTACTGTGAGAGACTCCATTTTTCCATGCTCAAGGAATTCAATGAGTATCCAACCTCAGACATTGAAAAAGGTGATGAGTGTTACCTTGTCTGCTGAGGGTACAGCTTGGAATTTTTTAGGGGGAAGCGAAGATGCATGCTTTGCTTCCCTAGATGTCTCTGTGTTATCCCAAAGTGGAATATGCAAATTCAACTGGTTTGGTTGTTGTGAAGTTTTGTACCATTTCATTTGAACAGGTCTTACCTTTTACCTGTGTGAAATTTATTGTTTGAAATTTCATGAACTAAGCATCATCATAATCATGGCAAATAAGAAACTTTGAAAAACAACAGGTGATCTTGAAACAATTGCAAAAGTAGTATTGAGTGGTTATAATTACTCACAGCATTCCAAGAGCTGCAGTGTGAGCTTCATGCATCACAGGATGCTGGAACATCATTAATCAGTGCACTTGTGGAGTATTCTGAAAAAAATAATAGTTCCACTTTCTACTACCAAGTGAAAATGTGGTGCTGTAAGCAGTCAGAAAGTGAATTGTTTCCTCTTTTGATGTCAGTATGCTGTTTGTCCCTCAGTAATGCATGTTGATTTATTTTGTGAAGTGACTGAGAAGAAAGACTGTACACAGCTGGTAAAGCTGTTTTCATCAAAATGACAGCATTCACAGTGCTGCATTGCAGGAATATCACCAACAGAAACAGCTACAAAGAGGCCCCATGTCAATAAATGGGCTAAAGAATGTGATTAAGAAATTTGAAGAAACATGTGGATTAGATGGTGCAGAAAGGAAAGGGAGGTGGACAATTCCCATGGCCGTTGAAGTTGCTGTAGCCATAGCTGAACACACAGCACATACCTCAAATTCTGCAGCCAGTGCTTGAGCTGCATCACAAGAACTGCCTCTCCACTGGTCAATAGTTCAGAAGATTTTGCAGATAATTTTACACTGATATCTCTACAAGATTCAGAATGTGCACCAAATAAAGCCCCAAGGTAGGCTATTTTTCACTTCATTTTTTGGCATACATGGAAATGGATGATATATCGTTGGGTGATATTCCTTGGATGGACAAGGCACAGTATACTCTGCATGGTGCCATGAATGAATAGAACTGCCACATATGGGGTTCTACTCTGCCACATGTTGTGCAGGAACATCCACTGCACTCAGCTTATGTGACTGTGTGGTGTGGTTTCACAAGTTCCTTCACTTTCAGTCCATTTTTCTTTAGAGATGGCACCTTAGTGGCCTGTTAGGTGTAGAGTGACACCTGCACATTATAAGGACCTTGTGCAACACATGATTCCAGCTTTACAAGAAGGCAACTGTGTCCATACCACTATTTACATGCAAAAGCAATGCCACATATTGCTTACCAGTTGAAAGATTTTCTTCTAGAATCCTTTTCTAATCTCAGGCAATTTCAAGATGTGTTGCCTTCCAGATACTCTGAGCTAAATCCGTATGACTTTGGGTTATGGGCATGTTTGGAAGATCGTGTCTATCAGGGATGTATCTGGACTCTTCATGATCTGAAGGATAGCATATGATGTCATAGCACTCTGATTACTCTGAATATGTTGCTAGCAACTGCTGATCATGCTGTTTTATGGATGCAGCATGTTGTTGAGACAGTAGACCATGTTGAACACATGTTGGAACTTGTGACTGTACCCTAATAAACATACCAGAATGACTGTTATCATGTGTTTGTTTGGTCCTTTCCTTTACCTGCACCCACATCACATTCTGACTGCTTACAGTGCCATATTTTCATTTGCTGGTAGAAAGTGGAACTATTATTTTTTTCAGCATACTCCGTGAGCACACCGATTAATGAATATACCTACAATGTTTCAGTGTCCTGCAATGTACACAGCCTGCACTGCAGCACTCAGAACACCATCAGTTTAATTATAACCACCTGATACATCACACGGGTAAAGTTTGAGTGGCAAATGCACAGTTATGCATGGTTTTACAATTATAATCATCTGTGGGAGGAGCAACTCTCTCGTTTAGACACATTGTGAATATGTTAGTTAGCCAACAGTTTTAAATTACTCTTCATTTATTGATTTAAGTTTCACCAGACAAAGAAATAAATTACTTTACATATTTTCAGCAACAAATAACACAGACTACTGACTCAAACTATGACTAGCACAACACTGCCTTGGGATGTGTACTGCCAGCATACAAGCAGCAGACAACAGTCACCATTTTATGTACTATTGGTTACATAAATGCATAATTGGAATCATAATTAAAAGTTGTCATTTCAGATAATTTGCATACAGAAGTCATTACTGCAAAATATGATTACAAATTTCATGTATGCAGAATGTAGATAGTAAAACATTATTAGACTGAAAAATAGTGAATTTCAGTTTGCAGACAATTAATACAGAAAAAGTTAATTTACATTTTAATTATTCAGTGGATTTTATCACTATCATTCTCCCGAAGACCTTGACATAACTTTGAAAGATTCATAGAGTTAAATGTTTGGTAGAAATGATATAAATACTTTTTAAGTTGGTTGCAAAATATTCAGGCTTCTAGAATCTTCCCTAATTTGTAGTTTATATAAAATAATAAGATTGTGGCATCAAACTGTAGGTCCTTTAAGTCTAATTAATTAAAACCTGGCGAACTATTAAATTACAAATGTCATAAAGTTAACAATAATTGTAAATATGGTCATTGCATTCTATATTAAATTTATGGGATCAGATAGGATTTAAGTTCATACCATTATAACTGGCAGAGAAAGCCACTGCGGTTAACTTTTGTAAAATACACTAATGCTCAGTCATAATTAGTGTTAATCTCCTCATGCTGAAAACTAGAAAAGAAGAGTATTGAAGCACTTCACATGTGGTGCTATAAAATGATGTGGAAAATGAGGTGGACTGATAAGGTAAAAAATGAAGAGGTTCTCCAAAGAACTGGAGAGGAGAGGAGCATTTGAAGAACATTGACAAGAAGAAGGGAAAAGTGATAAGATGTGTTAAGATACTGACAATAATGAGAAATGCTATTCATACACTACTCATCTGCAGGTTTTATCTGCAAAGTTAAGCATTTACATTAATTTTAAACAAAAAAGTAACAGCAATGACCCAGTCTCCTTCCTCCCCCAAGTAGGACAATGACAGCGGCGTCATGATGATGGAAGGCAAGGAGCTGACCAAGCGTGCACCTGGGTCATTGCAGACATTGGTTGGTGGCATCAGGGCATGTGAAAGAAACTTGCAATGTGTGATGTGAAATCGCCTTCCAATTAGTAGTGTGATAGCACAATGAGAGGAATTTTTTTTATAAAGGATTGGACTTGGAGGGCATACAGGAGTGAAAAAACACCTGTGAATGGAAACTGGAAGAGTGCCACACTCAGAGGGCGCACAGAGGTGCAAAAGCATGTGGAAATGAAAAATGGACAAGAAGGAATGACTGGGAAGCAGTGATAGTCCCTGACCACATTGTGTACATAGGACCACAAAAAAGAATTGTAGAAAACCGAAAGGTATAGGGTTGGGCCTTGGGTATGGGATGAGATTCGACCACTAAGGTCACTCACTGACATGACAAGGAATGTGCATGGTGGGCTTCACCTAAATGTTCAAGTGTGGGAAACTGTAGTTCCAAGTGTGGAAAAAAGCAGTTTCAGAGTCCTGGTGCTGTGCCAGAAATGGGAAGTTGCAGCGGAGTTGCCCAGAGGCAGTTCAGGGGCAGTGGCATGGAACCTTCAGTGCCATGGTGATGCTTGCCAGCTTTTCCAGTATTTGTTTTTGTGTGTGGCACATGGTGTGTAAGACAAACAGAACCTGAGACGACACACATAAGGTGCTGTTCAGTAACATACAATAATCATATGTGAGCGCACCTGGAAAAAGGTGATGATATGCACCACTTATCTGGGAGTATTATTAAAGTACAATAAAATTGCCTTAATACCTCATTGTTAATAACTAAAATGTAACACTGGAAACTTTTGTCTTTGTTGCCAGTTTATGTGTCTTGTGTGAGGCTCAATGCAGAACTTATACCCAGCGAGACAACAAACAATAGGTTTGTTAGTAATGACATAAATTCACTTTTCTCTATCCTGGGGCATTAATTCACAAGAACACAAATAGTTTTGACCACAAGGTGAGAGGAAAGTTTCTGAATAAAATCACAGTGGCAGGCCAAGATGCCAAAATCCAGGATGGTCGATTGTCGATAAGTCAAGTCTCAGTTTAGCAAGACAAAGACTGCTGGCAGCTCCTAGTAGCTCTGGCAGCTGCATTCCATGGTTGGAAAGCTGGTTTCAGTGTGATGGAGTAGCTGAGAGGATAGCTACAAATATCTCTAGAAGTGTCAGTGTGGCTCAAAGATTGAGCATGAGGTCCAATGGATGAGTCGCTGGCTGCAACCAGTGTAAAGCTCAGAGTATGTGTTGAGCAAAGGCTCTGAGGTTAAGTGCAAGAACCAACAAATGAGCCACTGGAGTTGGCCAGCATAAGACTGCAGTGTACACTGAGTGGTTGCTGCCTATTAGTCATTGAGTGGTATCTTAAATAGGTAGGTGGAAGGATATCTGCTTGGAGCACATTACATGCAGACAACCTAGTGCCGCGACCCTGATTCACGTGCTGCTGGTGGCAAGGCTGGTGCCTCTTGTGGTGGCTGTAGGAGATACTGTGGACAACAGCCAACATGTTTCGGTCATTGTCCATACTGTTTGCATATACATGGTGCATATCCTGATTGGTACCAGCTTGCTGGCATGTAGGCTGGTTCTGACAGATGATTGGAGCATGGTAACTTATTAGACACAGTTGTATGTCTGGTATCTATGTTGGAAGGCACGTAGTTTGAGCATAGCATTACTGCTACTGCCTGACAGAGAAAGCATAGCAATGACAGAAGAAGATAACTTTGACAGAAGTCTGGAAAGATGAAGAAATAATGTTCAACAGATCATGCTAGTTCCATCCTCTTGTTCTTATACCACACCTGACAGCAGATATAATTTTTTTCTTTATTTTGTCTAGTTTTGTGAATGACATATACAACTGCTACACAGTTAACTGTTTTCTTATTCTATTGTGGGATTTTATTTGTTCATAGCATAATTTTCAAATTACTGATAACCTCTCCGATCTACCTAAAAATAATTTTTATGAGTAAATATTCTTAATTTATGTATTGATGTAAAAGTGAGGACATGGTGTTTGGAGTAAACTAATAAGTGGTTCTGACTGAAGCAAAGTGCACCATCTGGAATTTCTTCAATTCTTGCTAATTTTGTCCGGAAACATCATATATCAGAAGGCATTAGCAAGGTTTTTGTCTCCAAGAACATTCTGTTTTTAACTAGGGATTATTTCCAAATTCAGTTACCTAGTTTTGTAGCCCTAATTTTTCTGATTACTAAAGTGCCCACTGCCACGAGGAAAACATGACATGATAATGATATGATCTAGAAAATTAAGTTTTTAAGCTATGTTTGATGGGAACTGGGAATACCCTTGGGAATATACATAATATTCACAATATAGTCCACAAAAATTTGTTGATTTTCCAATGGTCCAACCTACAGTAAAACAACAGTATACTTCTGCATATTGCAATTCCATAATCACTCTTTCAACCTTTTTCACATTATAAATCAAAATATAATTATAAATTTGATTTATTGTTTCTATGCATTTTTACAAGTAGTGGCACCAAACCATGCTTCACATATTCCCCATTTAATTATCAACATGTGGACATTTCAGTGTCAAAGACAGTTCTGTGGGAGTCATTCAACTTGGTAGCATCATTTAGTCACCTAAGTTACATATTAATAGCTTTGTAAACTTCTTTGAGTTGAGTCTGCTTTAGTCATATGCAAAGTTATTGTCTCCACATTAATATTACTGATGAAATGAAGTCATTTTGGTATCATTAACAATCATTTGGTCTGTGAAAGTTAGTCTGTGATTTGCATTCATTTCATCAACATCTCTCATAACAGCTTTTATGTGCAGTGAATATATAAATGACTAACTTCATGTTGGTTGCTTTGTTGTTTGGGGGTTATCAGTCATAACTTCACATTGTGTTTTCATCAGTACTGTATAGAGAAAGTGATATCAAAATATGTCGCCACTCAAGTACTTTGTAGGAGAATGTACATGCCAGCTTATGATGAATGTACTGTTTGAATTATTTTGGACAACTAATCATTATAATAATGCATGTGTCAATAAATCTCGAAAAGTGGCAAGTCAGCCTCCACGGTGCTGTAGCCATTATTTCAAACTTGTTGTTAACCAAAAATTACAGCAAGATGGCAAGGTACTAGAAGGGCCACCATTGAGGACTGGCAATCCTAGGTGAGGCATATTACAAATGCGTCAAAGAAAAATGAAAGTTGGAATAGAGCCATGTAGCTTGGTGCCATGTGCTCTCCAATCACATGACATACAGAAAGTGTATGTCACTCTTGAGGTCTGATATAACAAGTAGTAATTTAAATATAGCAAATGTCAATCATCCGTTAATCTAAAATACTGCATATAGCTCACATCAAGTTTCTGCATCATTACTTTCAAAGAATTAATACAAAATAAGAAAATATCCTGCATTTAAGTAAGAAATCAGCATTTTGTTATGTAAAATGAAGTAGGATATAATAAGAATCAAAATCTAAAACTATATGAATGCTATTCTTTTGGGCATGAAAGTCCATCCAGGATCATGAATGAAGCTAACTTTATAATTACTATTAAATTTCAAAAGCAAAATTGAACTATGTTGGAAACTAATGACATAAAATGACATTTACAACCTGGTAAGTAACACATAGAAAAATCTCTGTATAATGAGGTATTACATAAAACAACCTGAACTTCATGCTATTTAATAATACATGGAAAAATAGATGTACATTTACATTGAGCAGAAAGACAGGAGTGACAGTAGAAGATAATGTTTGACAGATTGACATGATGGTTGAAGAAATGATACAGCACAGAAAATAAAAACGAAGAACAGTGCTATATGGTTCAGAGCCCTGTGCTCAACAAACACATAACCCATACAGAATGTGAGCCCTCCTGGTATACTTAAAATATAATTTTTTCTACATCATCTGGTTTTAATTTCAAGATGAATCTGTTAGAAAATTTATGTTTTAACCCAACATTGTTCAGACTCTTTGAATAAGATAAAACTGACAAGGATTTAACTAATGCTCCCACATATATCTTAATAAAACAATATTCTGCAATATTACCTTCTCGCTTTATAAATACACCAGAAAGCAACCTTTTAGATGTTGCACCTATGGGTATCACACACATCAGTATACATCATTTTCTAATAGTTCACTATTTCCTTTCTGAATCATTACATTTCAGTGTCTATATTCAAGTAACTGTAGTGAAGCTACACACAAATTGGAATCCTTCCATAATGATGGGTTTATAAAATTGGACAATTACAATATGAAAAGCTAAATAATGTCTCATTTTTATCAACAATCAGCACTATATGCTATGATACCAAGACAGCATCAGTTAATTAGTTTCCACACAAGACAATGTAAATGTGGTTAAGAACAATGCACCAACAATACAACACAACTCAAGCAGTGACATTAAAGCTGAAATGAAATTTTAATATTTTCTCATTCACATCAGCACGCACATTCCACCCACATTTTCAAGCACCTTATAATCTCATATGCTGTAATTAACCTGAACAGCATGTCCAATAAAGACCTGTGCAACAAAGCTGTACCAAAAGCAAATTGTCCCAAACGCCTACTCACTTTGGAATGTGCTGGTGCATACATTAACTAATATTTGTTAGTGACTGGAAGTTTTCATTACTTGGTCATAACAGTGTTACAGTGATAATGCCTGTTGTCACATCAATGGTGACTGAAATTAAAATGAATGACGGATGACATAATATCTTTTCCCTATCAGACAATGAGAGAGCCACTCACCAGCTGGTTTTCTGTCCACGGACTGCAAAGGCATCTATTTTCATCAGCTACTTGTCATGGTTTGTTGCTCAACTGATGGCATACTTAATAAAAAGGGTAGGGGAAAGCTGCAGTAGGTTCAAGGTATTTAGTGAAAAACATGAAACTGTATTAAAAACAAAAGGAAACATGAATTGAGATAGCTCTTTCACACAATTACATTTGCCCACCCACTATTATGTGCGATTAGGTGAGCTACATTCCTGCTCTAGGCCAGGTATTGCACAACACAAACACATCCAGAAGTTCAATAAAGAAAGTGAAATCGAAAACCAGTCCCTAAAAAGAGAAAGAGAGGGAGAAAGAGAGTGAAGGGTAATTGTGAGAGTTGAACCTCTAAAATGGGAAACACAAGTCACAGGAGTTGAGATGTGTTACCAGTAACAGTGGTAACACATTGTGACTTACTGTACTACTGCTGACTGACTTGCTGTGCTGAATTGAGGAGAGCATTTGGCATGACTATACGAGAGCAACTACCACAGTTACTGCAAATTGCTGGTCAACAGTGATTTTAAGCAACAGCTATTCAGTCTATAAATGATGCTGCTGTCAAGGTGATGGGAAGTCAGCCATTCTCTAGGATGGCAGTTAACTTCTGCGTTGTGGCTGCTCACAAAGCAACACATCTAGCATGTGGGTATCGGACAAAATACGTGACTGGATTCAGAATTTATTGGTAGGAGGATGTAGCATGTTTTCTCAGATGGAGGGTCATCAACAGATGCAGAAGTAACTTTCAGTATATCCCAACGAAGTGTGTTGGGTCCCTTGTTGTTCATGTTGCCTATTAATGATCTTGTGGGCAATATTAGCAGAAATTTCAGGCTTTTCATAGATGATGCAGTTATCTGCAATAAAATACAATCTGAATGAAGCTGTAAAATTGTTCAGTCAGACCTTGAAAAGATTTCAAAGTGGTGCAACACTTGGCAACTTGCTTTAAATGTTCAAAAATGTAAATTTATGCGCTCTGCAAAATGGAAAAGCTTAATATTCTATGACTATAATATCAGTGAATCACTGCTGGAATCTATCAATTCCTACAAATACTTGGGTGTAACACTTAGTAAGGACATGAAATGGAATGATCACAGAGGCTCAGTAGTGGGTAAAGCAGGTAGCAGACTTCGATTCATAGGTAGAATACTAGGGAAATGTAATCAGTCTACAAAGTAATTTTCTTAAAAATCACTTGTGCAACATATCTTAGAATATTATTCGAGTGTGTGAGAACCATACCAAGCAGGGCTAGCTAGGGACATTGAATGTATACAGAGAAGGGCAGCACAAATGGTCACAGGTTTGTTTGACCAATGGGAGAGAGCCATTGAGATGTTGAAAGGAATGAACAGGGATATTATAATGAGAAAGTCTACTGACAAAGTTTCAAGAACCAGCTTCAAATGACGACTCTATGAATATGCTGCAACCACGTATATGTTAGTCCAATGGGATCATAAGGATAAGATTAAATTAATTACAGCACATATCCACAATATTTACTAATTATTCATTAAATATAATCATACACACTTTACTTTTTATCATTTGCACTGTTTTTATATGGAAAATCTTTATTTTACATTGGTTAGAGCAATGATGGACATGGAATTTGTGTGTTTTTATCAGATCAGCAGTTACAATATTTATTTCAGAATGCAACAAAATGTGCCAGTTAGTATCCAAAAGTGTCAATTATCCACTCAATATTATGTATGAATGCCAAAACCATGAGGTGACTAGCTACTGGACAGAAACCATTATGCATTGAGTTTTTCGTTAATTTTAGACTGAGTAGTGGACTATACTATAAAATGTATAAGGCACTTACATTTCAGTGCAAGCATCCATAGCAAATTCTGCAGAATGCTAGAAGAGAGTTATGTCCTCAGTATGTGAGACTTTGCTGTTAGACCTGATATAAGGTATTTGAACTACTACTCAGACATTGCTCAAGATTTTGCTGATGAACGTATTGACAGTCAGTGAAAGTCAACGCCGGTGGACCATGCCCGACCATGCAGCACATGCTGTTCGGATGTATCTGCTAACTCCCGGCACTGCATACCCACTTGACACACCAATACGTCAGCCAAACGTTGCCCACTCATGGTGTGCACTTCACTATACAAGGAAAAGTCCGCATGCCAATCTGCCATTTGTCTCAAAGTAATATCTAAAACTGAGAAACTGACCCTCTAACAGATATTGACTCAATGAGCATATTACGATTTAGATTTTTCATTGTAGAATGTGCTGGAAAGTGAGACCTACTAATTGAGTCAGAATAAGCTTTTTAAAGAGTAATCACAATCAACTTAGCTGTAGGAAATAATATACATCTAGCTACTGACTACACAGTTTGCAGACTAACCCTACATAGTTAGGTGATTATTGAACAACAAAAAACCAAGCCAAAAGTCTTCTCTTATAATTAGAGCTAAAATTTTCGTTTAGAATGCACCATTATGTATGTAAGTCATACTTCATCAAGCATGTTGAGGCACTGAAGTGTGTTGATCTGTTATCAGAGCATCTAATGAAAAATAAATTTGGCTATACCGATGTTTTGATTCTCCGCAAAATAATAATGGCTGTCAAGTAAAAAAAAAAATAATTATTTCTCAAATGTGAACTGAAAACAAATGATACAAAGGCAAGTGTGTTTTAAGTGTAATTTAGTAAATTAGTTGTCAGTTTCTAGCAAATAACCTACGAGGATGTGCTGAAAAGTAAGGCCTCAAATTTTTTATTCGCTTCTCAGTTTTGGTTGAGGTATTACATGTCATGCATATTACTTAGTCTTCTTTCCCAGTTTGCTGATGCAAGATACAACCCTCTACTGCTAGAGGGCTCCAAATTGTAACATGTAATATTGTGGTGTGTAATGTAGCTACACTAAGGCGACAGAAGTCATGGAATACCTCCTAATATCATGTCGAGCCTCACTTTGCCCAATGTACTGTTGCAATGTGATGTGGCATGGACTCAAAAAGTCATTGGAAGACCCCTGCAGAAATACTTACCCATGCTGCCTCTATAGCTGTGCATATTTGCTGAAGTGTTGCAGGTGCAGGATTTTGTGCACAAACTGACCTCACGATTAAGTCTCAAATATTCAGTGGGATTCATGTCGGGCAATCTGTGTGCCCAGATGATTCAGTCGAACTGTCCAGAGTATTCTTCAAACAAATTGTGAATAATTGTGGCCCAGAGACATGGCACATCGTTATCTATAAAAATTCCATGTATTTTGGGAACGAGAAGTCCACTAATGGCTGCAAATGTTCTCAAAGTAGCCAAACATAACCATTTCCAGTCAATAATCTGTTCAGTTGGACTAGAGGACCCAGTAGGCCTACAGTCCTTGTAAACACAGCCCACACCATTATGGAGTCACCACAAGCTGCACAGTGTCTTATTGACATCTTGTGTCTGTGGCTTCGTGGGGTCTTCACTACACTCTAACCAAACCATCAGCTCTTACCAACTTAAACTGGAGTTCAATGTGTCCAGGCCATGGTTTTACAGTTCTTTAGGATCCATATGATATGGTCACGAGCACACAAGTGGCGCTGCAAGCAATGTCGAGGTGTTAGCAAAAACACTCGTGTCGGTCATCTGCTGTCGTAGTCCATTCACACCAGATTTTAGCGCACTGCCCTATCGGATACTTTCACCGTACGTCCCTCATTGATTTCTGCAGTTACTTCATGCAGTGTTGCTTGTCTGTTAGCACTGACAGCTCTATGCAACACCACTGCTCTCGCTCGTTAAGTGAAGGACATGAGCCACTGTGTTATGCGTGGAGAGAGGTACTGTCTGAAATTTGGTTTTCTCAGGACAACCTTGACACTGTGGATGTCGAAACAATGGATTTCTGAACGATTCCCGAAACTGAATCTCCTATGCGTCTAGCTCCAACTACCAATCCGCATTCAGAGTATTAATTCTCTTCGTTTAGCCATGATCATGTCAGAAACTTTTTCACATGAATCAACTGAGCACAAATGGCAGCTCCACCAATGCACTGCCATTTTATATATCTACATCTATGTGATTACTCTGCGATTCACATTTAAGTGCTTGGCAGAGGGTTCATCGAACTACAATCATACTATCTCCCTACCACTCCACTCCCGAACAGCGCGCGGGGAAAACGAACACCTAAACCTTTCTGTTCGAGCTCCGATTTCTCTTATTTTATTTTGATGATCATTCCTACCTATGTAGGTTGGGCTCAACAAAATATTTTCACATTCGGAAGAGAAAGTTGGTGACTGAAATTTCGTAAATAGATCTCGCCGCGATGAAAAACGTCTTTGCTTTAATGACTTCCATCCCAACTCGCATATCATATCTGCCACACTCGCACCCTTTTGATGTCCTCCGTCAATCCCACCTGGTAAGGATCCCACACCACACAGCAATATTCTAACAGAGGATGAACAAATGTAGTGTAAGCTGTCTGTTTAGTGGACTTGTTGCATCTTCTAAGTGTCCTGCCAATGAAACACAACCTATGGCTCACCTTCCCCACAATATTGTCTATGTGGTCTTTCCAACTGAAGTTGTTCGTAATTTTTACACCCAGGTACTTAGTTGAATTGACAGCCTTGAGAATTGTACTACTTATCGAGTAATCAAATTCCAACAGATTTCTTTTGGAACTCATGTGGGTCACCTCACACTTTTCGTTATTTAGCGCCAACTGCCACCTGCCACACCATACAGCAATCTTTTCTAAATTGCTTTGCAACTGATACTGGTCTTCGGATGACCTTACTAGATGGTAAATTACAGCATCATCTGCGAACAACCTAAGAGAACTACTCAGGTTGTCACCTTGTGTACGCGATACCATCACCATCTGTATGTGTATGTCGCTATCCTGTGACTTTTGTCATCTCAGTGTGTGTCACTGTATGAGGAACACCATGCTGTAATCGAGTTTATAACCGCAGGAAACGTGCCTCCAATTGAAATCCATATGAGAATGAAAGCCGAGTACGGTGATTATTATATTGACATCAGCAATGTGTGACGTCGGGTTGTTCATGCTCATAATGAATGAGTGGACACCTTCGAGTGCTTCACTTTGACAGTGATGAGGTGGTGCACGCAGAGGTAAGGTTGTGGTCCTGTCAACAGAGTTAAACATTCTATAGTTACGGTATCAACAAATTTGTCTCTTGTTGGGAGAAATGTGTTTGTCACAGGGTGACTATGTCGATGAAGAAATATGTAGACATGCAGAATAAAGACGTAGAATGTTAATTTTGGTTTATTTAAAACTCTTTGGTAGTTGTCACATAAATTTGGAGGCATTACTTTTCAGCACGTCCCTGTACAAGTAACACGCTGGGCTTTCAAATGTGATATGCAGAATACTTTTGAAATACAGGAAAGAGCAGTTTCCAACAGACAACATGTATTTTGGATTGTCTGTATTTTTCAGTTATCCGTGCAATCTCAGAGGGCTGTAGGAACATGCAATGAAGTGCTGGGGAAATACTCAAAGTGGGGTCCCCTCCACCTCCTTTATGCCTGCCCATACTCATCCCTTTTCTCAACTGAACAAAACGTTGGTCACACGTCATAGCCATTTGTCTCTGCAGCTGATCAACTAATTGAAGAGGTGTTAGGGGATATCGAAAGCAAGGAACATGTGGCAGGTGTACACCTAGACCTGTAAAAAGCCTTTGATTGTGTGAATGTTGACATCCTATTAGACAAGCTATGGAACATGGGCATTAGAGGCACTGCTTATGACCTAATAAAGTGTTATATGATCAATAGAAAACAGTTTGTTCTACTTAAAACGGTAAGTGGTGTCTACAAATCAGAGATCACTTGCAAAAAATATGGCATGCCCCAGGGCTCGGTGTTGGGCCCTCTTCTGTTTTTGATCTATGTAAATGATATTAAATACTGTACTATAAATTCCAAAATTGTTCTGTATGCCGATGACATATCCAATGTGTGTAAAAAGGAATTATGTAATGATCTAGAGGCCGAGTGTAATAATGTGATAAAAGAAATTGTTCAGTTTTTTAATGAAAGCCACTTAAATGTAAGCATCAGTAAAACATGTTTGATGGAGTTTAACAAAAGTAGTTTGAATAATGAAATTAAATTATATATTGGCAACGAATTGGTAAAGAAAGAGTCTAGTGTAAAATTCCTTGGCGTAACAATCCAAAGCAACCTGAAATGGGACACACATATTGACTCCCTAGCAACTAAGTTGTCAAAAAATATATTTGCAATCAGTACTATTAGCAAGTTCTGCAGACACACTGTAGTCCTAAAGACTGCATACTATGCTCTTTTCTCCTCTCGCTTGAACTACGGTATTTGTGGGGGGCAGCAACCAAAGCTAATCTAGATAAGCTATTCATTCTTCAAAAAAGGGGTGTGAGAATAATCTGTGGAGCAAAATATAGGGAATCTTGTCACAACTTGTTTCCAAAAACAGAGGTGTTAACTGTCATAAACACACACATTCTAAAAGCCATATTGCTTGTGAAAAGACTGCACCCAAACACTTATTCAGATATCCACCACTACAATACTAGAAATAAAGAAAGATTTTACATTGGCAGCCACAGAACAGCACTTTATGAAAAGGGGCATCAGTTCGCAGGTATAAAATTAGCTAATGCACTGCCTAGTGCAGTCATGGCTCTTCCTAAAATTAAACTGAAACATCAGCTTAAGAAATTTTTGGTAAAACACCCTTTATACACATTAGAAGAGGCTCTTCCTACAATTAAACTGAAACATCAGCTTAAGAAATTTTTAGTAAAACACCCTTTCTACGCATTATAAGAGTACCATACTTATATGAAGAACAACAAATGCTTTGTGAAATTATGTGAACAGAAATCAGTAAACATCTTATTGTAATTTTGTTGTAAATTAATGATGTATTCAGAAGAATGTGTCTTGTGTATTGTACAAATAACTTTAATCATTACTGTTTCTTTCTACATGTGCAGTGTACCATCTAATGTTCAATAAAGCTATTATTATTATTATTATTGTTATTATTATTTTTAATAGTTTGATGAAGTGAAATACAATCGTAAACATTTTTCACTTATCTGTCAATAAGTGAAATATTGCAAACTGCACAAGGCACATTTTGATTAGACACAAACCAATCTTTTCTTAGTTAGACAATCTTTTATGTTCAATGTAAAAAATTAGTCAATTTCAACCTTGAATAAAGTCACAAAAGTGAAATATAATATAATACTCGAAGGGAAGAAAAAAAAAAAAAAAAAAGATTGAAAATAGGAACTTAATGTCCCATCCATAGCGAAGTCCTTAGAGTTGGAGCAAAGCTCAGATTCCGAAAGGATATGGAAGGAAATTGGTAGCGCCCTTCTCAGAGGGACCATCCCGGCATTTTCCTGGAACAGTTTAGGGAAACATGGAAAACGTAAACCTGGATGGGCAAACAGGGATTCGAAGCATCGCCTTCCTGAATGCGAGTCTGTTGTGCTCGGTAAGACAAAACAAGAAGGAACAGATTGTTTCAAAGAAGAACATATGTTTGAAGTTAGTTACTTTTATGCGATCAGGCACAATGGACTCCGCCTATTACAAGTTTTCTTCTCCAATGTCTGCTATCCATCGCTGCCATCCGCCATCCGTCCGCGTTTGCAATGACTGTTGCTGGTCTTCGTGGAGGGCATCCCTCCACCTCTTCCTTGGTCTTCCCAGAGGTCTCCTACCTGTGTGGACAAAATCTAGGACCTTCCGTGGCAGCTGCCATCTCCATCTGGGCCACATGTCCAGCCTGCTGGAGTCACTTGCAGCGATGATTCCTGCTATACTGGCACCTCAGTACAGTTCATGTAGCTCGTGGTTGTGTCCGATCCTTCATTCACCCTCGTTTGCGTCCAACATCCAACCAAAGATCTTCCACAGCACTTCTTTCTCAAATACAAAAAGTTTATGAAAGTCCAGATTTCGCATACTCTACGTCTCACACCTGTATAGTACAATGGGGTGGTCTTACATTGCCGGATCTTGAACGGTATAGACAGAAACCTGGGCTGAAGCGACTGTGTTAGGCTCTAGAAGGATCGGTTTCCTGCCTTGATCCTGGCATTGGTTTCTACTATGTGAGACGAATTCTCCATGAAGAGTGCCCCCAGGTACTTAAATTCTTGGACTCTCTCATAGGACTGGTCTCCCATCCACAGTGCCTGCAGTTGTTCATTATCCTGACCTTGTTGACGAGTCATAATGACGTAAGCCATCTTGGCTTGATTTATAAGTAGCACATATTTTCTGGCGGCCCTGGTTATTTGTTTCAACTTTTCTTTAGAGCTGCTGATTAAGCAGATTTCATCTTCATAGGCTAGATATGCTAGGTTCTTCCCTTAGAACTGGATCCATTAGAAGTTATTTTTAAATGTCTCATGGACAAAACTGAACAGGATAAGAGGTAAACCATCTCCTTGCCTGAGACCCAAGAGAGTTTTGAAGTCACTTGTTACTCTGTTTTCCACATACACTTACCGCGTGTTTCACTCAAGCAGATCTTTTCACAACAATGAGTTTCTGTGCCATCCTGAACTCTCTTAGGCAACTGAACAGGCTCTTGTGGTGTATGTAGTCATAGGCCTTCTTGAAATCAACACACAAAATTTGTAGTTATTTACTGCGTTCTCTCAGTTTCTCAGTGAGTTGTTGGAGAATGTAGATGTAATCTACTGTTTTCCACCCTGGCGTAAACCTCCCTGATAGTCACCAATTACTCATTCTGACAAAAGTTCAGTTCTGTGTGTGAGACACTTGGACGGGATGCAGGGCGATTCCTTGCTACTTGTCACACTCCAGTTTTAAGTAGGCTTAGGTCTGGCACAGAGTCTGCGCTAGCAACTTGACCTAAGACCCATGAATCGGTATGCTGCTTTTAGTACCTTGGCGCATTCAAACTTACAATTACGAGTAACATGACAGAATTTGAGGGTCGCCACCAATCTCAGCTGACTCTTAAAAGAATTGACCGAGCTGGAAATTGTTTATAAAACAAAAGGGATCTACAATTGTTTTTCCCCTTTTTCCTTGATCATTTAATTAAGTTGTTCTAGTGATTTTCACCATCTCTTTTATTACTGCCCTTATGCAATGACTCGTCAAAAGTGTAGTAACCACAACCAACAGTGGGAACGCCTTGGACTGTGGATTGGAGCCGCCAGGCGGGGAAGCCGACGGCGGTGGAGCACGCACCACTGGGAAAACACAGAACGAGTCGGACGACAGACCAACGACAACTGACAACAACCAACCACGACGGACTATGAGCGACACAACAAGGAAGAGATAAACAACGGAGGCTTGTCGAAACCACAACACCAAACACCAAACGTAAATCCACTCGGAACCAGAGCCAGGAAAATGTCAACAACGAACAATGACCAGAACGCAGTACCGCCTGCCTCAATAGAAACGAAATCCAGAGCGAGCACCGGACTGGCTGGACTAGGTTTTTTTTGTTTTTTTGTTTGTTTCTTTTCCTTTCTTTATTGTGATTTCATTCCCCTGCCCCATATGGCCAGAGGAGGTCTGTCAGCGGCACAATCCGCCGCTCTTCAGCCGAGAGACACGACAACTAAAACAAGAATAAAATGATACATACATAAGGAGATAAAAAAGGGGAACATAAAACAGAGTAAGGGGAGAAAATGGAGGTAAAAAGATACGAACATGTAGACGTTAATGGGGGACAGTTAAAAAAGTCACCAGAAAGTTAAAAAACACAGTTGGCGATTCTTGAAACACAGAGAAGACATTGAATGCGCATGCACAGGTTAAAAGTTGGCCACAGTATTAAAAGCACTCC